>NC_086250.1:21821993-22137513 GCF_021018805.1 Prinia subflava | reverse complement strand
TGGGAGTGTCTCCCTGGCAACGGCTGCCACCACCGTCTGTGGTGGCTTTTACATAGGTGCTAAAATATTCCACACTTCTTATTAAAGACAGTGCTGGTGGAGACGGGCGGGGGTGGCGAGTGTGAGCCACCCTGCTGCTGGGGCCGGCGGCCATGGGGTGGTCATGGGGCATGCTTGGGGGGCACAAGGACAGCAAGGGGCTGGTGACATCTTCAATGTGGTGTTCCCATGTCCCTCTCACTGGCTCTGGAAGTGCCACCTGTCTCTTGGTAGTGCCAGGCTGCCACACCATGCACAAGGTGCAGCTATCCATCCTCCTGCTGCAAAGGCAGAGGGAAATGTGGTGAGGTATCAGGAGCTGCCAGCAATGAGAAGCAAAAGGCAGAGAGGGGAAAACCCAACCTGAAGCTGAGGTGGCCTCAAGGCTGCACTTGGTGGTTTTGCCTGCTCTGGGAAGGAGCAAGATGTCTCAGCCCTATTTTCATTCCTTCACCACATGAAGAGGAAAGGCCTGTCATGGTACCAGAGGGATGGTACACTTTACTAAAGAGCAGCTGGGCAGATAGTGGTCAGTAGCTCTTGGGAAGCAACCCCACAGGCCCTAGAGACAGAGCTTTCAGGAAACTAAGTACCCCTCTGAATCTGAATGAGATCCTCATACTGCACAGGGGGTTGATGGGCTGGCCCTGCTCCATCCAGGTGCAGCAGCTCCCCAGGAGCAGCAGGGAGAAACCATGGGTGCACTGGGGTGAACTGACCATTCAGCAGGCTGATGTGCTCCTGGTTTGCAGCTCCTCATCTGCATGGAGCTACTAAACCCAACCTCTGCTGTCATGGCAGTGGCTTTGCCAGCTGGGAGCAGGCTGTTCTTGGCACGGCAGTGTTCACAGGTGCTGGCAGGGCACAGCAGGCTCCACAGCATGTGCCACATCTTGGGAGGATTTTGGGAGGGAGGTCATTCATGATCCTTGCAGGATTTGGGCCTAAAGAAGACTCAAAAATATGGTTTTTCAATATTTTTTGACTTTTCAGTACAGGCCTTAACAGTGGGGACAGCAGATGAGACACCAAGATGGAAACTGTGTCCTCAAAAGTGCCATCCTGGAGCAGGGCTGTCCTGAGCACCCTGTGCCTACAGCCACTGCCTGTGTGGTCAGGGGTCTTCAGCCTCTGGCTTTGCTGCAGCAGAGTCCCCTGCCTTCTTCCTTTGTCACCAAGAAGTGACCTCTGAGATGCTGGTGGCTGTGGAGACCCAAAAGAGGTTTCTTGGACAGATTTTCTGGAAGGATGGCTGTGCATTATCCTGGAGCCCTGAAGGCTGGTCCCTGCGTGTCCACACTCCTGTCCCAACATTACTCATCCCAGCTGCAAATCACCAGCTCTATAGAGTGGGGAGGCAATGCCCCACAGCAAACACTCTGCATCAGCTGGGAGAGCCTGGTCCTTCCTCAGGGCAAGGTGTCAACCCAGCACCCCAAATCTAGGTGGGAAAAAACCCTCTGATGGTAGTTATTTAATCTCTGTGAAGCAGCCCAGGAGGAGGACTCACCTCCTCGGGGGCATCTGGTGGCCCCACCATCCCTTTTCCCGCTGCCGACGGTTGCTCTGTCTCCCCCATGGCGGCTCCGCAGCTCTGAGCTCACATGCGAGGATGGGCTAAAGTAGCGGAAAGCTGTTGGATCCTACCACAGAGTTACTGACTTCTCAGCTACAGACTGCATAGCAATCAGCGAGGGGGAGAGGCAGCCAGGGAAAGGGAGCGGAGCGTGAAGGGAAGAGTCAGGGAGAGGGGGGATCTGGGGACTAGAGCAGGGGGGCAGCAGGGGCCACGGGCAAATAATGCCAGAGAAGGAGGGAGCCAGGCAGGAGGGGGAGACCTAAACCCGTGGCTGAGCCACGAAGGCACATCAGCACTCCGTGGGATGGACGCTCCTGGGAGCAAAAAATTCTGAGAGGCAGAGGCAGAAGGAGAGCGCTGGCGTGGGCAGGGCAGAGTTAGGAGAGGAGCAGGTCGCAGCGGAGAAGTAGCTATTCGGAGGGGGAAAAAATAAACCTAGGCTGGAGGCGAGCGAGGACTGCAGAGAGACTTCCCTGATTCCTCCGTCCGACTAAGACATTTATTTCGTGGTGAGATGAAGAGATCAGCCTCTTTCCCCTTCCTCTGATGTTGGTTCGGCACGGCTGGAGCAGGCGGCAGCCCTCGGCAGGACCCGGGTAAGAGGCGGTGCCGGGTTGCGCTGCTCTCCTCACCGGCATGAGAGCGGGAAGGGTTTTTCTCCCTTAGGAAAATAATGTATTGTTTCATTTGCGCTCGCTCTGAGGAACAGCTATAAATATAACTTAGGGAGAGATGTGTGGCTTCTTGTGAGCGTGCCAGTGAATAATAAAGTTGCCTTGTGTGCATGGCGTATGCACCTACAGCTACCGGGGTGGCCGCGGGCCCAGGGGCAGGGGTGGGCTCCTGCCTCTAAACCTCCCCAACTTCCCGCCCCCTTGCCACCCTGACTTCGGTCACTTTGCAGTTAACTTCTTCATTTTTTCAGTTCCCGATGTTTTCTTAGAGTCTTCTTGCTCTGGACTGGGTCTTGCTCACTTTTTGCTTCTCCTGCTCTGTAGATTCTTCTCTGTGCTGGTCCTGGCCAGATCATAGAGAAAAAGGCAGCTGGAGACCTGCTCTCCAAGCTGCCAGGTGCAAATGGAGCTGAAGTGGATGTGTTTGTTCTTCTGCTGCCTGTGGAGCTTTTTGGGCTCTAGACCTGCCCCCTCTCCCTTGCCTTCCACCTCTCCTACTCTCAGTGTGGCTGATCCTGCCATTGGTGGTCCAACTCCCCCCAGATAGGCACAGTGCAAAGGGTCTTCTGGATAGTGGGTTTGGGTGAAGGAGATCAGGAGGAAGCCATGAACAAACTACCAGAGAAACTCTGCCTTTGCTCCCTGTTGACAAGGTGAGCTTCCCCACCTGGGAAGGAGTGAGCAGGCAAGTTTGCATGGTGCTGGCAGATCACCTCAGACATCCCTGGCCCTTCAGCCCCCAAGGCCCTCCCTCCTGGGCAAATCGCCTGGAGTCATCCAAATCCTTCTGGCAAGAGCCTGGAGTTTCCTAGCCTTGCTGCCCAGCCCTGACTCTATCAATGGCAAACCAAACAGCAGCTCTGGGGCCTCTCTCTTCTCCCCTTCCTCCCCTTAGGGGGGTGTGCTGTGAAGGGCAGACAGTGATAATGCAGATGGGAACACATGGCAGAGGTGATGTAAATCCAAGGCTACCCTCAACCCCTTCTCTGGGCCCTCCTTGGCTTCTTGAGGGGAGTCATCCACAGGAGGTGGGAGGTGTGGAGATGAGCCCAGGGCTTAGGGTTACCTGGAGCCTGAGAGGGATCAGGCAGATGTATGAGGAAGACATCTTGACAGAGACATGGGAATGTGTCCCTTCTTCATTCACCACCAGAAGTGGCACCCACAGAAGCCTGAGACACCCCGGCAGTGTGTGACCACTCCTGTTTGCAGCCACTGAAAATAGTAATCAGTACACAGCAATTATGTGCTTTAGGCGGAAGCATGAATTTGGAGGGGACAGGGAGTCATGGGGAAGAGGATGAATGGTGAGGATGGTCAAGACAGGCTAAGCTGGAGAGGGCTGATCTGGAGGGAAGTGTGTTCCCTCTCCCCACCTTTTTTTTCTTCCATCTCTCCCCCTGTTTGGGTGCTAAGATCAAGTACCCCAATGTGTGGTGCTGGCATGGGGCAGGCAGTGGTCCTTGCCCCTTGCAGCCCCCTGCCATAGTTTGCAAGGAGAACTGGAAAGTGAGGAAGTAGCTGGGGAGGGATGGAGTTACTTGGCAGGAGCAGTTCCCACTACCCCCTCCAGGATGACCCAAGCTCTGCCATCGGCCAGGCCCGGGAAGCAGCTGCATCCCTGGGGTGGTGTCAGTGACAGGAGGATGCCAGCAAGGGGGAGGAGGCACGGTGATGGATACCTGCGCCCACGTGCACTGACATCAGTGTGGACGCAGAGCGGAGCAGTTAATGGCTCTCTGCCCTCAGCAAGTGCCGCTATCCCCGTTGTTATTGCACTGGGTTGGCTTAGCCCGGCAGTGCGGCCAGGGATCGATAGATGGATGCTGGCGTCTTAGCAATCGACCCCTTACTCATCCATGCAGCTCCCAGCCTCCCTCTGGCACTCGCTTTTCTGTGAATGGCACGGGCTGAGTGAAGCTGTCTGCCCTTGCCTCGCAACCCTGCGAAACTGAGTCAAGCTAAATTCCTGCTCCGTGATGTCACTGCTCCCATGCCCCTCGCCAGGGCGTAGAGGCCTCACAGGGAACCCCCTGAGGCACTGGTGCCGGTTTTCCTCACCAGACAAGGTGGTTTTAATGGTGATGGTTGGGATTGGAGCCCCTTCTTGGGACAGATGCTGATTCTCTGGCAGTGGGGAGCTTGGGATGGGCAAGGGCTGCTTTTGAGCTGGTTCTTGCCCTCAGACCTCTGAGGTTCGTTCTCCAGCAATGAAGCTGGTGCCATGGCACAGGCTGTTGAGGGATGAGAGTTGGCTGTCCCTGTGGCCCCAGAGACCCATGCACCTCCATGCCCGTCCTCCTGGGATCCTGGCAGCAAGCAGCTTGCTTCAAGGACAGTTTTGGCATTCACGCACTGGTTTATCTGGGGAGGAGATGCCCACCATCTCCTGGCACCAGCCATGCTGGCACAGCAGTATCACTGCTGCTCTCACTGGAAATTAGGGAGTGGAGGGTGGAGAACAAGATACTCTCCAGCCCAGCACATCCCCAAGCCGCCAGCCAGGGCCTTCTGCCGCCACTCTACCCACGCTCCTGCCATCATGGCAGTGGGTCTGCCCCTCACAATCTGGGTGGCTGTTTTATTTCTATGGCAACATTTCTCCTGAAATACTTCAGAGTGAGCCTGGTGCTGTTTGACAAGGAGTGAAGCAGCATCCCTCATTCTGTCCCCTACAAAAGGCTCAGAGAAACGACCATAACACCTCTCCCCACCTCTTTCCCTCCCTGGCAAGCAGTACCAGCACTGGTACAAAGAGCTGCTGGCCTTGTCCCGGCTGCCTCTCTGCTGCCTGTTCTCCTTCCCCCTGCCTTCTGCTTTGCTCTTCCCTCTCCTCTTGCCAGCTCCCTTTCTGCTGGCAGCCTGCTAAAGCACCCGCGCAGACTGACTAGCTGAGAGGAGTCTTAGAGCAAGTGGATGTCAAAAGTGACTCTGCTGTAGAGGAGGGTAGAGCCCCGGGAGAGCTGTATAGATTGGCCCCGCCAGCAGCACGGTGAGTGCAGGGGCTGAAGGGCACTGGAGATCCCAGAGGCTGGGCAGACAGGCGCTTCATCCCTCTGAAAAGCTCAATGGCATTACGAAGAGGCGGTGCCTGCCACGGGACCAGACACAGCGGCCCCAGAAGTCCTCTCCTCTCCTGTTGTCGTTGTTCCCAGCACCAAGAAACAGCCTCGTGTCTGGGTGGAGGTGAGCAGGCAGAAGTTGCAGGCAGCACCGAGTGCTAGCAGGCGACAGACAGGTGAGCAGGCAGGGTGCCAGGGGGAACGACTGTCGCAGGCCGGAGGAGCAGGGTTATGACAGCAACCTGTAGTGATGGCGGGGGGATATCACAGTGCTGGCAGTGTGCAGATGCAGCCGCCGTGTCCCACTTGGCACTCTCCCCCAGCCTGACCCTGCCCGCAATGGCAGCCCCTCCCTGTCGGAGAGCTGGGGGATAGGGGAAGTAGAGGGCAATGGTCCTCCATACCGCGTGAGTTGGGCAGCACTTAGGTTTGACACCCACCAGATGTGTTTGTTAAACCTGACAGATCAAGCTGCAGCAATACAAGTCAGCAAACCTATAGTGAAATACTTTATCTGCTCTCTGCAGGAATGTGGCATACCTGGGTTGCTCCCTTTGCTCTGTTTCTGGTGCCTAGCAAGCATGGTTGAAAGGGGAGAAGCTGGAGTCCTTTCAGGAGGCTCGTGGCTCTGCTCAGCTCCCTGATAGCATAGCGACAAGGGGAGTGAAGGGAGACTTTTTTTTCCCTGTCACTGATGGGTTAGTGCTTAGCAGCCAGGTCAGGCTGGGAGCTCAGCTGATGTGCAGCAGCTGGGTGCAGAGAAGCGGCTGCAGCCTCTCTCAACCAGGGGCTTGGCGCAGAGCAGGCTTTGCCCTGATTATTGCTTGCCCTTGCTGCTGTCACTGTTGTTATCCTCATTCATAAACTATTTGCAGCCACCTGCCTTGCTGGGTGCTTGGCAGAGTCACTGGCAGCCCATCCCTGCCCTGTCAAGAGCAGAACTGCAGCAGGCAGACAGATAATGCGAGTCACCTTTGCCCCCCTTTTCCTGCACACCAATAATTATCCTTGTCCCTTAACTAGCCGAAAGCCTTCAAGACATTCCACATGGCCAGGCACTTTGTGCTGAAGAGATGCTGAAGCACAGGGATGCTGCTGGGAATGGCCTTACATCAGGGCTCCCACAGAGCAGGATGCCCCGTGAAGAGAGTTCCAGGGATGCAGAGATTAGTGAAGACACCCTTTGCACTGTGCAGCTGTGCTGAGAAGTTGGAGGAGGTGACTTGAGTGCACTGCTTCTGCCTGGGATGTGAGGACCTCAGGGACACTCCAGAGCCTTCAGTTTTTCAGCTCTTGCAGGTTTTGCACCAACCCATTGGGGTCTAGTCCATCGTTTTGGCAGGCAGGGTGCTGGGGGTATGTTAGCCTCTGTGTTTCCTCGACAGCAGGTGGGATGTGGTCTGCATTCTGGCTGCTACAAAAGCTCGGTTCATTTTTGGCCAAGAACACCACCCAGGGAAGGCCAGGGACCTTCTAAGCATTTAATTTTTCCTGTTATGCCAGCTAAAAAGAATAACGGTTACCTTCCTTGCTCAGCAAGAGAGAGCAGGGACTTCTCCCCAGCTGCCACTCCAGCAGCATCGTCTCTTTACAACCCTGCTAAGTTGACCCCCCAGTCCCTGTGTGGTGTGCCCCTAAACCCCATTTTGGCCAGAGAGGAGAGGGTGAATGCCGGTGCCAGTCCCATCAACCCCACCATGGGATATCCCACATCTAGTCTGAGATCCTGAGAGCAGGCAGCTGTTCTTGCAGCACCATTGTCTGGACGGTGCAGCCACAGCAGGGATCGCTGGGGCGGTGTGGGAGCAGGCAGGAGGTGATGCTGTCACCTTTCTGTGCCTCTTCCTGACTTTGTCATCCTGGGGACCTTTGTGTGGTTCCCATTTTTATCTGTTTTTTCTCCCTCTCACTCTTTCTCTCCTTCTCTCTTCGCTTTCTTCTCTCCCCCTCCCATCAGCATGTGGGCTGATCACTGCTCAAACTTTTAATTCAGATGGTAATTGGAATAATAATACGGGCAGAATCCTTCTGGCTCCGTTGCTGCAGCTGGCTTCAGGAGCTATGAATAGCTCTGAGTCACACACTGAGATGGTTTAACTTCAAATCATTTTGTTTTGTTTTCATATTACCCATCCTCAGGCTCCAGAGCTTCATGGGGGAAAAAATATCCCCCCTTCTCACTCCGCTCCAAAATATAAACCGGGCACAGGCACATGAATAAAATTCTCTTTTGGAGAGGGAAACTGGTCAGCAGATCACGCCTCGAGGGGCAGATGGGGACTGTTGGCACTTAATCTATTTATAATTATTGAACGAAAAGGCAGAAGTGTGTATATAAAAATGGTGTAGAGTTGATTACTGCTTCCTCCCCTCACCTTCCATATGTCACTTGCCTTTTTAATATGGTAAAACTCTCTTGCATGGTGAAGGTGCCTTCGTGTGCCCATACACCGCCTGGCAGCCTGCCCTGCTGGCACGGAGCAGCAGAGCTCAGCTGCTGACTCTTGTGGCAGAGCAGCCCCCCATGGCACTGAGCTGCCCTGTGAGCCTCAACATGAACCCTGGGAAAATTTGTGAGGAATAGGAGAAGAAATGGAGTTACAAAGAGGATGGAGAGGACATACTGAATGCTGCGGGTCTGCAAGGCTCTGCAAAAAGGCAAGGAGGTCCCTTCTCAGCTGCGAGTGTTTCCGCCCTGACTCCGCAAGAGGCAAGAAGTTTGTCTGCCCTGTTGTCACCGTGCCCAAGCTGGCAGGATGGGTCTGTGGATGCTGATCCCAAGCCAGCTAGTGCTGTGCAGCCAGTAATAGGTACAAAGGCACAAAGCAGAGCGCAACCAGCAGCTGGGGTATTGACCACAGACAGGAGGGAAGCATTTGCCAGACAACTCCAGATAAAGCAAAGACTAAGAGTGTAAAAATACCCTGGGATTTTTCCATCGTTGTCGTTCACAGTGTATGTCCCAGAGCACCAGATATGGTTGTTATAAAAAGAGAAGTGGGGGAGTGCTTTAGTGTGGACTTTTCTGTTCTGTTTCATGAGATTCTTCCATTGCAAATTTAAGGAAGGGTTGACAATATGATCTACTCTGTCAGGGGCTGGAGAAAACTGGGACTTGTGAGGCACTGCACTGTGTACAGGGGATGAAGCAATGGAGATATTGCCCCGGCACCAGGCACCTTGACCTTACTATCCTGCAGATCCCTTGGAAAGGGACAACAGCAGCACAGCCCCATGTGTCTGCTCAGGGCCAGAGCAGAACTGGAGTGGCAGCGTGGGCTGGTGTGATGGCTTGCGCTGCTGGAGCATGGTGTCACACGAGAAGGAGATGACTGCAGCACCGTGGTGGTGTCCCTGTCGTTGCTCAGTCTAAGACACAGGAGGGGGAAAGTGGTCGGGAAAGAGGGAAGCACATGCTTTGTGGCTGGAGGCAGCTGCTGGCCCCTGGAGACCCATCTGGCTGACTGTTTCAATGCTGCAAGGCAGTGGCTGTCACATCCATGCTGCAGCAGCTTTCCGAAGTGCTGGGGGCTTCTGCAGGCCATGAAACACCCAGGACAGGCAGCAGAGGGATGGGGAGGCATCTGTCCAGGCTGCAGCCTCCTCTCTAGCATCTCTCTTTGCTGCACCTACCTGCTTGGTTTCATACCACGCCATAGGAGTTGCCACTGACTCTGCAGCTTTCTTCTTCACATGTGGGTCTCAGGAGGCAGGGCAAGCTCCAAGAGATGTCCTCAGGCATGCTCTGGATTCGTGTCTCTGTCCTCAGTCAAGCTTTCCTCCCCCTTGTCCATGTGACAGGCAGCTGCCTGTTCAGGATATGAATATAATCCCCTTCTGCTGGAGATACCTCTGAGCTTTTCCCTTTCATTCTGTTTATGTTTCAGGTTTCCAAGTTGCAATGGGACCTTTTCACAGCCGTTTGAACTATGTTTGCATAGGGTTTGGGCTCCTGGTAAGCCCCTTGGCCTTGCCAAGCCGGTGGCAGTGATTTTGCCATCAGGGATGTCAGTGGTGGCCCTGATCCACCAGCTGCTGAGGAGGGACCTGGTGACCTGGTGTGGTAGCAGTCCCCAGCCCAGGCATTTCTTGTCTGCCTGCCTGTCCTTCCCATGGTGGCACCACGCCCTGTGGGGGTGTGTTGTGGTGGAAGTGGGAAATGTGAGGGTTCTGGTTCGTCTCCTGGCTCGTGCTGCTCTGAGTTTGTGGCACTCGGTATTACTAACACTTCCCTGTGCCAGCTGGCAGGAGGGGATGAATCAGATTGGCAGCACCACAGCATGGACCCTTCACTGGCCATTCAGCTTAGGGCGATGCCTGAGGCTAAGGTGCTGGTGATGTCTCCTGCTTCTGTCCAGGGTGAGCCCTAACCAAGTGCTAGTGTCTTAACCTTGCTGATGGACATGTCCCAGCACCCTATGGGACAGGGCTGTCCCCTCTGACCCATGCTGCCTACCCTGGCTGGATTGTCCCTGTCCCTCCTTCACTGGAGGTCTCAGGTGGCTTCATGAGCTACTGCTCTCTGCTCACTGGCAGCATCCCCAAGCTGGGGTCTGCTCTCCAGCCAGGAGGACAGTTTATCCTCATGCTGCCAAAACGACCTTTTGCAGTTGTTGTGGTTTAACCCCAGCAGGCAACTTAAGTATCACTCAGCCTCTCTCTCCCTCTCACTGCCCTCAGACCCATTGGGGAGGGGAATCAAAAAGAAAAGGCAAACTTTGTGGGTTGAGATCAGAGCAATTTAATAATTTAAACAAAATATAACAATAATAAATATGTTAATCATATTAAAATTATCAGCAACAATAATAATAGTAATAGTAATAGTAATAATAAGCACAGAGAGAGAGAATAACAGGACCCAAGAGAAACAAGTGAGGCACAACCCAGTTACTCACCACCCAATGACTGATGCCCAGCTCGTCCTCAGTCATCACCCTGTTCCAGTTATCTCCCCTAGTTACATTCTGGGCATGATGTCCTATGGCATAGACTATCCCTTTGGCTAGTTTGGACCAGCCATTCCAGCCATGCTCCCTCCTGGATTCATGTGCAGCTCCTCAGTAGCAGAACATGGGCAACAGAAAAGTCCTTGGCTTGGAGTAAGCCACTACTTAACAACTCCAACATGTCTGTGTTATCAGCACTAATCTCTTTCTAAATCCAACACTGAGCTGGCTACTATGAAGAAAATTAATGCAGTCCTAGGCAGAATCAGGACAGCAGCTGATTGCTTCCTCCCCCACCCAGCTTCTGACAACTCAGCACACATGGAACTCCATGACATCACAGACCTGGGAATGTTGGTAGTTCCAGTTGTCCTCAGAGACAAGATCCAGAGCTATGTGGTTCTCCTCTCCCTCTTGAACATCCTGAAAAATGTCACAGCCATTTCACATCTTTGGGCTAATGATGATGGCCTACCCAGAATCTCAAGGCTTGCAAGGAGATGATGATTATTATGGTGATGATGATGACAGTGAAGAATCAGGGAACTCCTGCCACTCTGAGCTTCCTTCGCCCTTGTGCAAAAGCAGTGACAGCACAGATGAAAATCAGACAGAGGATCTGGGAGAACCCACCCCATTTTCCCTAACTGCTGAGCACTCTTACACAGTGAAAGATAAACAGGTGGGGCTGGCCAAGCATGCACTGGAGCTTGAGGGGGAAGATCAGGAGTTTCAGGAACCATTTTACAAAGACATGGGAACATCTGACAGCTTGGCTGGAGATAAGGAGGCCAGCCTGACCTATCAATTTCCTGGGCATCAGAGGTTGCCTGCTCTACAAAATGCCCCTACAGCACCAAGTGGCTTCCATTACACTTTCCAGCACAGCTCAGGTCAGTACTTGGGGACAGAGGCCACTGCCACGCAGGCCCATGCCAGTGAGCATTCTGTGGGACACCCAGAGAGCACCACAGGAGCGGAGCCCTATGCGCTGCATGAGGAGGACGGCGCGAACAGGGAGTCCCCGTCCCTGCAGCCACCCTACGACTCACTCTGGTGGGAGAACAGCATCCTCAGGTTGGAGAACCAAATGCTCAGGAATGCAAACCTCGTGCTCACCTCAGAGAACTTCGCACTCAGGCAGGTGTTCAGAGAACTCCAGAAGAACAGTGCTGTGTTCATGGAGGAGGATGTCATGCTCAGGGAGGAATACAAGGTGCTCAGGGAACAGTATGACAGACTCGAGGGTGAGAATGCTGCACTCAGGAAGAACAATGCCATGGTCAGGAGGATGTTTAACACCTTCCAGAACAATTTGAAGAGACAGGCGGGCATGGTGGCAAGCCTGCAGGATCAGCTGAAGACTAGCCAGGCTGAACGAGAGACGGAAGCCCGAGAGGTCAAGTCCTTAGTCCAGCAGACTGAGTGTCAGCTTCAGCTAATGACCCAGCGGGCTCTGGATGCCGAAGCAAATGTGGAGAGGCTGAAGCAGAAGATCTTCATCCTCCAAGGACAACTGGAGAGATGCAAGCTGGTGAATGAAAACCTGAGAACAGACTGGCCTGGAGGCAATGAAGCAAAACGTACACCTCACCAGGCAAAACCCCCACAAGCACATAATGGGCAGAGATGTCTCCCTCAGGCAGCTCCTGCCTCAGGAATGCTGCCCATTGTTGCTGAAATCCTCGAATCTACCAAAAAAATTCTCAAATTTTAAGCAGAGAAAGATCTGTGAATGCAATTCTGTGGGAGTTTCATGGATCTGTGCACTGTCTGAGGCCATTGGTCTCCCACTTGCAACCACTTACTGCAAATAAAAGTGTTTATTTTCCCGTTTTCAAATGTGTGCTCAGACTGGTAGCCTTTATCCTCTGTGGCAATACTTTCCTTGTGATTAAGTACCAATTGCAGGTAGTGATGTGACTTTAGGTGCTGATACGCTGTTCGGACACTGTGGAGCCAGCAGCTAAGTCTGCCCAGGCTCTGAGCTGCATGGTCCAGCCATGGTGGACTCTGTGCAAGAGGCTCTGCCACAGCTCCTGCTGACATGAGTTCCCACATGGGAGCCAGGAGGAAGCACAGCACCACAGGATGCAGCCCTCTTACACAGTGTGCTCATCCCATCCCACAGCTGTACCAGCCTGAACTACAGATTAATAAAGCCCCTGTATTTCATCTTCTTTCTTTGCCCCTTTTCAGGAAGGAGGGAAATGTGAGGAGCAGAGATCCAGGTGTTGCTGCACACGGTTTCACAAAGCTCCTTAGGTTCTCCTTCCTTTCTTTTGGAGCTGGCTGCTGCCTGGACCAAAAATCCAAAATCTTTGGAAATGGTGCACCTGGTTCTGCAGCTGGATTAAGGAGAGTTGTTGGTTGTAGAAACTTTCAGGAGATTGTGAATTACTCATATGTGTGAGCTGTGACAGTGCATTCCTTGTGTTATCGGGGTCAATGCTGGCTAAGGATTAGCTTGGCATATCCAGGCTGGCTGAGAATGATGCCAGTGGAAGAGGATACCCTTCCTCTCCTGGTTGGGGCTGGCATAGAGGGAAGTACCTAAACTGCCCACCTTTGCCACCTCCAAAAGTCATGTGGGATCCTGCAGTCTGAACTCACCATATAATCACTCCAGTTACCTTTATCCCAGCAGGGCCATCTGTGGATATGAAATGACCTCTCTTCATCACATCAGCATTTCTGATTAATTTAGGTTACCAACCCCAAACTGCTATATGTTTACCCAGCTGCACAGCAAAAATTCCTGGCCAAACCGACTTCATGATGACTTGGATATTGTAGGCGAGTGAACTGGTGGGAGCTGGCAGAATTCAGTGTCAAAGTGCTTTTTCCTGATGGGGATTTTTGGGTAGCTGTTCACTTTTGTCTCTGTATGGTCAGTTGTGGACTACAAGGTTGTTTTCTACTCCTGGTCTCATAGTACCCTTGGTCTGAGCAACCATGTTTGTGTTGTTGCAGAGCTTTAACTGTCTCAGTAACTGAGTAATCTTCATCCCATCAGAGGTGATGCCTGGAGCTCCTTTCTTGCTGCTTTCCAGTCTGTGGTCCTAACTGGGGAAAGCTGGTGGGCACCCCTGGCCACATGCAGCCCCATTCTGTGGTACTGAGGATGAGACAAGGATGGTTCTCACCGGCTTTTCCATCCTAGGCAACATCATTTGATGTTCCTCTCTCCTGTCTGTGCATAACCACTGCAAGCAGCTCTAAGCCTCACATTTCATCCCAAAATCCTTGTATTTTTTCCCATATCTGGCAACCAGTTGTTGTTCATTGGTGAGGCTGGGAGGAAGCAAACTAGCTGGCTCCATCTGCATGCACACTCTGCACTGGCTGCTGTAATCCAAAGGCTACAGTCCAGGATTAGCATGGGTGTACAAAGCCCTTCCTAATCTGTGAGTCATTACCCCCTCAGTGCATTTCACTTCTCAGTAGCTCTATGCAGGTTGGCTTCCCCATTCTTCCATTCTGGGAAGACTGGGTTGGGACCTCTGCCGGACATCCTCCCAGGACTCCACTGCTGAGCTGCTCCTTGGACGCTATACACAGGGCATCTTGCAAGGTTTGCTTCCTCTAACTGGCTTCTCCTTGACTACCCCTGAACCCTTCCTTTCCATCAGTTCTTTTGGGCTCTACCCATTGCTTTTCTTCTTTTATTTGAAATAAAATAAAAGATGGGGGGATGTTCTGCATACCCTGGAAAAAACTCCCCCAGGGTTAGGCTGGGCTGACGGGGATCCCTGAGGGCTGCTGAGCATTCCTGTGCTTTGTTAGTCCTTGTGTGAGAGGTATTTAGCCTGGCTGAGCTCTTCTCCTGGTGTAAGCTCTGATATTAATATAATGGCTCTGGGCAAGGGCCCTGTGAGCTGCTCAGCTGCTGTGCCCTTGGTCTGGAGAGCAGTGACTGGCCAGCCCTGCTCCTCTCTGGCAGGAGGTGCTGGGGAGCATGGGGTCTGCGGGCCATGCACCCAGTCTGCATCCATCAGCTTCTCACCTGCCTGAGCCAGGTTGCAGCAAGTGCCCCAAGGAGACCTCCCAACACACCCTGAGCAAAAGGCTGGGAGCCCTATGCCCACCGCTCTGGACTGGGATGAGTGCTGTCAGGGGGGATCTGACTGGGTTTTGCTTTGTCCTTCTCTGCCAGGCGTGTGCCCAGGAGCAATTGCAATGCCAGCACTGGTCCCAGCTTACCAGAGGTGAAACCTGGAGCTGACCAGTCCCATGTGAGTGCTGCTGCATGAGTTCCCACGCCCTGCCAGCTCCCACGGCCCCCTGACATCTGATGACAGAGTGAGCCATGGGCAGCGTCCGAGTCAATCGGTGAGTAACCCTCATCTAGAGACCTGCTGCTGCCCTGAGTGACCTGGTCCTCCTCATTTGGCCCCTCAGACCCTAACTTTAGGCTGCCTTTTGATATATTCTTCTCAAATTACCTGTCAGCATCTTCCCTGTTCCAAGGAATGACTCCTCTCTCCTTCTCCAATCCAAACCATGCCATATGTAGGTGTAGTACTTGGAGGAATACTATGAAGGAGAAGCAAAGCACTGCATGATGCTGCACCAGAAATTACAGATTCCAGTAGCACTGCAGAAGCCACATGTTCCCAGGAATCACAACTCCAGCCACCAGCACTGTCCTTGCATGAGATGTGGATGGAGGGCCACGCTGGAAGACTTCAGCTGACATGTCAACACTGTGGGGTGGGAGAGAGACACTCCCAGGGTCCTGTGAGGCTCCAGTTTGTCAGGCATGAGGGTAAAGCAGCCTTTGTGCTTCAGTGCACTCCCTTGATTTCCTCAGTGGTCAGAGCACCTTCTGCCACCACATCTTTAAGGAGTATCTGCAACTGTCACAGGATCACATGAGGGGAAGTGTCAGAGCCAGCTGCAAGGGAGGGGAGTCGGAGGGGCAAAGGTCTCCCAGAAAGTGCATGTGTAGCATCTGCCAAGGAAACTGCCAGTGCTTTGGCTGTTGATTTCCAAATTATATCTTTGGGTTCGGATAAGGGATGCTGGAAGACACACATGTTGCTGTGGCAACAGAATTGTCCTGAGTGCAGGAAGTGCATAAACATTGTCACCACACACCATGAAACCATGAAATCAGTGAGCAGAGCAGAGGAAAAAATAGAAACTCCCAGCCTTCTACTATTTAAGGGCCAAAATGTGGTCAGGCTGTGGGTGCTTGCTTCCAGGCTTCCTGGCTGTCCCAGCTGCTGTCAGGTTTTAAAGTCTCGTATCCCTCCTTACCATAAAGGCTGGAAGACAGAGCTACAACCTGCTGCTGCTTTGCTGCTAGATGCAACCCCTGTCAGCAACACTTGGTGAACATTGCAGCTGATCTCCACCAGTTTGATCAGGCACCATGGTACATAATCGCTGAAATGTGCTGTTGTGAGATCCAACAGGGTGGTACTGTAGCCCTGTGAGCCACTCACATCTCCTGTTCTGCTGTCTCAGTAGTTGCTATTTCCCTTCATGTATTCCTGATGGAAATGCCTGTTTCTTCTCTTTCCAGGTACAGCATCGTCTCAACTGAAGAGGATGGACACAAGGTCTCTGCACTGGGCAGCGTGAACGGGCACAGCCGGAACGGAAAGGGTCATGCTCCCCAGAGGAAGCACCGCAACCGTTTTGTGAAGAAGAATGGCCAGTGCAACGTTTACTTTGCCAACCTGAGCAACAAATCTCAGCGCTACATGGCCGACATCTTCACCACCTGTGTGGACACGCGCTGGCGTTACATGCTGATGATCTTCTCTGCTGCCTTCCTGGTCTCCTGGCTCTTCTTTGGCTTCCTCTTCTGGTGCATCGCTTTCTTCCACGGCGATCTCAATGCACCGGCAGTGGTAGGTAGTCCCTCTCTCCTCAAGCCCTGCATCATGCATGTGAACAGCTTCCTGGGGGCTTTTCTTTTCTCAGTGGAGACACAGACAACCATTGGGTATGGCTTCCGCTGCGTGACTGAGGAGTGTCCACTGGCTATCATGGCAGTTGTGGTGCAGTCCATTGTGGGCTGTGTGATTGACTCCTTCATGATTGGCACTATCATGGCCAAGATGGCAAGGCCCAAGAAGCGGGCCCAGACCCTCCTTTTCAGCCATCATGCGGTCATTTCTGTGCGGGATGGCAAACTGTGTCTCATGTGGAGGGTGGGCAACCTGAGGAGGAGTCACATCGTGGAGGCCCATGTCCGCGCCCAGCTCATCAAGCCCTACATGACAGAGGAAGGGGAATACCTCCCCCTGGACCAGCGGGACCTAAATGTGGGCTACGATGTGGGTCTCGATCGTATCTTTTTGGTCTCACCCATTATTATTGTTCATGAGATTGATGAGGAGAGCCCCCTCTATGGGATTGGCAAGGAAGAGCTGGAGACGGAGAATTTTGAGATTGTGGTAATTCTGGAGGGGATGGTAGAAGCCACAGCCATGACCACACAGGCACGAAGCTCTTACCTTGCTAGTGAAATCCTCTGGGGTCATCGCTTTGAACCAGTTGTGTTTGAGGAGAAGAACCACTACAAAGTGGATTACTCACGCTTTCACAAGACGTACGAGGTAGCTGGCACACCTCGCTGCTCAGCCCGGGAGCTGCAAGAAAGCAAGATGACCATCCTACCTTCTCCACCACCTCCCAGTGCCTTCTGCTATGAGAATGAGCTGGCACTTGTCAGTCAAGATGAAGATGAAGATGATGATGAAGTGGGTGTGGTGTTAGGGGGCAACACCAAGGAGGAGGGAGGTATAATCCAGATGATGGATTTTGGAAGCCACCTGGACCTGGAGCGACTCCAGGCAACTCTGCCTCTAGATACAATCTCATACCGCAGGGAGTCAGCCATCTAACTCCTCCAGCCTCCCTGTTCCGCACCCATTGCCCACAGTGTTCTCTGTTCCATACCCATACACTGGATAAGTCCCTTCACCACCAAATGATGCCTCCCATGATTGCTCTCAGCCCCCAAATACACCAAGGCCTGGAGCTGCTCTGATATACTCCCTTTCTCACGGGGTCATAGTGTCTGGGAGAGGAGTGAGGATACACTACTCTTTCCGGGCATGCAGCTTGGGCTAGAACCCCTTTCCTGCCCAGAGATAGGAGAGCAGCAGGCCTGGTTTCTTGTCTCTGGAGAGGTGACAGGAGTCCCTGCCTTCAGTGGACAGACTGAGACCCCAGCAAGTGTTTCTGCTGCTTCTGAGGCAACGGCAGGCTTTCTGTCCCTCTCATTATGGGTAGGTCTCATGGCTGTCAAGGGTCATCGCTGTCACTGGAGGAGCAACACCTAAGCACTGACAGATAAGGATAGAAGGGAGAGTTTGGGACTCCTGGAGGGAGTGGGGAAGGATCTCAAGAGAGGAGTTTACTTGCATGTTTGTTGCTTGTTGCCCATGATTTTGTATCTAAAAGAGAAGGAGAACTGAAATCAATATTCTTCCACTGCAAACACCAAGCTAGGAGACGAGGACACTCCACATAGGCTGCTCTGCATTCTCCTTGGCTTTTGGTGTCTGTCACCTCCAGAAGCATCTTGGCTCCATGGACTCAGATCCAGTTCACCCAGTACTCTTGAAAAACTTGTCCTGCTCCTCTCCTGAGATACCTGGCAGAAGAGGCAGGGCCCTGTGCTTACCACACTCAGACTGCTCCCTGGCACAGCACTGCCAGGATGACAGACAGGTGATCTGACTGGACAGCAGATCCTCCACTTGCTCCTTTTGCCTCCTCCATTCCTCTCCCTGATGCCATCAGCTGTAAAACAGAATTTGTAACTATTTATTTTTAATAAAGTCTAATACCCCAAGGGGAGGTTTGGAAGCAAAGGACAGACTCCAAGGCTGCAGCCTGGTATAGAGACTGATGAGGATTATTAGGGCTGGTGTTTGCTATTCGTATGGCATTGGACCCTGGAAGCTCCACCACACTTCTTGTTCTGGGCCTCTCTGGTAAAGATGTATAATGAGAGGCTCAGAGAATTTGCCTGGGGAAAGGTCATACAAATGGGTGTATGGAGGGAATAATCTGCATTAAAATTACCAATAGGATGGGCCAAGCAATATTGTTTGCTTTGAAGATAGCGAGAGTTTTGCCAGGTAAGGGTTATAGATATACTTGGTGAAGAGGCAGAGGTGTGCAAGACATTGTTCTACATTCAAAAACCCCATGAAAAAACTCAAAGGCTCTCTTTCTGCTGGAGGCAAGTGGAGGGGGAATGAGGGAGAACATCAACCAAAGCTAGACCTGTAACATCACTTTGTTGTCATTTCATAAAAGCAGTGAAAACCTGATGAGTATCTTCCTTCAGGATCAGTAGAATCACTCCTTAAAAATGCATATGACATGAGGACAGAAAAACAACAGCTATGCTGTGATAGGGAATGGCTGAAGAACTTATGTCCCACCTAATCCCTGATCCACAAAACAGAAAAAAAGCATCTCAATATCAAATTGGAATTGGTTCAAGAAGCAAAAGGAAGAGGGAAAAAAGCAGAAGGGCAAGGAACAAAATAGTTGGACTGAAAGGAAGAAGCAGACACAGCAGGCAGATGGTGGAGAAGGAAGGAGAAAAGAGGAAGAGAAAGTGAGGTTACATGGAAGTGCATTTGAGAAAGAGCATAAATAGATTTACAAGATATGACTAGGCCCAGACATGATCATTTCTCATCCTAGGATGTAGGTTTTGTGGGGGAACAACTGTCCTGCCTGGGTTTGCTCCATTCACTGGAATAATTCCATTCACTGGGATAATTCTGTTTCCCAAAACTCTCTGGGCCCAGCCGTGGAGCCAGTTTTCTACCCAATGAACAGTGCACCCATTCAGTTTCTCCAGACAGCCAACTTCTCCAAGACTTCTCTCTCCCTTTGGGAGACAGTGTCAAAGGCTTTACAGAAGCGCAGGTAGACATCATCCACAGCCTTGCCCTCATCCAGTAAGTGGTCACATTGTCATAGAAGGAGATCAGGTTGTTCAAGCAGGACCAGCCTTTCCTAAACCCATGCTGGCTGGGCCTGATCCCTTGGTTGTGCAACATGTTCTGTATGATGGCGAGGTGAATAGCTCCATGACCGTCTGTGGCACTGAGGTCAGGCTGACAGGGCTGTAGTTCCACAGATCCTCCTTCCAGCCCCCTTTGTAGATAGGTGTCACACTGGCTAACCTCCAATTACCTGGGACCTCTCTGGCTAGCCAGGACTGCTGATAACTGATGGAAAGCAGCTTGGTGAGCTCTTCCACTAGCTTTCGCAGTGTTCTTAGGTGGATCCCATCCAGCCTCATAGACTTGGGAGTGTCTAAATGGTGTAGGAGGTGACTGAGCATCCCCTCCTGCATTATGGGGCTTCATTGTGTTCCCTTGTCTCTGTTTTCCAGCTCAGGGGACTGAGTACCAGCTGAGGACAAGTGGTCTCACTATTAAAGACTAAGGCAAAGAAGGCATTAAGTACCTCAGCCTCTACCTTGCTCCTGTAGTGATCCTCAGCTCCAGAGCCCATCTTCCAGAGCAGTTTGCCTCAAGGCCTTCACTGAAATGATGGATTCACTGGATTTTGAATGGCCCCCATCCCTCCTGGTTCTTCTGGTGCTGAGGCTGAGCTGCCTCTCCTCAGAGCTCCAATGCTCCCCACTTGGGAATTAGGGTGCCTCTCTCAGCACTAAATTTGAGAGTTTGCTGGTTTAGGAAAAGAAGTCACCCCCTCCTTTCATTATTTACTTATTTTTCCCTGAGGGAATAAGCAGGGGCTTATTCCCAGGTATTGACCTGGCTTTTAATACAGCTTTCAGAGTTGTGTGCCTGCCACTGGCCATGGAAACAAACTAATGGACCGAGAGAGAAGGACTTTGCGTGTGAGGACAGGGGCATTAAGGACACAGGCTGGGCTGGTGGCCTCCACGAGACGGGGAGCCCTCATGGCTGGGCACCCCCTCATTGATGTACAGAATCCATTGGAGGCGGGTGGCAGTGCTTGATGGGGATGAGGTGTCCCCTTAGCTCTTGAGGGGCTCATCAATCACCAAGGAGTGAGTGTGTGGATGGTGCGCCAGGGCCACGGGCATGCACGGCTGGAGTGGCTGGGGCAACACACAGCTCAGCACTGCCACCCCTCCCTTCACCACAGCAGGGCTCTTGTGGGAAAAATGGGACAAGGTTGCAGTAAATCTGAGGGAACAAGCATCATTCAGCCATACTGGTTCCAGCCCCTGCTGTATGTCTGAACCTGCTGGATGTTTTCATGTCATGTTTGGTATCACAGTGGAGAAAACAGTGAGGCAATGAAACCAGCTAAACTCCTGCTGTTCATAATAAAACTGCAAGAAAGCTTTCAGTGCTGTCAGATCATTAGAGAGGGGAGAGAGAAGTGGGGTTGAGGGGAGGGGGAAGAGGGAAGGAGAGGAACGGCCAGTGCAGGAAAACAGAGGTGATGAGTAAGTTTCTCCCTATCAGACACTCCTTGTGCAGCTGTGCTGCTGGTGCCACACACAGCCCTTCTAACAACATGGTGCAGCCACTCCAGTGTTTGCTCCTGCAAGCTGCATGTATGCCCACAGGCTTTGCTGACACACAGCAGCAGGACAACCTTCTGCACCTGCAGACTGGAATCCCAGAGCACTTGTGCTCAAGTACACACGGCAGGTGCCTACGTGCAGATGCCACACATGGGGGCATAATCCATCCTACACCACAACTTCATCTCATAAACGCCAAACCACATTCACAAAAACACCACACAGCAGCGTCTCAACAAGTGCCTCTCTGGCTGTATGCCAGGGACTCCTTTACGCAGCCTGTGAAAAGCCAAGGGGAGAATTCATCCTGGAAAACTGTTTGCTACAAAGAAGGCTCGACATTTTTAAGGATTCTGCAAATCAGCTGTCAAGGCCATTCATAACTGTAAACACACCAGGTATTTTACCTTTTGCACACAGTGTGTGGAGCATCAGGTAGGTGATACCTCCTTGCCCTGTGCTCTCCAGAAAAAATACCTTTAATGCATGAGAGGGCATGATGGCCCTGGGGTCCTCCCCTCCTCCAGGATCTGATGGAGGGACTGCTTCCCTAAGACCTGCCTCTAATCACGAGGGACTGGCAGCTTGCTTTTCAGGAGGAAGACACTACTTCTTTTTTTATTCAACCACAATCTATATTTCTTTCCTGTCTTACTTCTAAACATCTTCCTTGGCTCATTATTGAAAGCTATTCAAATACAAGAAGGATAATGGGAAGAGGAAGGACTTTTTCCCTATGAGTAAGATCCAGGCACTGGTTCAGATCCTCTACCCCATGACAACTAACCATGCTGTTGGTTCTTTACAGTTCTCAAATGAATGTTATTGTTTGAAATGACACTTGAGAAACTTGTTTCATGTTTTATTTTTGGTGACACTTTTGGACAACCGTTTTGAAAAGAAATCATCATTGGCACCTTTTAACTCATGCAAAGATTGCTCAGCAAAACATTTTGTTACACACTGCAACTAAAAATATTTTTAACAAACACAACAATAATCTCAGTTGAGGAGAAAATAGGTTTGGATTTCCATGATTAGGAAATGGTGCTGAAAATGTCTGTGCTTCTGAACAAACACATTAGGTTTCAAACAGCTTGTTTTTGTCCAAGTTTGCCCAGGAATGGTAGGGCACATGGTGCTGCCACAGCAGCAGTGCACAGGCTCATGACCTCTGCAAGGATGTCTCCTCTGTGTTCTTTAAGCTTTAGCAGCTCTTCTTTGCCTTTGCAGGAGGGCCTGAGGTCTCTCACAGCTTTTGGACAGGCAATACTAAGTGGCCATGGTTTTAAACGTCACAAAAAACCCCAAAACAAAACAAAAAAACCAAAAACAAAATACCAAAACAAAACAAGCAAACCCAAACAACAAAAAACCCCAGACCAAACTAAGAAACAAAAACAAAAAACAAACCAACCAAACAAAAACACAAACCAAGACAAAAAAGTCTTACCTTTCCAGCCCTTCCCATTAAGGGCTTGCCCCCGTGAAGTCAATGGGGCTTTGGCATTGCCAAGAGAGCAGAGCAGAGTAAGAGCAGAGCTGGGCCCTAATGGAGCATCACTATTGGAAAACCCCGCAGGGCCCGGCCCTGTGCTAGATCTGCAAAGCTGGGATGGGCTGTTGCTGCATGCTCAGGAGGGAGAGAGGAGCGAATGCAGCCTGCTGGGATGCTGAAAACGCAGGGTGGTGCAGGGCAGCTGGGGCAGCCTCGCTGGAGCAGGCAGAGGGGGACAGCGGAGGGATGGGGAGGCTGGAGAGGCAGTCTCTGCTCGCAGCTGGCTGCGGCACGGCATTCCGCGGCCGGGGGATGTCGCATCAGCAGGAGCTGAGATGGCAGCCAGCTCTCGGAAGGGCTGCACGGGCTTCTCCTCCTGCCATGGTCCGCAGGGTGGGGGTCCTGCCCTTCGCAGCCCCGGTGTGTTCCTGCCGGCAGGACGCGGTGCAGGGAGGCTGAGCGGTGCGGCGAGACTGGGGAAGCCCGGCTACTGCCGGCCTCAGAGCACCATCTAGAGATGAAAGCAAGGCTGGCATCCCCGCGGGTCCCGGCGTCAGAGAATCATAGAATGTCTTAAGCTGGAAAAGACCTCTGAGGTCACCGAGTGCAGCCCTTAACCCAGCACTGCCATGTCCCTAAGCACCATATCTACACATATTTTAAACACTTATGGGGATGGTGACCTCCATTTCCCTGAAAAGCCTGTTCCAGTGCTTGACAGCATTTTTGGTGAAGAAAAATTTCCTAATATCCAAACTAAACTTTCCCTGGTGAAACTTGAGTCCATTTCCTCTTGTCCTATTGCTTGTTATTTGAGAGAAAAGGCCAACACCTCTTGCTACAACCTCCTTTCAGGTAGCTGTAGAGAGTGATAAGGTCAATCCAGAGCCTCTTTTTCTTCAGGCTAAACAAACCTTACTCCCTCAGATGCGCCCCATAAGACTTGTGCTCATCCCCACAGACCCCAGCATCTCTGCAGCTCCTGACTCCCCTGGCTCACCCAGTGCTGCTTCTGGCCCCAGTGCTGGTGGCTGAGGCTGCAGCTCTCCTGGCAGTGCCATGGGGCACAGGTGAGATTTGGGGGAGGAAATGTTTGATCTGGAGTGAAAGTAGGCTCTGAGACCACCAATGCTGCAATAAAGGTCAGCCCTCATGACAGCCAGGCCATGGCTTTCACAGAGTGGACACTGACTCTGAAAACAGTTCAGATATGTACTATCACTTTGATTTCTTGTTGGGGATAAATCTGAAAAGCCATGCCAGCTCTGGGAAGTTAGGCAGAGATGACCTTTGTTCAGAGTCAGGTCCTTCTAGTCGCTGCCTTGCTATCTGCTTGTCCTTCAGTTGTTTCTCAGCTCTGCCTGGTTGCATGTGCTCAATGTATAAGACTTGCTCCTTTTTTTCCCTATTATTCCTTGTCCTTGATGGGACACATCCAACCTATGGCTGTAGCATGATGCTGTTGCCTCTCCCATGCCACAGGCAGGAGGCCAGCACGCTCTGAGGGGCAGTGAAACTGCATGGAAATAATGTCCTTGTCAGCACGAGGGCTGTCAGGTAGAAGGCTTCCAATGCCCCGAGAGATCTTCAGGCAACCAACCACTTTGTATCCCCATGGGACAATAGGTAACGACAGCCTGGCTTGCAAACTGTAAGAGGACTCTGGTCTTGGGCTTTTTCCAGGTCCCAAGGAAAGCCACATCAGCAGAGCAGTCAGTGGGCTGCCAGTATAATATTTATCTTTGACCAAATCCCCTCCAGAAGGGAGAATATAATGTGGGTAACACCTCTGCTTTCTGGGCAGCCTGGGCATGTGGACCCCAAGTGACTCACTGTCCATGTCAGGTCAGCCTGAAAAGAGGTAAAGTGCAACAATGGGATTCCACTGCCCTGATGACTGTCAAGAAATTCAGGATGGACACAAACACTATCCTGAAATACTCTGTGTGACACAAGATATTTGGGCTTTAAAAGTTTGGGTTGTTTTTGTTCTCTGAAATTAGCAGGATTCTTTTGGTGCTGGCCCCAGATTTGAAATAGCAAGTCTTGAAACCTGGGACCTTGCAATATTTGGTTCCCTCACTGATAGAGGTGTTTGAATGTCCCAGCAGTGCAGTGACTGCAAGAGTCAGCTGAGGGCCTGTAGAGCACAAAGAAGCTGTACAAGAGCAAGAGAATAAGGAGCTTGAAATTGCTCCTGACAGGTAATTGATTAGGTGCTCACCCAGCAACAGCCTCTGTGTGTCTACCAGGGGCCTGGCACAGGTCTGCACACCACTTCTGGGGTATTGGAGAGAGGAGGATGAGCTGATGCAGGAGCTCCAGTGAAGACTTTATATGTGTTTATAACATGACCTGCAGTCTCTACGTGTTTCTCTCAGGGATAAGACAATGAATCAGTAGGAGACTGGGTGCAAGCACATGACAGGCAATGCAGACCTACAGCAGGACACTTGGTACCACACAGAATGATCTGATTAAATCTAAGTGGAGTGGAGCCATCCTTTAGCTCCAGGCTTCTGGGTTACACCATGTGCCTTTTGTTTTCTGGGATACAATGTCATGCTCACTAGCAATGAGGCTACCTTGAATAGAGAAACTTATGTGACCCCTCCAGTGTTGTGTGAGGCTGTAGCAAAAACAGGGAAGAGCTGCAATGTAAACCAGCTCTGGAGCAGAGAGCTGAAGACTTGGGGTGACTGGCTGCAGGATGGCAGGGATAAATAACAGGGTGACCTGGAGTGTCCAAGGAGGCAGCAGTGATCAGCAAGCCAGTGAGTGCTGATGGGACAGAGCATCATGAGGTCAGTGGAGGAGGCAAGTCAGGGTGGGAGCAGCTGGCTGGGGTTGCTGCAGAGGTGTGTTGGTAAGGTTGTACTGGCCAGATAAAACTGCATGTTACCTTCTGCTCTGTTTGAGACAGCTCTCCTGCAGTGGTCAGATGGTCTCATGAACTCAAAATGCATTGCCAACTGTTAAAATGCAAGAGCCAGTTTTGAAAACCATGGGATTTTCTGACTCCTTGTAAGTATTTGATGATTTGTTCCATGGAGAAGCCTCCAGAGTCCTCATGTCCTCCATGGCTCCATTTTACTTGTTTCAGTCACAAGAGAAGGGATAGTTTCTGTTCCTAGAGAGAAAGCAAGCACAGGGGGCCAGAAGCAGCTGAGAGCAAGACAAAGTGGCTTGAGCAAGACCATGATCACTTTAGTCAGTGGCTAAAGGACAGATTTACCCTTTCACTGTGAGTTTAACCTGTCACCTCCCTGTACAGCTAAAGAAGGACATTTTAAGTAATAAATGAAGCAGGAGCATTTTCTAGACTGTCTCTGCCTAGTCTTGTCCACAGCTGCAGCAAAGCTATTGCCAGGACATTGTACTTCCCTACGTACACACACAACACCCTTCATCTTTGTACCATTGCCTACAATTCCAAGCAGTAGTTCCAACAGACCAGGTGCTGTGCATACTCCCAGCTCAGACACCCCTGGCCTCTAGACATCCAGATGTAGGAACTGGTAGCTGTTGGGCCTCAGGGCATCCCCAAAAATAGCCTACATGGGGCCTTACAAGTACTAATCATCACCTTCTAGAAGGAAATAGGAGGCCGTGGGAAGTTCAGATCAGCCAGTCCTGCGGTCCCTGATGAGCAACGGCATGATGTGAGGCAGAAATAAAAATACACAAACTCAGCCCCATCGGGAATGAGTCCCAGCTGCCTCTCATCCTTCACTGTGTGGGATGGGTGGTGAGATGGCCTTTTGTTAATCGGTGCCCTGTGCCTGGTGTTCAGCTGGCAAGGACAGACTGTCCCTTCCAGAGAAATCCCTTGCATAAGAATTAAAGAGGAGCTGGGCTGAGATGCTGAACTAATCCACCAGGGCATGTCGGAAAGATGCATTTTAAGCCATTCTCCCTACCCTCCCGCCTTCCAGTGCATTGTTTATCTCTCCTGTCCCTCCCACAGCCATACATGAATTATTCTGACTGGGCCAGCTGCTTTCATAACCGTCTGCATTCTGTCCTGTCCCCTCAGCCCCGGAGCCCGCCTGGGAGATGCTCATACATGGGAGGCTTTTTAACTCCGGCTGTTTTGTGCTGCTGTGAACACACAGACACCGCTCCCCGCTGCCCGCAGCTCCTGCTGCAAGTGCTGCACACACATATCCCTACTACGTCTATGTGTTCCCTCCCCTCACACACACACACACAGAGTCCCACCTCAGGGACACCACAGGCTCCTTACCAGCTCCCTTTGCTCCTGTGATGCCATGGAGCTCCCTGGGGTGCACAAAACTGGCACAGTTGTCCCAGGCATTCAGAGCTACTGCTTCCCTGCCGTGCTGTGCTCCTCACCCATTGTCCATCATATCTGTGGGATACCTTGTTTCCCTTGAGCTGCACCCTTCACACGGGATTCAGGCTTGCAGCTCATCCTGCCACAGACACACACGTGTGTAGCACATACACACCTGGCACTTGCCAGACACACACCACACACAAATGGGGACCTGGGCATCATAGCATTGAAAGGGAATTCAGTTTGAAAGAGACCCCAGGACAGCTCTAGTCTGACTTTCTGCTCAAAGCAGGTTCAGCAAAGAGGTCAAATGAGGTTGCTTCAAGCTTTATTTGATCTTATGAACTACTAGGATGGAGACTGTACAGCCTCTCTGGGCAACTTTTCCCCACCCTTGACTGCCTTTGAGGACAGAAAGGTCTTCTTTGTACTCAAACTGGACCTCTCTTCTTTAAACTTATGTTCCTTGTCTCTCATCCTCCTGCCAAGCACCACTGTGAAGAGCTGGGCTCTCTATTTTACCAAGACTCACAGGTCCTTTCCCACACAGCTGTTCCGCATCTATCAGGTCCCCAGCCCACATTGTTGCCAGAGCCTCTTCCTTGCCAGGTTCAAGCCTGTGCATTTGCCTTTGCTGAACTCCCAGTGTTCCTGCAGGCCCATCCCTCCAGCCTGCTTATGTCCCTCTGACATCTCCTCAGGCATGATGACTTGTTTCCCTTCCAACTAAATGTTGCCTGAAAGTTTGGTGCAAGTGCACCCCATCACCCTCTCCAATAATCAATAACCATATTAAACAGGAGAGGTCCCATGACAGCCCCTTGAGGCATCCCACTTGGTACCAGCCTCTAGGTAGAATACAACCCATTAACAATTAACTACTCCTTGTGCCTGACCAGAAAAATATTTCTAATATTTCTAATTTCTAATATGCGCTTGTCCACATATTGAGGCAACACCACCTTTACTTGGACATTAGAACACTGAGAAACGGTGTTGAAAGCCTGGCTGAATTGGAAATAGATTATTTCCACTACTCTCCCCTCACCCACAAACCCAGTCTTTTTATCAAAGAAGGTGATCGGGTTCTTCAGGCAGACATGGTGCCTCCCCTGTGGCCCTTCTTCTTGCCTGGACTGCTGGACCAGGTTCTTCCACCATCCCATAGGCACTCAGCTGCCTTGGTGCCCAGAGAGCACTCAACATGCAGGAGAGCAGGATGAGGTTACATATCCTCAAGTAAGATCCTGCTGATTCAGCCCTGAGTCCAGCTCCTCCCAAGGAACCTTGGCCCTCTCTTGTGGTTCTCTACATCTGCCCTGGCCTGACACAGCTCTGACAGTGCACTTAAATATTCCTGTTTGTTTGTTTGTTTTCCTCATTAGATCCACCTTTTTTTTAATTTTCCCACCAAAGCAAGCTAGCAGGGTTATAATAAAGAGAACCAGATGCAAACTGACAGAGGCTGGAATACTATGACGATAAAAAAGGCAAGGCTATATGGAAAAAGGCAATAAATGTGCTTAATTATAGGTGTGGCCAGGAACAGCTCTTATTATTAAGGTTGACAACACTTCCCCTTTCAAGACCCTGTTTTCACTTGCTTATAACTTTGTCAGAGTTTCACCATTGGAGCAGAACTTTTCCACAAAAAGTCTCAGCTGGAATTTGGCACATTTATTTAGTTGTTTTTGAAAATGTGGACCCATCACTGGTTTTCCTGGGCTAGACTATGTATATATACAGCCCAGGGGCCAAAAAGTCTGGGACTTA
Organism: Prinia subflava; assembly: GCF_021018805.1. Classification (NCBI taxonomy): domain Eukaryota; kingdom Metazoa; phylum Chordata; class Aves; order Passeriformes; family Cisticolidae; genus Prinia; species Prinia subflava. Next base: position 22,109,123 of record NC_086250.1, on the reverse strand, counting down.
TGGGCTTTCAAGCAAGGGCTTGGCCTTGGGCAAGACATCAGTTTTTGTGTCATGGAGGCTGTGTTTTGGCAACTCTATGAAACACTACTATTCTACCCCACCATGGGCAAATTACATGTATTTGTTAAACATGGAAATGAGGTTTGTCACAGCTTCACAGCTACAAACTTTTCAACCTTTGCTAACCTGCCCAACCCTTTTGGTTTCTGAGGCTGTCATGACAGCATATGGGCTTTCCCAGGGTGGAGCACTGCAGGAGGAAACCGGGAGGGCTCTCCCTTCTAGAGCTGCAACCTGCTGTTATGCGTCATGCCCTGTTTGCATCTCTCAATGCTTTCCTCTGCTCTGTGTTCCTGGCCGCCTCTCTTTTGCCTTCTGGGAAGCCTGGTGGTGAAAAGTCCCTGATTTGAATACGGAAGGAATAAAACTCAAGGGAGAGAACCAAAAATCTGGGGAACAGCAAATGAGGCTGGGAGGCAGATGAGACCGTGAGCTGCAGGGAAATGCTGGGTCTGTTTGGGAAAGGGGCTATTGCCTCACAGCTGCTGTAGTGACTTGTGACAGCTGAGCAGGAAGATGGGGAGCAGAAATCAGGGCTGGCTGGGACAGTGAGATAGGGAATGGGAAGAGCAAAGGCAAGGTGATTAGAGATGGGGAACGGGAAAAGCAGAGGAGGGGTGCTTGTTAGTGGGATGGGGAGAGGGGATGGGAGGAACTCAGTCCATCTGCCAGGGTGGTGGGAGTTTCTAGTGACAGATGATGGAGGGGAGCTCCCATCATTCATCCAACTGCAAAGGAAGGCTTACACTGGCAATAGAGGGCAGCTTGTGTGGAGCAGGACAGTATGTGGTGGGAAGGCTGGGGCTGACTGGCCAAGGACTTGCAGCTGAGCCATGCTGGTACTGTCTGGGCAGGATACTGGACCTGGGAATACAATGGAAGGAGAAACAGGGAAGGGCAAGTGAGGTGGACCTGAAAGGAGGCAATGGCTGAGCCCAGAGCCCAGGGCTTCCTGACAAGAAGGGAAATCAAATGTGGGAAAGCAAGGAGGGGGCAAAGGGATGAAATATCAGCTTGTGTTTCTGGGACTGGAGACTTCTCCAGTGTCTGAACAAGGGTCTTCTCCCAAGTCTTCCTCCCAACTCTTACTGCTCCTGTGGTGTTACATCAAATGCCACCCAACAGCACATCATGTCTTGCTAGTCCTGCTGCTTGCTGAGAACAACAGGCAATTGCTGCTTGCTGTTATATCAGAATACACATTTCTCATCACTGAGAAATGTCAGCTACAAGGCTAGCTGTACAACTGCCCTTCAATGTCCTTGTGCATATGAATTATGGTCGAGTCTTTAATTATGCGGCCAGAGATTTATTTTCCACAGGACACCTGCAGCACACAGGTTAGACGGTGGTCTGGATGAGTCTGGGCTGTGTCACAAAGAAGGCTCTTTGCAGAGACTCCATATCATCTCCTCTTTCTGTTGCTGTGTTTTGCTGTTGTTGTTTTTTCCCAAAAGTGTGAAGACAAAGGAGTGACTCATTGCTGAGGCAGTTGTGGGCTGGCCTGGATCCTTGCCCCTGCTGCGGATTTCCTACCTGATGCTGAACAAGTCACTCACAGCAATCTTTTCAGAGGTAGCTATTACCTATGTTTTATTTATTTTGGCATTTTGCTTTGTTTTTGGCCTTGTGCTATCCTGGGATCCTGATGTCTCATTTGCAGGAGTGTTTATTGCTCCCTGCTGCATGTGAAGTGGGGCTTGCACCAGACTCTATAAAATGCTTTAAACTGCAGAGTGCTCTGGTAAAGTGCTCGTATCAGTACTTCGTATCCCCACCTTGCAGGCTGCATTTGAACTTCCCTCCAGGAATGCTGGATCTTCTCTAAAATGCTGCTGTTTTGCTCAGTATGAGTATTGAAAAGGCAAATCTATTATTATTTTTAAAGTATTGAGAAGCTAGGTGTGTATTGTGTAAAAGAGACCCTATGAACATTGATCACTGTTTTTGGAGTGGGGTCTGCATCTTCTGAATGAGCTGTGAGTCACTGCTTTGAAGAACTCTGCCTGCCCTGTTGGATGTGTCAAGCCACAGGTACATTCCTCCTCAGGTACCTTTGCTCTTGAATTGCAGGTGGCAATGTATTTGTTCTCGCTTCTCATCTCATCTTACTTTCACTGGCCTTGGAGAAGCAGAACTTCAGCACAGTGTCGAGGTTTTGTCTGCTCTTTCCCTGATTGCTCACACTTCCCTAGCACACGAAAGTGTCTCTGTGGCAAACTTATTTTGGTCTTCAAAGCAGTTTGTCCTTCTCCAGAGAGTGGGTGAAACGGGATTCTGCTCTTTGATCAGGCAGAGCTGCCAAATGTGACCTGGTAGTTCTCTGAGGTCTGCTAGGTCACTGGAGCTCAGCTTTCCCACGGGTTTTACTAGGTGCTATGAATATCATATACTGTGACTCTGGAAGGCCACCCAGCCAGCCATGACACTCTGAATAAACAGCAGAGCTCTAGACCTTCTTTTCTCTTCCTGCCTGAGGAATGACATGATGGGCAGTGGAGAGGCTGGCTGGGTGTCCAGTGAGGTATAGCTCCCCCTTGGATACACCAGCCCACGAGATTCAGCTCAAGACATGTTGCCGTGGGTTCCCTCTACAGTGCCGCAATGAGAGCACTGGGGACAGCCCAAGGACTTTGGCATGTGAATGGGACAGCGGCCAAACGTAGTCCATATTCTACTTGCCTGCCTTCAGCAGCAGCACTCCCTGTATCATCTAGGGGTACTTTGACCACGTCTGAATCCGTCTGTGAAAGGTGGACATCAGGTATCCCAGGTGCGGAGCCCCTGGTTGCTGAGCTGAGGGGCTTGGACTCCCTTCCATGCTCTGGCACACAAAGATCCCTTTCAGGCAAACCAGGAAAACAGGACAAGGTGAGGCAATGTTGTTTTGAATGTGTGAGCTGTGTCTCACTGCTGGGTCTGGGGGGTTGGACAGCCCTCCAGGTGCTGTTGTCTGAACAGAATCTTGGTTTATGTACCTTGATCGGTGCCTAATACAGTGCTAACCTGAGAGGATATTCCTCTTTGGAGAGGTGCTCAGAGGAAAAACGGTGCTACAGCTACCCACCACTTTGATCACTGGGAGGAATGGAGATGGCTCAGCAGACTTTGTGAGCATGGATTCTGCTTGTCCCTCAGATTTATTTCTTCTCCAACCCAATGCCAGCTGGCCTCTCTCTAGCTGGGATCCTGCTGCTTGTGTTATATAGAACAACTTCCTTTTTCAGACACTGAGGCAGAAGTTACCTGTTGCAGCACTGGAGCACTGACCTCTCTGATGGAGACAGGGTCCCTGCAGTTCTGGCTGCTACATCAGCAGCCCCTGGCCCAGGCTCCCTAATAAAAATTGCTCAAATAAGAAGAGGTGTAACTAGGCAATGCTTGGAGAGAGGTGGGTGTTAATAGATCACATGGCTAGCCAGCACTAAAAGCTTGATTACAATTCAATTAAGGGAATGTTTCTAATTAAAGAGTTCTTATTTTAAGCTGTCAATGATTAAAATAAAGGTAGCTAAAGTGTCTGTACACACTCCAATTTCATCCCCAAGGGCTGTATCTACTTTGGGGATTTCTTCAAATGCTGCCTCAGCCAGCAGTAGGGGGATAGTTGGTGTGGCCACTGTCCTCCCCAACCTTGCACCTGCCTGCCAAGCAATGTCACCCTAAACTCTGTTCCCACGAGGCATGCTGAGAGCTGCTTCTCCTGGATGCTAATTCAGATCCATCTTTCCCAGCTCTGTATCAGAGCCCACTTCTCTCAGTGCCTGTATGAGCCTGCCACTCGCAGCAAAGTCACGAGCAGTGCTGGGATTTGCAGAAGGCAAATCCCTTCTCTGCTGATGTGCACCCACCCAGGGAAGGAGAGCAACCCTTGGCTGGATCCAGCAGTCGCTGCATACTGTTACCTGCCTTCCCATCTGCTCAGTGTTACATAAGCTGTGAAAAAACAGAGGCTCAATGGAGCATGTGTAAGGTAATGTCATTACTATGAAAAACTCAATTAAATTTTAAATTCTCCAAGTGCAGGCAAAGTTCGGTAATAAAGCAGGCCCAGCAGTGAGAGAGGGAAGCAGTACTGGTTCCCAAAGGCTTGCATAAATGAGGAACAATTCCCAGGTCTCGATGGACTGTCAAGTAAGCACAGGCACTGGCTGGCAGTGGCATTCAGAAGGTTGCAGCCCCCCATCTTGGTACAACTCGGAGCAACGACTGCTCTCTGCAGCACAGAGTGCCAGCAGGGCTGCAGCTTGGGCCTTTTGGTGCCGATAGCCTGTGCTTACAGTGTGTATTTGGAAGCTGACATCAGGGGCCTGGCTTAGAAGCACCTGTGGGCTCTTCTGGTATGGGGGCTCCTGAGCTCTTCCCCTCACACTTATCTTCAACTGCAGGAACTGGGCTTCTTGCCTTCGGGATGGCTGTGTCAGAGCAGCTCCTGGACCCTGGCAAAGCATCCTAGTGCTTCCAAAGGTGGGCAGCATCTGGCTCTTGCTCCACATGACTCTGTCCCTTCTTAACTTACACTACACTGGCCTCCAGCCTTTCCTGCAGTCCTGCTCCCAGACCTCTCAACAGGACCTCCATCCTCCTTTGCACATCCAGCCCCAATCTCCCAGAAGTCCCCAAATAGTTCCCCAGCCTGGGCTTTGCTCCTATGCCTCTATATAGGTCTGATACATCCTGGCTGCTCCCCCGTCTCAGCTGGTTTTCAGAGGTGCTCTGGGGCTTGTTGTGCCCACCTGGCCCCCAAACACCCCAGGGTCTGGGGGGGGTAGCTCCAGCTTTGCACCCATGTGTTGGTTTGAAAGACAGATATCTGCTAGGAAGGGGCAGGACCTCCCTAGAGATGGAGAATTCAAATCCCCTCCCTCCAAATTATTCCAATTAAAAAAAATTAAAGGAGCTTTCAGACAGAGGTATGGGGGTAGGAATAACAGTTCTTTACTAGTATATATGACAAAACGACAAACAAACAACAACTATAGCATCAATAATAAACAGAGCCAAGAACCTTGAGGGCTTTCTTTTACAAAAGCCCAGAGCAGTTTGATCTCGGCGCCCCTGCAGGGCTCCGAGAGGCCGAACTGGAAGGAAGGAAAGTCCTGGACCGGTGGAAGAGATGAGGAGCTCTGCGCTGGCAGCTGGAGCAGCAGGGGTGTCCCGGCAGGGCTGGGCAGTGCAGGGCTACAGAGTAGCAGGGGAACCCCAAAGCTCCAAAGAAGCAGCGGCGGTGGGGGGAGGCTGGAGAAAGCGAGCTCAGGATTCCCGGGTACAGGAGCAGATGACTGTAGATTTCCCAGGACGAGACAGAGGCAGAGGGCAGCCTGACCGTCCTCCTCGGCGCTGAGAGCAAGAGTGCCTCCCCCTCCCCCAGATCTGTCTTTTTGCCTTTCCCAAAGCTCATCATCTCTCCCCTCTGAGGGACACTCCCAGGGACTCATAAACAATAGGTGTAGCCTCGTGCTGCCATATCCCTCAAGTACTCCTTTTGTTCTGACTAAGTAGTTATCAAGGCTTCTTGGAAACTTATGGGAAAAAATTCTGTGAGAAGAAAAAAACCAAATCTAACCCCCAACAACCCATCTGCTGGTGAGTGCCTCATGGACCTCTGCATGTCTACATTAAGGATTATGTGTGTGCTTCGTTATTCGTGTGAATTCTCAGGTGCTTCACCCAAGGAGCATCCCCACTTCTGAGGGGCGTGGGCTGAGGAGCCCTGAACATTGTGGGGCTTTCTGGGCCTTCCTGATGGACCCCCACTCGACGTCTGCTGCCAGCGCGATGGGACCCAGCATCCTCGTTTGATCCATCTCCATGCGGGGCCACCCTGCTGTGGGGGTCTGCCATGGGCGGGCAGTTGCTCCACTCTGAGAAGAAACCTTCAGCGGGGTCGCGGCCCCCAAAAGCCAGCCCGTGTGCGTTCGCCCCGCTCGCCGGAGCGCAGGGCCGGCGGGTGGGAAGGCGTCGGGAGCGGCGGCGGTTGCGCCTTTAACGGCGGGCGGAGGAGGAGGCGGAGGAGGAGGAGGGCCGGGGCTGCGCTGGGTGACATCAGTGGGTTTGGCTCCGGGGCTCAATGGAAACTGGGTGAGCGCCGGGGCTGTGCCGAGCACACGCCGGCTGGAGGGGACGGCAAGCGGGCGGGAGGCGGCAGGCAGCGCCGCGCCGCGCCGAGCCGAGCTAAGGAGGGACGCGCCGGGCACGGCCGCCACCAGCCCTCCCCAATCCTCCGTCATCCTTCTCGCCGCGGCCGCCTGGCCCCCTGACAGCCGGCGGAGCAGCATCCCCACACGGCCCCCTTCCCGTCAGGGTGGGTATGGGGGGCGCCCGCCCGCATCTTGGGGCGCAAACCCCGGGGGAAAGGCGGCCCCTCCGGCTCTTTGTGTGCGCGGAGGGAGGGGGAGGGGGCGGGGGAGGGGAGGGCAGGGCGCGATGCGCCGGGCGGGGGGGTGCGGGGGACAAAAGCCCTTTTGTGGGGGGCGCTGGGAGGTGGTCGCCCCCTTCGCCACCGGCATATTTTGGGGGGAGGGCTCCCCCTTCTCCCCTTTCTCCACATGCCGGGGCCCTGCCTGGCTGCCGGCGGGGCCGGGCGGGCAGAGGGGTACCGTATGTTCTCGGCAGGGGTCTGCGGGGGTCCCGGCGGGGGGCCGCCCCGGGGGATTTAGCCCCCCACCCCTTCCGTTCACTGATGCTTCTTGTCTCCCTCCCCGGCTCCCCTCATCCATTATTTAGGGGAAGAAGGGGTGTCTGCGTTTGCGCGGACTGTGGGGTCGGTGTTTCCTCTTGTGGGGGGCGGTACGGGCGGGGGTCAGTGGCCACGGCCGGGTGCGAGTGTGGGGACGAGAACTTCAGCGCCGTTCCTGGGGGTGGCAGCTTTTTGTTACCTACCCGGAAAAATAAAAATAACAGCTCGGGTACGGCTGTCTTCGCGTAGCGTTTGCCTGTAGGGGGTGGGGGTGTAAGGGACATATTTATTATTATATTTTTTTGTGTGTCGTCCGTCTCCCCCCGTCCCGTCCCCCGCCCCCCCCCGTTTTCCTGTTGTGGATATTTCTTCCACAAATGTAGTTCAAATGCTCTGTGCTTGGTGTTTCTTTTCTCCCCCCATCTTATTTGCTGGTCTCCTTTTTGTAAATGTCTAAGGGTCTGGAGGGGATTGGTGTTTTGCATATCAAAATAAATTTTTTTCTTCTTCACATTTTTAAGCCAGTTCAAATTACTGTTTTCCCAGCCTCATCCTTTTTTCCCTTCAAACACTCCCCTACCCTCCCCCCCCAAAAAAGCAGCCATGTAAAGCCCTAATGGTCTATGGGTAGAGCAGCCCCCATCCCCACACTGCCACTGAAAGCCGGCGCGGTGCTGGGATCGGCAGCCTCCATTATGGAGCCGTGGGTTTGGTTTTGTATAGCTTTTGCTAGACAGGGCATCTTCTCATTCTCAACCCCCTTGGTTGGGACAGAGGTGTCCCCCAGCCCCTCTTGGCCGCCCCCCCACCCAAGATGGTCCCTCTCGTCTTTGATCACCATCGTTGCTGGCACAGCAATGTGATATCAACTCTTATCGTGTGTTTATATAATGGCCTTTGTGCCTGTACGTGGGTATTTTATATTATATAAAAGGGGCTGGTGCAAAATGGTGTGTGTGGGGAAGCAGCACTGGCGGCTGGAGAGTATTATTTTTTCGAGGCTGTGTAGTATTGGATATTCACGTAGGCAAATGCTCATGCAGAGCACACTCTTGCATTGAGGTTGTATGTGTGTTAATCCCTTATGGAAAACTAAATGACTGCCCCTGGGAATGCTGCCTTGGCTGTAGAGTGCAGGAGGGGTGGCAGGGCTGGGAGGGGGGGCGGTGGGAAGGAGAGATGGCTTTTTAAATTTTACATGTATAAATAATACATAGGGGCATGATATAAATTTCACATATAAGAATATATATTTTCTGGGTACAATTTTCTTGTAACAGTAGACCTGAAGATCAGAAAGGTGGAAGCTGTAGATGGTGGTGGGGGTATGTGTGTGAAGTAGAAGCAAGTGGGATAGATGTTTGAACTTCTGGAGCAGTTGTTGAGGGGGTGCGATGTGTGTCTCCTGCCCTCTTACCAGGATTCCAGGCTCTCCCTCTCTGGCTATCCTCCGCCCAGGTTTTGTACTCACACTTGTGAATATGTGTGTGTTGGGGGGGAGATAAGGCAAAATGACAGCTGTGCGAGACCATGATTTTTTTTTTTACTCCATTTTCCTTCTTCCTGCACCCCGGAGCATTTTTTAGATTCCGCTTTGGAGCCTGTTGCTTAATCAGCTACAAGGGCTGCTGCCTGGTTGTGTGAGAAGCCCTTCTTAACCTGGCTTCTGCCTGTCCCAGAAGGGTGGGTCTGAATTTAGGTTTGGGACTGTGGTGTTGCAGAGCAGTACCTGCTGTGTCCTGGTGTGGAGCAGATCCCACTGGGACTTCTTGCCCAGTCTCTGCTGTGTGCTCGGCTGTGCATGCTCCAGCTGAGAACTGGACTCAAGTGGAAGTGTTTGGGGTTCACAGGTCTGGGTAAACATTCTATGAAAGATGGAGAATCGAGAGCTGTCTTCTTGACAGTGGTGTGACAGATTTCTGGGAACACACACCTTTGATCATTTATTGGAGTAGGAGTGTAAGCAAGTCAGATGTATGTTAATGTGGTTATACAGAACAGCAGGCAGCAGATAAAAATCATGTCTGTTTGCTGCACCCTCACCCAGGTACGCCTGATTCGGTTCCCAAGGCTCTGCCTACATTCCTTGTAGTAAGAAAATCAGAAATAGCCACAGGGATTTGTAGACTTTAGATGCACAGAAATCCACACGCATAAGCAAATACTAGGTGAGGGTACTCCACCTCTGAGTGTTTTGTGTGGGTTCTGGTGACTGGAGCTCTGCTTTCAGGGTTCACAATGTCCCCTGAATGCCTTGATAGGATTATTTCCCCGTACATCTCTACAGCCTGTCCATTCTTCTTTCTGTAATCCCATCTCCTGGGGCAGGAGAAGCAGCTCTGGGTTTATAGTATGCCCAGAATCCTGTAGCTGGGATTATTTTTTTTTTGTACATCTGTCTCACAAGGCCATTTCTCCCTTCTTTCCTTCAGTGATGCTTCCTTTCCACCAGGCTCCAGCAAGGGAAAGTTCCTTGCACCCACTTGCGAAAACATGAATCATTCCTCACCTTTCCTGTCCCCAACAGGATCTGTGTCTGCATTTTGTACTCTAATAATGTGGCATTGCATAAATTAGAACTGTGGCAAATCCCTCTATAAGGAGACACATTGACTGTCTCAGGAAGAGATGTAAGTTGATGGTCATAGAAGAGGCAAGGGAAAGGGGGCTGACTGTTAAGAGGGCAACTACTGGAGCTGTGTTTGGCCAAGATGTTTGCAGCAGAAAGTGAGGTTGGCAGAGAGAACAAACTCTGTGGCTGTGGTCCTTCCACCTAGTTGGTTTTCTATGAAAGGTGAGTAGGCTGAGCCTAGGCATGTTGATGGGGTATATCAGGTCAAAGGGTTAGCTTATCATCTCAGATAAAGGGATGAGGAAAGGCCTGAGCTGCTAAAAACAAACAGCTGGCTCACCTAGGTAGGCAAGAAAGATGGGGAAGCTCAGGTAGACCAAAGGAGGTGGTGATCCCATCAGCAGAAACGTGTGGAGATGACCAAGTGGTGTTCCCAGTCAGTGTGTGCCTGGCAGGGTTCAGTTCAGCGAGATGTCTCCTCCCTGTCCCTTGTGCCAGCTCCTGCCTAGGAGCAATGGAGTTGTTTGTTCCTGGCGGTCTGTCTGTCTCTCGCAGCCCTTGGGTCCTGTGCTTCACCACCACCACTGAGGTGTTGGAATAGGGCTGGGTCAGAGAGAAACTCCTCACAGGGTTTGTTATGCCTGACCCTTCTGGTGTCTCACAAGGCTACTTCTGTCCCAGTGCCAGGTACTGTAAGGTACGAGAAGCAGTACCTCTTTACAGTAGTGTGGCGTGATCACACACTGAAACCTTCCTAGAAGGGGTTTCATGAACCCCTCCCCAGTCTCTCAGCAAAATGGTGAAGAGGTTCAATCATGCTTCATTCTACTAATGGGAACATGGGAAAAACATGCTTGAGAGTGTTCTGTTCCTGCAGTGTTTCTTGCTCATTCTGCCCCTGGAAGTTCAGGAGATCAGGAGAGGTGATAGAAGCTGTGTAGAAAGTGACATATTTCAAGACTTAAAACTACTCAGCCTCTGGGTAAAGTGGGGAGGTCTCTTCTGTAGTCTTACATGATTCACTTCCTGTTTCTGCTCTGACACTGCTCCTTCTGTGCTTCTTTTCTCAGCACGACTGAGCCATGGAGCTTCGAGTGGGAAACAAATACCGGCTGGGCAGAAAGATTGGCAGCGGTTCATTTGGAGACATTTACCTAGGTGAGTGTGAGAGTCTGTCTCAAGCTTGGTTTTCTCAATTGCATCATTGTTTTGGGGTTATTTTTCTTTCTTGTTGGTATTTGTGGGCACCACGTAAGGTTGGAAGGAGTGGAGAAGATAAAAAACGAGTGGAATACTGCTACTGGCTGTTGGCCTTCTCATGGCAAAGAAAAGGGGATGAGCTCAGCTTTGCCTTACCACGTACTGGAGACACAGTGATGTTTGATCAGACTGATTTCGATTTGGACTGTTTGGGTCATGTTTGTTATACACCCTATTCCAGTGTTCTCACTTCCTTTTTTTGAGCTTGGGTGTGTGTGGGTATAAACTCTCTTCACAGAGTGCATGATGGAAAGGGAGGACATAGATATTCTTTCAAGGATAGAAGGAATACAGTTTTGGGAAGACTGATAGTGGAAGAGGTGGTCCAGGACCTGTAAGAGAAAGGTCTGAGACTAGGAGGTGTAAAACAGGTCAGAGAGCCTGGCCTGGTCAAAGTCCTGGGGCTCATATCTGCTAGATCTGTAATGGGATTTATAGTTAATGTCTGGAATGACCTGAGCTGGAAGCTAAGTGAATGGAGCCCATGAGGTGTGAGTTTCCTGTTATCACAGCAGGTCACCTGGGTAGAAGTTCTTCCAAGGCAGTGTGCTGATGTATAGATATGTTCCCTAATGCTCCTAATACTCATGCTCATGTTGCTCATGTTTTTATTGGCTCAAATCATGTAGGGCCAGAGTGGTGAGACTACCCAGCAGCCTGCTTGATCCCTCCATGAGGGCTAGTGTTACCTGTGTCTTGTTCTCACCACTACCTGTTCTGCTGTGGTCCTGCAGGCTGGTAGAAGGCCTTCTGCTTTGGTGTCTGCACCCTTTGGATACTTGCAGGTGGTCATCATGTGCTCCTTGACTGTTAATTTGTTCAATTGAGTTGTTTTTTGCTTCCCAGTACATCCACCACTGCTTGTGTTTGCTGGTCCTTCAATATTTCCTAGTTTCTTCATCTACTGAGCAGCTTGAAGCTATCACTGCATTTGAGGTGTGGCATTTCCAGTGCCTGGCAGTGGAGGACTACCCTCGAGTGATCTGTAATGTGATGCCCCTGCATAGGCTGCTTTGGGTCTCCTTGGCTTTCCCCATCACCAACACTATCAGGCTGCAGAATTGGCCTTAACACACTGTCAGCTGTATTGTAGGAGAGCTCTTTTAGGATCTCCAGTATCTTCTCATCCCTCCCCAAATCCCTTTTGTTGAATACCTCTTGTTCAGATTACTTTTTCCCAGAATTGTAAATCACGGTCTGTTTTCAACTTCTGGTTTTTATCTCCAGTTCCCTCTTGCTTTATTAATCTCTCTTGATTGGTGTTGGCAGCCCCTCTTGATTAAATGTCCTGTGGGAATCATTAATAACAGGCTTTGTTGCCACATTTATCTAGAACATGGACAAAGATGATAAATAATGGATCTGGGATCCCAGTTCCACTGTGTGCTGCAGTTACTGCAGCCTGTTCCTGTATGCCACTCCTCTGTGACCCTCCAACCAGTTAGTGTCTTTGGTGACAGTGCTTTTAATTCCTAGGTGCTAGGATTCAGGGGTGGTAGCTTGGACACAGCATTTTCCACCTATGCTGTGGCTTGGAAGCATTCCAGACCCTCTCTGGGACAGTATAAATTGTTAGGATCTTGCAAAACATCTTGGGTACATGAGGGGAGAGAAAGGAGGTACTGAATGGAAAGGCCTGATCCTGTATTACTCTGTACCATGTAACAGGTCATCCACCTGTGCAAAGCAGGTATGGAAAACAGCCCCTGGTGAGGGGGTTTGGTGCCTGCCTTGCCTGTCACCAAACTGAGGAAGCCCAATTCCCCAGTGTGGTGAGCATAACAGGATACAACCAAGTTACTTGAATGCAGTATCAAAGCCCTTGTGATGTTCCTTGAGGTGCAAGCCAGCATGTTTTGAAGCAGTGATAGTGAGACTTCGTGGAGCCTAGGTGACTCCCCAGCCTGGAGGGATTGGGCATGTAGTCTGCGGTGGTGCGTCTGGAGGACGCTTGTGCTCATACTGTGCTCTCACGGCCTGCTCTGCAGACAGGAAGTGCACATTCATGAGCACTTCTCTCCTGCACCAGGTTCACCTCACAGTTCTCTCCTTTAATAATGATGTGGACACAGAGCAGGGCATGTCTGTCTCTGAGGATTAGCAGGGGCTGTATGGTTTATCCTCAGCTTCCCTCTTTCAGGGTGTTACTACCTTCACTTGCTCTGTAACCAGTGAGTGCTGTGTCCTGTCCTCTCTGGGGTTTGTTTTAGTTTTTTTTGTCTGTCAGAAGGAAACTTGAAATTCCACATGGGTAGACACAAAGGATGGACTGTGTTAATCCTTAGCTGGGTCTTGAAGCACATTCCTTCCGTCCCCTACTTTTAGGGATAGATGTGCTAGGTGGAATATTCTCCCTCCATTTGTTTGAGAGGGTGGGAAATGAGATCAGGCTGCCTGTGGGCCTTGGCTAGCCCATTTACCTCTGAAAATGCTTGTTCAGAAGAACAAAACCCAGTTTGCAGAGGAATTGCCGAGACCTTTGGGTCGCTGGAGGTGCTTTGGCAGAGGTGCTGGCCAAGAGGCCGGGCAGGGTTGCTGGACTTGTAGGAATCGTTTTGCCGGGATGCACACTGGTGGTGGAGAGGAGCTGAGCAGACAAAGCATGCTGGGACCTGAGCTGGCTGGGGACAGTTCCTGGTGGCAGGCTCCTCCCTTGCTGGGAGGGGAGTGCCTTCCCTTTGTTTCCTGGCTTGTTAACTCTCTCTCGCCCTATCTGCAGTCATCCATCTGTTCCCAGCCCTCATTCTTCCCTAGGCAGGCTGTGCAGACTGGCACAAGCGCTGGGGAGTGTGGGGCCTCTGCCTGTTGCCCCCTGTGCTCAGGGAGGGCAGTGTTTATTGTATCAGATGTGCAGTCAGGATTCCACTATGAAAAGATCCTGTTCAGCCAGTGACATCCTCTGTCCCCGGGGCCCTGTTTCAAAGAGCTTGTGATGAATGAGTTGAATTTGTGCAGCCCCTACAGCGGAGTGAGACTGGGGGAGGATGTTAGGAATTATCCCCCATCCTACAATCAGTCTCTTGAGTGGCTGAAGCTAACAGAATCTGATGTATTTGTCTGAAACACGGTGCTTTCCATCTGTAAAGGGAGCACAGAACTGTTGGTTTTGTACTTGTAGCTTTAAAAAAGATGGTGGTCAAAGCATGGAACAAAGAATCAGAAAAACTCCTGCCCTTAAATTCCCTCCTTGCTGGTGGTGGTCTCGATCAGGGTGAATCTCTAGCCAGGAAATAATACAGAGAGCAACTTGTAGACATGGTGAAGTTTGGAGAGGGAGCAAGCCTAAAGAATTCAGACAGTGACCCCCTCAGCAAAGAATAGGTCAGATTGGTCCAGAGAAGGACCACAATAATGATTAGAGGGATGAAGCACCTCTATTATGAGGAAAGGCTGAGAGAATTGAGATTGTTCAGTCTTGGAGAAGAGAAGGCTTTGGGGTGACCTAGTTCCAGCCTTCCTTCCCTGAAGGAAGCCTACAATAAAGACTGGGAAAGACTTGTTGCAAGGGTGCATAGTGATAGGACAAGGGGAATGAATTTAAACTGAAAAAGGTTTAGATTAGATATTAAGAAGAAATTTTTTGCTATGAGGATGGTGAGAGACTGGAAAAGGTACCCCAGAGAAGTTGGGGATGCCACATCCCTAGAAGTGCTCAAGGCCAGGTTGGATGGGGCTCTGAGCAACCTGGTCTAGTGAAAGGTGTCCCTGCCCATGACAGGGATGTTGGAACTAGGTGTTCTTTAAGGTCCCTTCCAACCCAAACCATCCTCTGAGTGTACTTGTACTCTTCTAGGCCACAGGGTTTTTTCTTCTTTCTCTTAAGTAACACCTGCTTTTGGGCTATGGAGAGTGTGCAACTGAAGGCCATCTGAGCATTTGAATTGCATAATCGCATTTTGAGGAATCTGAGTCTTCTTGATGCCTACCCCTGCTTGCCCTTTTCCAGCTTTATGTGCCCACAGATAACACTCCCTACTTGCAGACAGCCTAGTAGGTGGATGCATTTTCATGTTTCTGAACACCCAGGGTAATGTGGAGATGAGAACTCATTCGTGTTTCCACCATTCATGTTCTGGGAATTGGGTTCATTCAAAATGCTAGTGCTGCAAAAAGTCAGACAGACTCATCATTCCTTGTGTGTCAGAAAATGTATTGGGAGAGGGGAAAAATTCTCCCTGGGGAACAGACAAGGGAGATGCTTCAGAGGGTTTGGAGGAAAATCTTCACAAAGGCAGGGAAAAAAAACAAGGGAAGGAAGTGCTGTTACATTTTTTGGATGTCCTGGGTGTTTCCATGCTGAAAGAGGGCCACTTGTTGAACACTGATTTAAAAGGTGGACAGATACTAGTCCCTTTTCTTGCTCTTTTCCTCCTTGCTCTGCCTGGTTCTTTTAGGGAGAGTCCTGTTGTGGAGTGAAGGGAATATATAGACTTGTTTTTCGGGCCACCAGTTTTTTAGTGGAAAATGCTAGCATCTTTTCAAAAGTAAGCATTGGACAAATGTCTACCTCTCAGGATGGCTTTTTCCCTTTCCCTTCTCCTGGATCCTGCATTAAAATCTGTATTAAATTAATCCTATTGTTCGTCCTTCCCCTCCTTCAGAGGACCCTAAATAATTCCTCTCCCTCCTTAGTGTTTACAGGCTTCAAATATTTGTAGACTGTTGTCATGTCCCATTCTTCCTCCCCACCCTTTTTAGTTGTATCTCTTGTCTATGTTACATATTTAGCTCTTTTAATCTTCCTTAGTAAATCAATCCCTCTATGCCCCGATCATTTTTGTTGCTCTCTTACAAATTCTTAGCAACTTGTCTGTCTCAACCCAGCACTGCAGCATCTAGATCATGTGATTTTTGCTAGCAGGCAAAGTTGCTCTTGGCTAACTTTGTGTACAAGCCAGAACTCTTCAACTGGAGATGGATCTCTTTAGGATCCGTGGGGAGAAGCAATCCAGTTGTGTGAACATTGCCTTCTTTTCTTTGGTCCCTGGTTCTGGAGGCAGTGAAAGAGGATAAATGAAGATTTATCTACAGCTTGTCCTTGTGAACTCTTACAGTCTTATCACAGACTTCAGGAGGCACAAATTAGCCAAACCTACCAAAACTAGCTATAGGATATCTGCAGAATGTCACCTTTGACTCCAGCTCATGTTTGCCATGCATGTTCTGGAGTAGTTTATTTTATGATGGTGTTCATAAGCTGTTTGTGATCAGGGCTGCTCTCTGATTTGTGTTTAAGTGCAATTTCTAATAGCTCCAGATACGAGGAAGGTATCATATCAGAGCGTGTGAAGCAGGCATGGCAGGGGAGAAGCAAGCCTTGAGTGTCATTCCTGTGATCCGTGTACAGATACTCGATCTTTCCATTTGAGGATGATGTGAAACATCTGGAATCCTTTCAGCTAGTACAAGAAAAAGAGTAGCCTATTCCTTCTTTGACAGTGCACTTTGGGACCAAAATTCTGGCTTTTGCAGCTGGCAGCTCAGTTGTTTTCAGAGAGAAGGGTGTGGGGTGGTGGTCTAGTGTCACTGCAAAGTATCTGGTAATACCTTCAGCAGAGATGTCCAGGCAGCTTAATTCAGGACCAGATTCTGCTTATTTCTTCATGCTTCTAATTTGTGATATAGGAAACATTTCTGTGTTGGCAAAAGATAAAGGTATTATTAAAACCCTCAAGAGAGGGAGAAGCTGGGGATTTAGAAATTGTCTGCATTGAGCAGGTCAGCGCTGTGGAGAAAACAGAGAGAGCTGGCATGTTACTAATGTCTCCTCCTGAACTAATTGGTTGTGTTGAAATGATGTAACTGAGGTAACCCGTAATTTTGGTGCGAAAGAGATACTCTGTATCACTGCCTGAGGGGCTGCTTGGGTTCAGTGGCTAGGTTTATGATCAGTGGAAGCTACAGCTTCCACCGGGCTTAGGTACTGTTGGTATGTGCAGATTGACCTTCCAAAGTCTGGCACTTTTTGAGATAAGGCAGTTCACATGTAAGATTGTTGTTCTAGACTGAATTCAGGATCAGACCTGATTTCCTATTCATGTACCTCTCTCTGGGCTTGCATTTACAAATGGCAGTGCAGGAAACTGTATGAAGTGGCTGGATCTCATTTCTTTCATAGAGAATAAATTTCAGGGCAAATGTCAAGGTTTTGGCATCTTTACAGGCCTTGTTAAAATTGTTTAACTTCAGTAGAAGCTTGTGCAATCTTTATTTCACTCTTATTCCTATGCAGGAGCCAATATTGCAACTGGTGAAGAGGTGGCCATCAAACTGGAATGTGTGAAAACCAAGCATCCCCAGCTCCACATTGAAAGCAAGTTCTACAAGATGATGCAGGGAGGAGGTGAGATGGGGAGGAAAGGATGGGGCTTGCGAGAGTGGTTGGAGAAGAAAATTACTCTGGAGGGCTTTAGAAAAAAAATGGTTTAGTGTTACACATGATCTTCTCAGTAGGGGATTCAGCATCTAGTCTCTCTGTTCCCTGGGCTTAATCTTTTTCTTTCCCCAGTGGGTATCCCCTCCATAAAGTGGTGTGGAGCAGAGGGGGACTACAATGTGATGGTGATGGAACTCTTGGGGCCCAGCCTGGAAGATCTCTTCAACTTCTGTTCCCGCAAATTTAGTCTCAAGACAGTTCTGCTGCTGGCAGACCAGATGGTAAGTTTCCTCTGAAGCATTTGTATCTACTCTCCTTTTCCATGCCTTTCCCCCCCCACACACTCCCATCCCCTCTGTTTGAGAACTGCTGTATCCCAGGCTTTCTTCATTTAGCACAAGTGGCTGCCAGCTTTCTATTTCTTGATGAAGTTAGGGGCTTGGAATCTAGACACTGGTGGCATTTCCTTATCTCCATCCCTCCTTCCTTTGCCTGCTGCTCGCCTCATGTTAGTGTTGCACACATAGATACTTTTGCATGCATGATGAATTACTGGCATCTGTCTTAATTCCACTGCTCATGTCCTGGGTTTAAGACCCTTAGCTCTTCTGGACAGACCTGTGTCTTTCCCAGCCCAGCTAAGTTCAAAAGTTGACAGCTGTCAATGCTGAAGCTCGAAGTTTTAGTCCCTATAGACTTTCTTCCCATCCTTCCTTGGGATGTTAATGTTAATTCCTTCCCAGAGTGAGGAATGGGCTGGTGTGCAGGGTTAAATTCCATCTCCAGATCCTGCAGTGTCCAGAGGGTGTCTTTTCCTTGGCTGTCATCACTGATATTCAATGCAAAGTGTTCTTTTCTTGCTCTGATAGGCCAGTGTCTTGGACAGGATACTATTTTTAAGAGATGCAGTTAAAATAAGTTTGTTTCCTGCTTGTCTCACTATTTACTTATTTGTTTATCTGTCCCTCCTCCAGATCAGCCGTATTGAGTACATTCATTCCAAAAACTTCATCCATCGGGATGTGAAGCCAGACAACTTCCTTATGGGCCTTGGCAAAAAGGGCAACCTAGTATACATCATTGATTTTGGTTTGGCCAAGAAGTACCGAGATGCCCGGACCCACCAGCACATCCCTTACCGGGAAAACAAGAATCTGACTGGCACAGCCCGTTATGCCTCTATCAACACCCACCTGGGAATTGGTGAGCCTGCTTGTTGTTGCCTTCTGATGAGGCTTTCCAGGGGTGGTTGTATGTCCCCGGAAGGAGGGGTTTGGGTTCTTTGCCTGACTCTGCTGCTGACCTGCCTTGAGATGGGCAGCTATGTTACTTCTGCTGCTGTGGTGGCACTCTGAGCTCCTGAAGACAGAAATAGTCTCCTGACCTGTGTGCACTGCTTGGTGCAGGGGGCCCTGTTGAGCATCAAGGCTGTGACCTCCCCGACTCTGCTCCTACTAAATCTGCCTTTGCACAATATTTGCAGGCTGATTAGGTGTGTAAAGGAGACACAAGGCAGTGAACCTTTATGAATGTGTGCAGCTGAAACCTGTCTTTTTGACTCTTGAGTGCCTTCGTTAGTGATTGTTCTGTAGCTGGTCAGAGGTGGAGGATAGAGTCCCACGGCAATATGGTGTTACCCACCACCGAGGATGGGGGTGTGCTGGAAATGTACAAGAAGCTGGAATGAGGGGAGGCTTCCAGCTGCCTGGACATCTGTTTTGTGACTGAGGATTGACTGTCACAGACCTTCAAAATACAAATGTGTCTGTGAACTGCACAAACCCAGTGAGGCAACTTCAGGGAAGTAACATTCTGCCCTTAATGTGCATGGTTAGTACCGAAGGGATGAAACTAGGCTGGAAAAGAGTGCTGAGTATTGCAGCCAGGTCTTACACTGGTGATGACCATCATCCCAGGTTTTGTAAAAACCTTGTGCACATTAGTACCCACTGCCCTTAAACTTCCTGAAGTCACCCAAGCTCTTGTCCTGGGAGTCAGCCCCTGGTGTCTGTGAGGAACACAGTTGAAAACCTCTTGGAGTTTTCTCTTCTGTTCTTTGCCCAAAAACTTCTTTCCAGCATTTGACCTTTCTCTGCTAAATTGTAGCAAAACTTTGTTCACAGTATGAGTCTTCCTTAGATACCCTAGGGTCCATTTGGAGCAGGCTGACTTGGTTCTGCTATTGACTGGTAACTGTAAGGAGCAGAAACATCGAAGCTGTCTTGCCTGTTGGACCCAGGGAACAATCTGCTGTGCTTGCAGATTGTTTATATCTCTGGGAGGCCCTTCTTCTGAAGTGTATAACCTAACCTTGGAATTTGAAAATCAGAGCAAGGCACTCAAATCTTTTAAACTAACAGCTTTCACAGGATTTCATGTCCTCGTTCTTCCTGCATTCTCCCCCCTTGCAGGGAGATACCTTCTCAGATATCTGAAGTCAATACTTGGCCTGCAGAAAATAAAGCAGTTTTTCCCACTGTCTTCCTTGCTTAATACTGTATAACTTTAGATGGAGAATGCTTTATTTATATCAAAATGGGGAGTGTTGTGTGTTGAGAGTGGGCTGTAATCTCCTGACCTCTTCCATGTTATAAAAATAGTTCTTGTAGAGCTTTCTAAGTTGGCCTTCTGTATTTTGGCTTGACCTGCATATATATAACTGACTCTCCATTGAATTCTCAGTCAAGATTTCCACAGCCATGGTAACTGCCACAAGGAGACATGCACAAAATAATTCTCACTACTATGTCTGTTGATTCTTTTGTGTGTGCCTGCTCTGCCTGAATTGATCACAAGAGGCGAAATGTCTGCTTGTGGCTTTTGAATGACTTCATTGTTTATTCCACCCCAACTTAGCCCTTTACTACTGGTGCTTGGCGTGTGTGTCAGGATGAACCAACAGTGTCTAAACAGTAATCCAAGGGCAAATTGCATATGCCATCAGTCTGAGTGCAGCCGCCGCTCTCTCCATGCCCTTTGCTTTGGGAAAGAATGGGTGTGAGTTACTCTGCACAACAAGTCTTGGGTGTATTATCTCTTTGTTGCAGATAGTTGCCCTGAATGGTATAAAGGTTACATGACTTGCCTGGAGGAAGGGGGGTGGGAGTGTTTGGGTTTCAGCTGGAGTTCCTGTTTCTCAAGACCTTGCCACAGGGTATATGACAGAGATATTTGTGAGTTAGCAGCATTGCCATGGGAACCATCACTCTGTATTTTTTTACTTTTCAGAGAAAAAATTCTCTGTCTTAATATTACGTTAATGTGATCCAGGGAGAGGGAAGGAACCAGGTGCCAGGGTATTTGTGTGACAGGAATAGCAAATGAATAAATGCCTTTATTTGAATTTGCAAGCTAAGGGTTGGGCATTCCGATGTCTGGAGGAAACACATTCTTTTCCCTGTGACTGGGGAAAAAAAGTAGGAGGTGAAACTGAGGAGGTTTCCACAGCTGGAGACTTGCCGTTGGGGGATTCAGTGGACTGTGCTGGCCTTGGTTTACACATTCCTGTCAATTTTCACATGCTCTAGTGATGAGAGTCCCTTGCACCCACTGTAGCCTGTAACATCTGAAATAGATGCCCGGGGTGCCCAGGAGACAGTCTTGGAAGAAGACTGACGGTCTCTGGGTGACAGAGGGAGTAGGAGGGCAGTGCCTTGCCAAATGACTGTCCTAGATGGTATCGGTGTAGGCGGTGCAGATCGTAAGTCCCCCTGCTCATCCTGCCCTCTGTCACCCATTCCAGACTTCTGTGTGTTTTTAAAGACTGTTGCCATGCAGTGGGGAGAGAAAGGGGAACTCTAGTCCAGCGTGTGCAAATCAGATCTGAGTATGTAATCAGGAAAACACTGTTCACTTAAGGCTGCCTGCAGCTCGGCCGGCTTCAGGGAAAACAGCTGATTTCTAGGGAGTTCTGCATGAGAGCAGCATCACTTTGGTAGGATCAGAGTGAAGGAAAACACTCTTTAGATGGAGGGACCAGGAGACAGTTTAGGCTGCAAAGAAACATGTTTTGTCATGAACTTTGTGTCCGAGGCAACCAGTCCTCAGTCTTCGGTCTTTGCCCAAGCATGTATTTTCCTGTCCTGCCACTCACCCCTGGCTTGGCTTCTGAGGACCCTGCTATGGCAAGGGGATGAAGGTGTGGAGTGGGTGGGAGGGAACTGGCGAGAGATTGCTTGCAGAGTGGTTGGGTCTGCAGAGAGGTCATGCTGGGTTGTGTGGGAAGGCGACCTTGTGTTTTTTATTAGAAGGGCTTTTGGGAAGAAGGGAGGGAAGGATGAGTGTCTTATGAAAAAGACATTTTTGATAAAATTAGCTTTAAAAAAAAAAAACCCATTGTAGGAGAGCTGAGATAAAATGGAGAGAGGAAGTATGATGTGGTATCACAGGTCATGAGTATAATCCGGCTTCTGGACCGACTTGCTCTGCGGTTGCATTCACATCACTTGTATTTTTCTTTCTCTTTTTGAACTCTAAAGTGAGAATTTTTTTTTTCTGCTGCCCAGGGTTGCTGTGAAAGGTAGTCACTGATTGTCGGGTTTCTAAAAGTAGAAAGTAGTAACACTAAATAATGTCTCCTTGGTGTGTAGAAGTAAAATTTTATGTCTAACTCTTCACTGTTTAATGTTATCTAGTATCCTGAGGATCTTTGTATATGAGGCCCTGCAAAAGAAGCCCTTAAATATTGGGAGATGTGTAATAGTAACCAAAGATGAAACAAAGAAACAGGATGTAGGAACTGTTGTCCTTTCCCCTCCCCCAAGGATTAATTTAGGATCTTGTCTATAGGGTTACAGGTAACAGACTGCTACAATGTTTTGAGGTAGCTGCACAACTATGACCCATTGTGTTGGTACTTCAGGCTCATCACAGGTGTGAGTCTCACTGAAGTTGTTTAAGTGGACTACAATGACCACATGTATGTGAGATGCTAAACATCAGGAGTGCAGCGTAGTCAAACACTTACCATTCAGCATTTTAATAATTAGGCGTTGTGTTTGCAGTTGTTTTTCCTTGATCATATTGCTGCATTAAGACACAGTTAAGGTGTGTTTGCATGCACATAATGGATACTAGTTAGCTTCCCAATTTAGTTTTTAACCCCTCTCATTGCCTTCAGTGAGGGCTTACAGCATCCCCCACTGACTTCAGGCTCCCTAATCTCAAATCTCTAATTCTGGCCTTCCCTGAAGTGCTAGGACAGTGCCCAGGCATATGTTTGTGGAATATATCCCATTCTAGATGGGATTGGTGGCTGTGCTCAAAAGTTCTGTGCTTCACACAAGTGGAGATGTGTTATTCAGCCTGCCTTAAGCAGTTCGGAGTTCAAGCAGGATTTTGGAGGTGACATCCTGATTTGTTCCTGAAGGGCTGATTTGCTTGTTCAGTAGGTTTCTCTGGTTCCTGCCCTGCCTTTCCCTACTCCTCTGAGGGAACCACCACACTCTAGTCAAGAAGCCACAGCTAGAGGTGTTAAAGCTACAGCATGGATAAGTCAAGGGGCTGGCAAGTCCGCAGGACTGAAGTTATCCTTGTCTCCTGTGCTTTCAAGCCCTGGGTGTGTGTTCCATTTCTACATGCTTTCTAAGGATGTAGGTCATTAGCCAATATTGTTTAATTTTGTTTATTTGATATGCATGCCCACTGAGAGTACACGTATCCCAAACTTAAGCTAAATGCAAAACTGGGTTTCTTCTCTCCGCTCCTGTCATAGCATCTAAGTATCTCCCATACAGTCATGTAATTATCTTTGGCAGTAGCCTGATAAGATTAGGAAATATTAGCCCCTTTAAAGTGGGCAACTTAAGACAGTAAGTTAGTGAGGTCAAAAAAAGCTGAAAATTCTGCATGCCCAAAGTAAGACACTTTGGGAATCTGCAGGGCTGGTCTCTACCATCTTGGAATGTGGCATTTTTATGGTGTTATATGTGACCCAAATTTGATCTCTCCTATCAGTTATGGAATGATGAGACCCCCTTTTTCTTCTGCAACCACAGTACTTTTTTTCCCCCTCAACAGTTTTAACTGGCCAAGTCCTCATTTCTCAAAACAACTAGGAGATTATGAGAGAGATTCATAAAAGAAAAGAAAGAGCCTTGTGACCCACAGCTTGTGCAGTTACATGTGGAAATGTGTATCTGTGACCTGCTACAGCTACTCTTTTGTCATGATTCAGCTCAGCCAACAGAAAAAGGGATAGCTATAGTGATCTGCTGGCCTTTGAATGGGGCAGGTAGTAGCATGTATCTGATACTGACAGTCCACAGACTAGTAGTACATAATCTGCAGCATCTTCCAGCATGTGGCACTGAATCCAGCAAAATGTGCTGTAGTAAATTAATCTAATAGATGAAGTCTTTGCTCTATCCCTGTGCTCTCCCTTAAGCCATATTTTGCCTGCCTGTTATCTATGTCAGTTGTTGTTCTTCTGGAGATGTAAAGTACTTTCTCCAAAGTGTTTATTTTATTTGGGAGGGAAACAAGAACAAGACAATCTTGGCAAGATTTTTTGATGAATTTTCAAGCAATGTTGGAGGAGTTGGGAGGCAATATTTGCAGTTGAGATTCTGCATCAAATCCTTCTTGAGCCAACTTGAAACTTAAAATGGCTTGTCTATTCTGGAGAACAAGGTCAGTGTGAAATGTTGGGGTTGTTTTTGTGAGCCAGTTTCTTTTGTTTCATAAGTAAGCATCTAAAGATGGGTCCTTCCAATGGTATCTTAAGGGCAACCCTTGGTCTGAGTGGAGTTGGTATGATGCCAGTTACACAGTCATTCCCCATTTGGAGGGGAATTTTTTTTTCAAAGTATGCCCCTTTCCTCCACAGTTTGAAAAATGTCACCAAGCTGGAAAGATATCTTTGCACATTACACGTTAGGCTTCTAATATCAACAAACTGTCAACAAAGCTGTTTACTACTAGAAGAGGTCCCTAGTTCCTTGTTTCTGCCCTGCTTAAAGACTATCAGCAGTTTAATCAGATGTGTTTGAAAGGGCTATGTTGGACTTACCTCTCTTAGCTTTGTCTATCTGTGACTCCCTCTGTCATAACTAATCCCTGGACTGAAGAATCATTCTGGGTGGGGAAGTATAGGTGCCCTTCCTCTAAGACTTGGAAGAGCAAAGTAGGCAGGCTTGCTGCAGCAGTTCTTGAGATGTGAAATTCTATTTGAATTAAGGCTTGTTCTAGTGAGGGGGTAGTCAGAGTTATTAGTTATGAAGTGGGTTGGGCTGTATGGGGTGAGGAGCACCTTAACTCTTGTAGTATGACCATCATCACAGGAATTTGCTCTGGAATATCTTCTACAAGTTTGACTATCTATAGAAATCTGCCAGAAAAGAGAGAGGGGTGGTTGTTCTGTTCAGTGTTCACCTCCAAAGCTATGTGATTGCCAAAGCAGTTTTGCTTTGACTTGCTGCTCACTCCTTGCCCCTTTGTAACTTCTCACAGAACAAAGTCGCCGTGATGACCTGGAGAGCCTGGGTTATGTGCTCATGTATTTCAACCTGGGCTCACTGCCCTGGCAGGGCCTCAAGGCTGCCACCAAGCGCCAAAAGTACGAGAGGATCAGCGAGAAAAAGATGTCAACACCCATCGAGGTGCTCTGCAAAGGGTACCCTTGTAAGTGCTCTCATCTTGATGGCTGTCTTGTCTGCTGCTTGACTTGTTCACCTGGTGAAACCGCCTGGAATCCTGAATGTTAAAGGGCAGTGCCCAGTACCCCAGACAAGGATGTGCTGCTGACACTGGTGATGAGAGGGATAATAGAGTGGTCATGGTGCAGTCTGGGTTCAGAATGGGAAATGTGTTTTTGTGGACAGTCAAACCTTAGGTGCTAGTAAGATCATGAGATTGCTGAGAGGGGACATCTTTAAGACCTTGTGAGCATTTTAAAGAGGGGTGGGCATTGATCTGAGAAGGTATGCTGATGATGCTGAATTTTTACTGGTTAATGAGGAGTCCCAGGAATAACCAGGCAAATGGATAAAGTGGCAAATGCAGTTCTTTGTAGGTAAATGTGGAGTAATGTATGTGAGAGCAGAAAGAAGTCATGGTCCTCATGTCATGTGCACAATAGTAAGCTCTGGCTGACCAGTTCCACTCACCAATGGGCTGTTGCAATTACAGTTGATGGTTCTGTGAAAACATCAACTTTATGTTCGGTGGCTGCTGAGGAAAGGGAATTACTAGTAGGAATTACTAGGAAATAAGCCCAAACAATATGCATAAACTCATGGCCCGCTTGTACCTTGCATGCACTGTGTAGGTCTGGTCCATCCCACTGTTTCACAAAGGATGTGGTATAACTGAGAAAAGGCCCAGGAAAGGGCCAAAAGGGTGACCAGAGGTGAGTTGATTTCCATCCAAGTGACAAAAAAGAGGTGGATAGAGAGATGATAAAAGTCTACTCTTTGGATATGCCTACAGAAGTTTGTATGGGAGCTGATTATTTGGTGGCCCCAGTTTTTGTATTGGAAGACAAACAGTGCTGGTTTCTGCCAGCTTCAAAACAAAAGCATGTGGTTGTTCACACAGCCAGTAGTAGACCTGTGGAGCTCCTTCCCAGAAGATGTTGTGGATACTTAAATCTTACAGGAGTTCAAGAAGAGATAGTACAACGGGACAAGTATGAGGAAGAGAGATACTGTGAGGATTACTAAATAGTTAGGAACTACATCCAGATCAGGAGGTTCCTGGAGCTGAAAGTAGGTGCTGGGCTAATGGCGGTAGAAGTGTCAGACGTGCCTGCCCACTCTTTATTCTCTCATCTACTTCTGGCCACTGCTTATGACAGGCTACTGAGCTAGGAGGACTTCTGTTCTGAGTTCAACATCCCAAAACTCATTTTCAGCTCTTCTTTGGGCCTGCATTCCTACTGTCCTTCAGCAGGCACTGTGAGTTGCTGGGTCTTGCTTGGAGAAGCTGACAGAAAGAGGTGCATAACATTTTCTGTGGTAAAAAAGAGAGATGGGGTCCTTTTTGTGGCCAAACCACTGCCACCAGCAGGCTCAGTTTTTGTTACACAGCTCTGTGTGCTGTCCTGGTTCAGCAAGCCACTGTCAAAAGGCTGTAGCGACTCCATGGTGGGACCAGGGAGGTTGGATGGCCAACAACACCAATCAGCTGTTCTCTGCTCTCTCCAGCTGAGTTCTCAACATACCTCAACTTCTGCCGTTCACTGAGGTTTGACGATAAACCTGACTACTCGTACCTGCGGCAACTCTTCCGCAACCTCTTCCACCGCCAAGGCTTCTCCTATGACTACGTCTTTGACTGGAACATGCTTAAATTTGTGAGTGTTTGGCAAAAGGGCTGGACCAGGGTGGGTTTATGTCATGGAGATGGGGGAGGAAGGTTGAAAACTGCCTGCTGTCTGTGCTTTGCCCGGGTGAACAGCTTGAGCAAAGGGACCATATAGAGTGAAAAAGAGGCAGAGTTATTTTGTGTGTAACTAACTGGGGGTATAGTTACTGTTGTATTAGTGTGTCTGATGGAGAATGTGTGTCAGTAGATCTGTAGCTAAAGGTAGGTAGAGGTAATTTTTCAGGAGAGAACTATATTTGGATCTGGGACACAGATGTGGATTGCAATAACAGCTGTAATACATATGCTTTCTTACCTGTTTGATTTTGGAATAGAATGAAGTCCTTTCTTGGTGCAGTGGAAGATGGTAGGGGGAATTTTGGGGATGGAGCTCCACTTCCTTGGCATGATGGAGCATTATGTTTTTTCTGTCCGGGGCTGCTGCTGTCTCCTGCCGGACAGCTGTGTGTGGCATGGGGTTTTCTCTACTCAGGGAGCAGCCCGGAACCCTGAGGATATGGATCGGGAGCGGCGAGAGCACGAGCGAGAGGAGAGGATGGGGCAGCTCCGAGGGTCAGCCACGCGAGCGCTGCCCCCTGGCCCACCTGCAGGAGCCACTGCCAACCGTCTTCGCAATGTCACTGAGCCCATGGCGTCCACCCCCACCTCCCGAATCCAGCAGTCTGGTGAGGGGGGTGGGAGAGCTGGGGGAGGGTGCCACCCCTGTTGCTGGCTGGAAACCAAAACCATTGACGGATATTCTTGTCTCAACATTTCTCTGCCCCAACAGGCAACACATCCCCCAGAGCAATCTCAAGAGTGGACAGGGAGCGGAAGGTCAGCATGAGGTTACACCGAGGAGCTCCTGCCAACGTCTCCTCATCTGACCTCACGGGGCGGCAAGAAGTGTCACGGATTTCAGCATCACAGGTGAATTCTACTGCAGTGTTTCTGGCATTGGCCTGGATGTCTGAGAAGGTCTACAGGCCCCAGAGCAATTTTTGCCTGATTTGCTGGAGCTGACATGAGCTGGAAACTTCTGGTATGGTGAAGGGAGTGGTACCAAGTTACACCCTTGCTCTTCTGTTATGTATTTTCTGGAGGACATGCTCAGTACTGCCATTTTAGCTCTCTGCTTTCCTTGGAGTAAGCCTTCATTTTGTTGTCTTCCAGACCACAGTGGTTTGGAGAAGCAAAGCAGTAAACTCTTGAGAGGGGAGGGTGTCCTGTGAGAAATGTGCAGCCTCTCTATTTTGGTGCCTTTTTTGCTTTTTTCTTGCTCTCCAGCCCATAGCAATTCTTCCTTTTCTTTTGTAGACAAGTGTGCCATTTGATCACCTTGGGAAGTGAGGAGCAATTGCCACTGGACCAGTGTTTGCTTAGGTGAGCCTGTACTCATGCCTGGGAATCCCCAAGGAGGAAATTGCTGGGAGAAAAAAGCCTTAAGACTTTATATTGTTGTGGGAGGTTGTTGTATTTCTTTTCCTTTCACCTTACTTTGAGATGTTTTTTGGCTTCAGAGGGAAGAGTAAGGTTGGCTGCCAAAACCTTGAGGAGTCAGATTGTCTTAGATGTAAAAGTAGCTTCCATTTCTCTAGGAGGATAGGAAGGGTGGAGAAGGTGCTGGGCTGGGGAGCCATTTCATTAGTTCCTCATGAATACTTTTCTGGCAGTGTGACAGTGTTGGGGTGGAGGGTACTGAGCAGGTAATCAAGTGTGCAAGACGGTACAGCTACTGAGTGCCTCTTGTAGAGGAAATGACAGTAGCTGGGCAAGGTAGCTCTGAGGGGAGGCAGGAGTGTAGAAGAAAGGGCTGATTTGATTTGTTACACTCCAACTGGCAATGGAAGTGCTGGGAAGAGCCTTTACTCCTAACATCTTTTGCCTTTTTCTCTCTTTTGAATTCTCTTTTTAGTGTCTTCACTGTATTTTTCTTTTAAAAAACAAAAAACCCAAAAAACAAACAAAAATGTAAAAAAAATAAAGACACAAAAAACCCCAACAGAATTTTTTTTTGCCAATGATGAGGAGTCGAGCTGTGCCCCCGTGCTGGTGTGAGCTGTTTCCAGAGGGCCACCTGTCCCCGGCGTGAGCGTCTCAGAGGAGCTGTCACACGTGGGAGCCGTGTGGGAACACCTGCGCTACCCCCCAGCCCCTACTGCTGCCCCCACTGGCTACCCTCCGTTCCCTCTCCTGACTCTGCTCCTGGTTTTGATTGCTCTCTTTTTTTTCTTCTTCTTGGATATCTTCTCCTGCTTTATTTTTTTAAAATATTGTTTTCAAATCATATGGTTTCTAGCCGTATAAATTCAAACTTTGCTCTCCATTTTTTCTGAGAGCAGGGGTTGGTGGTGGGTGGGTGAGGTTTTTTTTTGGTCTTTTTTTGGTTTTGTTCTTTTCAGGAGCCTTGTGGGCCAGGAGGGAATCAGATTCCAGCCACACTTGATGGTAGAAGTCTGATTTTTATAATTGTAACAGAATTTATTTTCTCAAGCATTAAACACATTTTAAGCTGTGAGGGGAATTGTGGCAACAGCCTAATCATTGACTCGGGCTTCCTTTCCTTGGGTGGCTTCTCTGCGGTTTCTTTTTTGGCTGTTGGGAGAAGTGCCAGCCTTCCCTGATCCAAGCGGTCCTCACACGGTGAGGGAGGGATCTCTTTGGAGTGGCACCTGGTCCCATGGAGAACGGGATTGTTGGAGCTGACATACAGGGAGAAATAGACTTCTCATCCCTGCAGCGGGGTCTTTTTTTTTTTGTCTGGCTGTGCGTGTTTTTCTATTTTTATTTTTTAATTAAAACTTGTTTTAATTCCTGCGGAGAGAGTTTGGGACTTGAGGAGAAGAGAGGGGCACACAGAAACTGGAGTTTGGAGTTCTTTCAGAGCGATGGTTCTTGCTCTCTCCCTTCCTCATGCAACCCTAAGTAAGATCCACCAATACATGCACAATCCCCTCCTGCCCTCTCCCACCCATCTCCCCCCTCTTTTCCCCCCCACTTTAGTTGTTTTTAAATATAATTTAGGAATACTCAAGCTGCTTTGTGGCACTTGGGGCTTTGAAACACAATGATCACCACTGCGACCTATGGCCTGTAGCAGACACACTGTCACTGTAGTGTGGAGCCGATGGGTTGTTGGCAGGGCGGGGAGGGTGGGGTTAGTCTTTGTTTTGTTTGTTTTTACCCTTTCTATTTAACACTTTATTTTTCCTCCCTGTTTTTTTCCTAATTTATTTACCCCTCTTACTGTCTCTCTCTTTTTTTTTTTTTTAATTAAAGAGCAAAACTTTTTATTACTTTGTAATTTAAAACAAAACAAAACAAAAAAAAACCTGAAGAACTTTGGGGGGGATTTTGTACTTTTTTCCTGTGTAAATATTGGACTTTTTTGAGCTTTATCGTGGTTGTTAATTTGAAGTAATAAAGTAGAAAATGATAAAGTGATGCCAGCATCTGTGATTTCTTCCTTTAATGACCCTGGCATTTTTGCTGGGAGTCACATCTTACACACAGGACACATTGTCTTGCAGCTGAACCTGTTTCTGAATTCCAGGAACAAGCTGATTAGAATTACTGGAAAAAGAGGCACAGGACTGGAGTGCCTAAAAATAAATCTGAGCTGATCTCTGCAGTTGCAGCCTTGGAACAGGCGAGAGTTGTGTGAAATCTGATTCGGGATCTCTTGGTTCCTGGCTCTGAGCCTCTGGCGTCCCATGCATCTGGCCTTGAGGAGGAGAGAGGGATCAGCCTTTCCACGCCGTTAGCTTTGGGTGGGCACTGATTTCGACAGAGGGGAACCCTGGATTTTGTGGTTTTTGCTTTCTTCAAACCTAAGTCCTGAAGGAGAGAGGCGCAAGAGCACTTGACAACAGCACAGTGCCTGATGCAAACAGACTGAATTCCCTGTGAAAGTGGCACCTGCTCCTTTGCTGTCTGTGGTGGTGTGGTTGGTTTGGGTTTCTCCTCCTTTGGTTGTCTGACCTGTCTGGCAGTAAAATACTAAATTTTAATTCTGATTTATTTCTAAATTGCTGCTCCTATAATTGCGCACCCCTCTATTATGCTGATGAGAGGCCTGTTTGTTCCAGCCTCTGTCAAACCCTTGAAACTTATTTTCAGAAACACCTGCTGGGAATAAATGATGGATCTTGGTGACTTTGCAAATTCTTTCCAAGCCTGTTCTCTGCTAGCCAGCCAGGAAGAGCTGTTCCTTTGGTTTCCTGCTGCATGGGTCTTCCAGCTCCAGGGATGGGAAGAGGAAGCTAGTTACAGGGGTATGGGGTATTCTGCCATTACATCTATCCAGCATTTGCCATGCCTCCATTTTGAGTGTGCTTTTGCTGGATCAGAATGAAACTGGACTTTTCCCCTAGTAAATCCTCTTTTCTGTGAGAAAGAGGAACGTTTCTGGTGTATAAGACACCACCCCACCATCCCTGCGGTGCGGTGGAGGCAGCAGACCTGTGAGCTGGCAGGTCCCGGAGCAGTGGAGGTGTTCAGGATAGGAGTTCTGGCCTGGGACAGAACAGGACTGCGCTGCCATTTTGGGGCACATGTGGTAGCAGCTCTGTTTCAGCATGGGTAAGTGGACTTCCAATGCAGCAGGAGAAAAGAAGAAAATCATCAACTCTAGCTCGGGTAGAATGTCCCCTCCTTTTGCTAACACAGTCGTATTAAACGTTCTAGAGCGTGGTGCGTTTGCTTTTTTTTTTTTTTTTTTTTTTTTTTTTTTTTTTTTTAATACTCGAAGTGCCTTGTTCGAACTCGAGTAGAGGCACGGCTTGGTTTCCAACACCTCTGCGTATGTTTGTTTCACTCGGGATTTGGGGGAAGTCGGCGCTTCGGTCGGGTGGAAATCTGCCGGCGGGAGGCTCTTCGTGAAGCCCGTACTGCCTTTAGCCAGCCTGCTGGATCTCCCGCGTGCCCCGCTCCAGGAAGCGCATCCCTACCCCCAGCGCTGCGGAAAAGCCTCGCGTCACCGACCCCGACGGCACTTCCCCTTTAAGAGGGGAACGGTGACGTCACCCTGTTCCCCCTCCCTCGCGGGCAGTGGGCGGTGCGCGCGGTGCCGTGCGCAGGCGCGGAGGGAGGGCCGGGCCAGGCCCGGCGTCGCCATGGGCTCCTGAGGCCTTCGCGACCCCGCGCCGGTGCCGGCGCCGC
The DNA here is from genome assembly GCF_021018805.1 of Prinia subflava. Lineage (NCBI taxonomy): Eukaryota > Metazoa > Chordata > Aves > Passeriformes > Cisticolidae > Prinia > Prinia subflava. The sequence goes on along the minus strand of NC_086250.1, from coordinate 22,077,713 downwards.
CCGCGGGGCAGCGGGCAGGGCCCGACCCGACCCCTCCTCGCCCCACTGGGCTGGGCCGCGCCCGCCCGCCCGCCCGCTGCAGGGTAAGACGTGGCGGGGGCGGCTGCGGGCGCGCGGGCCGGCCTGGGCCGAAGGGGCCGCGCTGGCGCGGGGGTGGCTCGTTGAGGCGCCCACGAACTCACTTTGCGCCCCGCGTCGGCCCGGTGTGCTCGCGATTCCCCCTCTTCCCGTTCCCTGGCGTGGCCCGCGCTATTCCCCCCATCCTCATCCAGCCCTCCGCCCCATTCCTCACGGTGTGCGCCCCCTTCTCTTCAGGGCTGCCCCCGCCATTCTCCCTCCGCGCACATTCCTCCCGCATGGTCTCCATACCAACACACACACCGCCCACCCCCGCGTCTACCCACAGCCTCCCAGTGCAGCCCCCACAGCCTCGCCCCCACCTTCGCTGCAACCTACCCAATTCCTTCCTCTCCCTCTCTCCCTGCAACTTGTCCTTGCTGCAGCTGTTCCACTCTCCTTATGCATGCACACGCACCAGCACAGCCCCCTTGTTCCCTCGTCCTGTCACGCTCTTTGATGGCATTGGGTGGGTGTCACTGCACGGGTCCTGGATGGGCTGAGAGCTCAGTAGAATGCAGTAACGTGGTGGGCACCAGGCTTGTGTTTGCTGGTTTTACTTTGCCTCAGACTGGATGGACTAACAGACACCTTGTGCATGTGCTGGTATGATAGGTGTGTGAGGAGACTGTTACTGTGCCTGTGTTCTCTTGCACGGTAGGTGAGTTGTGGTGGGTCTTGTTTGGATGGTCGTGGTGTCTCGAAATCTCAGTTGCTCTGTAAGGGCTAAATTCAGCCTTGGCAGCTGCAGCATTTAGTGGAGAGAGGGCTTGGGAAGAACATGTGTGTGACTGAGTTCTGATGAATTGTGGGGAGGTACTAGAGTGATTCCAGGGACAGCTCTATGAAAGTTGCCTGGAACACTCTGAAGCTGTCAAGAGTGGGTGGAGGAGGAGTGGGAAATCTAGAGGAAGTAGTGAAGATGGGTCCTGCTTACAGTAAGTTTGAAATTGTTCTTGCCATGTAAGGAGCTTGAACAGGAGTAATTATTAAAGACATAAAGACAGATTTCCCCAGGGAGAAGACTGTTTACCTCTGTTAAAGATAAAAATAGAAGGCACTGATCAATAATAGAGCAAAAAGTATTAGGGTGAATAGAAATGGCTTTCCTATCCTGCGAAAAAACCCCCAATCGATGAAAACATAATAGAGCATACATCCCACTAACAAAGACTTGGCTCTTTTAATACAGTAGTTAACTGTGCCTTTGAACTTTTGTTGCTGGATGTTACCCTTTGGTCTAAGAGCTTAGCAGCCTCCCTAAAAAGGAACACAGATTACTCTAGAAATGTTCATGTTATTTGGATTTCTAATACTAAAGGTTTGTATTTCTGTGATACTGTTGGCAAAAAATAAACTCATGCTTTTAGGATGTTGGCCAAATACTAAACAATAGGGGTTTGGGGAGAGCTTTTCTTACGATGAAGGTATCGCAGAAAGGCCTACTTCAGGCTTTCTCTTCACTACTGTCCCCAAGAAAATGGGCTTCAAAGCTGCTGTGGTTTGGGGAGCAGGTTTTTAGGTTCTTAATGCTGTCATTATTGTGGTTGTGCTGTAAACCCTAGGTGGCATGAAAACAGCAGGTGGGTGCCGCTGCATCTGGAGCAGGAGTGGCGTGGTCTTGCTGCAAAATGATTGGGAAGCTTTACTACTGAAGCCAGCATTTCTGACCAGCTCAGTGGTGTGAGCAGATGTTTTTCTTTGTGTTCCGCTGAGATCTCTACAATCAGTTCAGAGCACTGAATGGGTGGGTTGTGTTTTGGAGATGTGGGGCAAAGGGATGAGCACCTCCCAACCACTGGGCACTTTTTGAACTTTAGTTTGTCTGTCTCCTTAGGACACGTGGCAGTCAAAAGGGGAAGGTTCTCAGATAAACTAGTCAGAAAATAAAGTTGTGTGACTGGCTGCTTTGGCATAAAAAAAGCATTCTGAGCTGTCTATTCTCCAGCTGCTTGACAGAATCCAGCTAGAAATCTGCCTTGTTCTCTGTCAGCTTCTTTGCCTGTTTGCTGGTAGCAGGCTGGGAGGTGAGCTTTTGCAGTTGTGGGATTAGGGTTCTTTTCTTCTCATGGATAAAGGAAGGGTGTGTGGTTTTTTTTCCTAGCACAAAATAACTTCTAAAACACCTCTTTCCCCCTCAAAAAAGGTAGTCCTGTTTTCTACCCAGTTCTACTGCTGAATTAACTAAAACATCTAATAATCATGTTGTGGTGTAAGATGACAATTTTTTAATTTCCATGCGAGGAACTTACCCTTCATTCCTTCCCCCTTCCTGTTTTGGTTTTGTTTTTAATTGGCTTATGTTTGCATTGAGGGGGAGAAACTGTTACCTGCTCCTTCTAGCAGAAGTGCATGTTTCAGTTTCCAGCAGCTCTAAGGATATCTTTGAGCTCTTGCAGCAATATCTGGTGGAACCAGTGAATTCCTCAGGAGATATTTGTTGTTTGGTCCTAGCTGCTTCAAGAGCCCAGTGTTGTATTGGATGAAGTTTGAAGTAAAACATCAAGTTTCAAATCTGAAGTGCCACTGCTATGACTCTTTTTCTCAGCGTTTCCAGCCTAAAACTGAGGAAACCAAGGTAAGCAGCAGTGGATGTACAGATTGGTCTGTCTACAATATGAAGAGGATAGCACAGCCTCAGAAAGAAATTGTATTTAACCTTTGTACAGTTGAGTTTTCTAGTACATGCCTTCTGCTGGCTGCCCGTGTACCAAAGCAGCTGGGTGTTATTGAACGGCCCTGGCTTGGGACAGAAGCTCTTCTCTCCTTTAGAGTTTGTGATTGATTGTGCTTGCTGAGGGCCTGGAAATTTTAGGTGTTGTAGAGGATAACACTGGGTTGGAGTTTTATTGCCCAGCTATTCGCTTGGAGCGCTGTGCCTGTTGTGTGCTGTTCTCACTTCCCAGACTCACTGGGGTTTGCTTTCTTGTGCTGGAAGAGTCGTTTCTTGTCAAGACATTACACCTTACCAGAATGCTTGGGCCTCTGAAAGCAGTTTGACACTGTGATAAGATGGATTGAAGCACTTAGCTAAAACAACTGTAAAATATTATAGTGCTTGGACTGAAAACACCCTTATAGTAAGGGGTTGGAGGGTATTTTTTTCTTTTTTTTTTCCCCTCCCCCATTTTTTTTCTTTTTTTTGCCTTTATGGACTACTTTTGAGGAGAGCAACTGGACTTGTTTTCAGAGCAGGAATTCCCTAGGAAGGTTTGCAGTGAAATTCTGCCAGCTAGAGCAGTGAGTTGCAGCCACCCTCCAGGAGTCTCACTTCAGAGTTTCTCTCTCTTAAGAAGAGGTAGGGGCTGGAGTACTTGCTCACAATCAGGTTCTCTCTCTTTAAAAATCAGGTCAACCTCCATGGGATTTTTGTTTCTGATGGTGTTAAGTAACATGTCTGAGAAGGCAACAGAGCAAGCTGTGTCCAGGGAAAATGCAGTGAATGGGCAAGCTGCTCAGGAACTGTGCTGTGTCTGGGTCTGACCAAGTCTTTATAGCCCCCGAGGAGCATAATTCACCTGAAAATGGAACTAAGTGACATTCTACCTGCAGTATTAACCCATACATTACCTGCATATTTGTCTCCCCACCCTCAAGTCTGTCTCTATTGAAAGGATGGGAATGTTGCTATTATTATCTTATAGTCACAGTGCCTGGGAGTCTGACGATACTGAAAGGATCATCTATTTGAGGATGCTGTGTAATGAAGAGTGACCAAGAGCATAGAGAGTTGCTGTCACGGCTTCACATTTTTTGTGTCCAGTCCCAAAGCAACCATCTCTGCCCAGATGTTTTGTAGATGCAGCCCCTGTTCAATTTGCTGGTAAAAAAAAGTCCCTCTGAATCAGCAAAGAAAATGACTGCAACATGTTATGTAGTGCAGCAGTGAGGCTTCAAGAAGGAGATGAGATGAAATAATGCCTTAAAAGCTGACCTTGGCGACCCAGTGTTCCCTCCTCAGGCTGCAGAACATGACATGGATGCTATTGGAGGCTGCTGAGCTGATTGCTTTGGAGCCCGCAGCTGCCTGGTCGTTTCCAACACAGATACAGCCTCAGCAGCAGTAGTGTAGCTGTGCCTCTATCCAGGTTACTTGAAATGAACAAGACAGTAGACAAGTCAGTCACCTCAAGGGGCAAGTTAGAAGTGAGTGAATTTCTCTTCATGGCTCTCCATATCTTGTCTCTTCCTTGCCGGTTTTGCTATGAAAGTCTGGTTAGTGGTGGGTGAAGCTATTTGCAGCTATTTGTCGTGTCATCTGGGAGCCACTTCTCTCCTCCTCCCAACTCTCCTGACTTACAGTCTTCCTCTCCCTCCTTCCAATGACTTTGTGATGGCACTGATTTTACAAGAGTCTTAAGCCAAAAGTCATTCATACAAATTCCCTTCCAGATAACTTCATGCAACTGGGTAATTTAATGTCAGAGGTCTGGAAACATTGAGTTGAAGTTTTGTGGTTTTTTTAAATCATGCACCCTCTCAAGTTGATGCTTGGTGTGGTTTTTTTTTCTGTATAGAGAAAATACATTGCTGCTGATGGCTTTTGGGATAGAGTCCAGGAATACAAAGGTCCTAATTCTGGTTTCAGAACTTTGCCTCCATAGGATTTTTATTTTTCTTGATGAAGTAGGAGGGAAGTGTGGAGGGGCTAATGTTAGATAGGAGCAATGACATTAGAAGTTCATAATTTTGGGGAATTAGGAAGGATGTTTGTGTCTTATATCCAGAGGTTTAAATTTAAAAACATTAAAAAAGAAAATATGAGCAGCAAACTACAAACAAAATAAGCCAATCAGTTGTTGTTGCAGCAATAACGAAATGACTTTTTAGTGAGTGTGACCTTGGGTGCTTTGTTGAGAATCACTGATTTTACTTCTGCACTGTTCGTCACTGCTACATGTCTGCATCGGAGAATGATTGCTGGGGAAGTCAGATGTGCCATTGCCCTCATATGCACCACTGCACAGTTGCCTAGACCTGTGATATCTGGGTTCTTTCAGGTCATTTACTTGCTAAATTGAAGCATGGAACTGATCTGATAGATTCTATATGTCATCTTCCACGTGGAAAAGTATACTCTAGTGTATTAGAAAACGTTCTCTTGTGTGTGACTGCCACAGGATCAATACTTTTCCATGCTGCTGTAGAGTTTGAGTTCTGATTCTTCTTAAAGAAACTGTATACCCTGTGGTAACTTTGAAACTGTTGTCTACCCTGGCTTGGTACTCAGAGGTATGAAACAGTGAATGCAAGTTGTGGTGGAATAAGTTCTGATTTGACTTTGTTCTCGAGAGTCTGGAAAATGAAATGCAACATCCTGTCATGTGGGACACAACTGTTTACAACACATCCTTTTTTCTTCTTGCCTCTTTCCCCTCTGCCAGTTGCAGAATATATTTATACTCTTGCTGTGTTTCTCCCCTGGAAGCAGAGGGCTTGCCTGGTTTGTGCAGGGTGGGGGCTTTTGGGAGTATGGGAAAGAGATGCAGTGCATGGCCCAGGCATGTTTGATCCTGTTCTCAACGGAGAGATTGGAAGGTTTTGGAACATCCCTTCTCCTCCTCTCCCTCCCCCGTTTTCTCTTTTTTCTGTCCCCTTCCAAAAAAGGGAGGGGAGGAGGGCTGTGCAAATACAGTCAGACAACAGAAATTAATAGAGCAGAAAAAAACTCTGGAAAGGAGAGTGCATGACTCAGGTTAAAAGGGTTTTGTTGTTGATTCTGAGTTTTTTAATGGGTGCATGGAGGGGGGAAGCTTCTCTTAGGATGATTATGGGCTAGCAAAATGGGTGGGAGCTGTGTGAGCTGCAAGTGGAGATTTTTGTGGTATTCTCAGATTTTAATTTCCCTAAAATGAGAAACATAGGGGTGTGACCTTGCTGAAGGTTAAATCGTTTGTGTGTACAGTGCAGTCTTATGTGTATGTAGGCATTAGATCATCTCTTGAGTGTGGCTTAGTGGGTGTGTACCTTGCCCTGTGGTTTGGTCTTCCTTAGGTGCCTGACTCCTCTGCCTTCTGTTTCTGAGCTAATGGCTCCCTGCTCCACTCTTGCTGACCCTACTGGTCTTCTGTCCCAGTGACACTTTCCCCTTGTTTCACTGTACTGAGAGCTGTGAAACTGTGACTGGAGCATTGCTTCAGACTGCTCAGTCTTCTAAAGAAATAACACTGAGGAGAGCTGCATCTGGATCTGCATTTGTTGGGCAGACAGACAAGCATGTTAAGCTCACATGTAGTGCAGCAACTGTAGATGCAAGTAGTGCATGTAAGTCTGGTGAATGCTCGTCTTGTGGTGGTGCTCGTCTTGAGCGCAGCATTGCTCATGTGTGTTGAGAGTTACTCGTGTGTGCCTGTGTGCCGTGCGTATGTTGTGGGGTGACTTTCACCAACTTGAAGTTAAGAAAGCTTTGCCCAGCATGAGCAGTAAAATGTAAATCAGTTGTACTAGTTAAAATTGCATGCCAGGTCACATACTTAACTCTGATGTCATTGGGAATGCTGCTGGAGAGCTTAAAAATGCACTATTGGGATCTTTTCATGTCTCACAGCCAGGTAAACTAGATGCCACCCCAGAGAGCAGAAGCAATTTAAGAAGTAATAAATGTAAAAGCATTTGATTTTTCTTGGATTGCTATTACTGATTTCAGCTGAGCCAGTGACTCTCTTACTGTGTAGTGCTATTTTGTCCTATCTACTGGCTCCTTTTCCTCTCTTTTTGCCATTTCAGCTGGTGATGCCATCCCTCTGGGTGTTGAAAAGACTTTAGATTAATTATTTATCGTATATACCTAGCACAATGGAAAGAACTGGTCCCAGTAGGCAATCCCAGGCATTGTTATAATTAAAATAGTCTAAAATAAACCTTGAACAATTTCGTCCTGTGTTTTTGTATTCCTGGTAAGTCTAGGGCACATTGTCAAAAAATTAAGCTACTGCTTTCACTTTATATAAAGCTCTTGCTTTTGTCCTAATAAATGCAGAAAGTTCAGGCTCTGGTTTATCCACTGCATGATACTTCTGTATTGGCCTTTTTGGATCCAGAATAAAGATAATTTAATGGAGAAACTCTTGAAGGAATAAGAATTTGAGGGGAATGGAAAATGTTTTTGTGGTATTTTAACAACGTCCAGTATGGTGGATATTTAGAGCAATGTAAGTGTGGAGTAGGTTAATAGGAAGAACACTGTCGTGTCTCATAGTTCTCCAGCAGGACCTTGCAGCCAGGTCATGTGTGTTCTTTTTGGTTTGTGTCTTATACAGCAGAAGGAGGCTTAGCTGTTAAGACTCTTTCATGGGATAGTTTTCTGTATCATTCTTTGCCGACTCAGCAGTTTAGAAATGAAATACTTTCAGCCTCAGATGAAATGATCTATTTTAAAAACACAGATTGTGTTTTCAGATGGATGAGAACAGCTTCTGAGTCCTGTCATTTGGGGTTCTTTTCTTATTGGTACTGGGGCAGTTCTTGCACGGAGCAGGCAAATACCTCCTCTTTTATTGTTGTTGAATATTCAAATGTACCCCATGGAACTGAAGGACCATGCCTGAACCTTTCTTCTCTCCTCTTACACCACTTTTGTTGCATCAGAAGTGAGGTTTTCATATTTTTGTTTGTTTATCTTTATGTAAAAATAGCTCCTCCTCAGTGGTAACATTTTCCATGCCTTTATGCAAGCCAAAAATGAAGTTTTTTGTTTTCACTTTTGCCACATCCTGTCTGTTTTCTGTTTTGAGTTTATTTTCAGCAGAAGAAGCTGCCATATTAATGTTGGAGACAGGAGGTCTCTGTTTCCAAAAGATACAGGACTGGCAATCTGCTCCTGTTGGAGAATTAGTGTGCTGTTTTTTCTGTGGATGTGCAGGCCATGTGGACACATCCCTTCTACTTTACATCTGTTTGGTGTCATTAAGAGAACTGGTCCCCATGCCATTTGGAGCTTCTTCTCTATCAAGAATGTTAGTAACAGTGTTCTCCATCTCTGAGTTTTTACCAGGGTAGTTATCTTGATAGAAATAGCATGGCTTTGTTTTCTTTTCCCCTCCTTGCATTGCATCCTAATACTCCTAAAGTGTTTTCAGAAGATGTGTTAGGTAAGTGTAAGAGGTACTAGTTTGGTGTTTAAGCTAATGCCCTGGCAGCACAAGGCCTTGTCTTGCTCTAATGTACATAACTTGTAATGACATCTGGTCAGGAACAGGTGACAGCTTGTAGGGGATGGGGATGTTGGGAGGTGGTTGTGTATAGACCTCAGCACTGCCAGAAGCTCCTGTAGCCCATGTAGAAGAGTCATACTAGCTCTGCTCCAAATGTCCTGTGTCCGTCCTGGAATACACCTAACCTGCGTCCAAAAGCCCTTTGTGTTTGTGTAGATGTACTTTTATATGTGCTTGTTTCCAGTTTCCAGAGTTTGGTGCTTTTCCTTGCTCTCTGTTCTCACCCTGTTATGTAGCAGGTTACCTCCGGGGGGAGCAAGGTAGTCACTCGGAGACAGGGAAAACTTCAAAAGTAAAATTTTGAAGTGCTGAAATATTTTCCTTTGATATATTTAGGAGAGTTCTCCAGAGAGGGAGCATAAGTGTGCAAGGAATTTTAATCTCCCTTGAACTGAAAGCAGTGAGGTGGAGATAAAACAGGTGGGCAGAGAAAACAGGATATGGCAGAAGAGTAAGAAATGCTTGAAAATTTATTATGCGTTAGATTGGTTTGTATTGTATTCGGGTTTCCAAATGCCTCTAGTTTGACATATGGTAATGTCAAGCGCTTTCCTCGTGGTTTGGTACCTTGCAGTGCTGGGAACTGTATGGACAGAGAACAAAAAGGTGGTTGTCCCAGGGAGTTTAAAATGCGCAAGAAACAACAGAGAAACACAGCCAGCTGGGAGGAGCACCAGGAAAGAAATCACAGCCAGGAGCATGACTGATGTCAGGTCATTGCACAACTGAAGTAGTGAAGTGGGAGAGTGGAGAAGATGGAGGTGAATAGGGAATAGCTTTATGGCTATTGGAAAGTATCTTGGTACCCAGGCATAAGACAAAGCAGGAAAGTGTGTTGTGGCGCTAACTTAGGCTGTGATGGAGGTGGCTGTCCAAGAAATAAGTGTCAAAACACATTCACAGTGTCAGGTAAGAGGGAAGCTGTTGATAACAAGGTACTGGATCTGTAGGTTATTAAGGCAGTATTTTTGTTCCCAGGTACCATGTTTACTGGGCTTGTGTCCTGTTGCACAGTGGGAAGAGACATCTCAGAAGCAAGGCCTGTTGAGAGGGTTGCCACAGCCCACCGTCACAATGCTCTTTTTAACAAAGCAGAAGAGGAGCTACCAGACTGAGCTGGTGGTAGTGAATGAGCTGAAATCCACTTCCCTGGTTAAGGCTGCAGTCATCTGTACTGTTGCCTTTCTTAAGTACAGACCAGAATTGCTCTTACAGCTTCAGCTTCTTGCATACAGTAGTATTTTGTAACAGCTTTGTGCGCTGCTTATACCTGTCACTGTAGCTGTGATGTGTGGGACTTGAGGAGATTAGAAGGGATAATTTGGAAGGTTTGTGTTAATTTTGCAGATTTTGGAGTACAGCATTCCTTCATGTTTCACTAGCAAGGAGTATGAGCAGCAAACTTAGGCATAGAACCAATAAAAGGTGTCAAGGAAATAAAAAGCTGTCCTCAGAATCAACCCTGAGTGCTCATGGGTGAGGTGGTTTGGGGTTTGGATAGGAGATGTAAACCTGGTTTTGTAAGAGAGTTTGTATATTTTCTTTCAGAACACAGTGGTGGAAAATTAATTTCAATGACTGTATGAATTAAAGGGGGTTAGGTGAAGAATGATGCACAATCCTGTAATTAATGGCTGCTGATGTATAATCACAAGGGGGCAGTGTTAAGATTACATACACAACTTCAATTTATGACTGACCTTGCTTACAAATACATAACTCCTGTCATGACAAAATGCTTTTTGATCACTTTGTGCTGTTTCCAGTTATTTTAAAATGAGTGCAGAGACACCGAAGAATTCCCTTTCAGATTCTCGGTTCTGTTGATGTTACTGCTGCTGCATTTGGGTCTGTGCCACTGATGTGGTTTGATTAGCTGGAGTGTGGAGGTCCAGGTCCTGTTCGTCCTGGCACCTATGGTCTGCTGTACAGATCCTCTCCCCTGTGAACTTGTGGAAGGGCTTAGCTGCTTCCTGTCTTGCATAGCTCCCAAAGTGCACTGGGATGTGCAGGACTGCAGCTGACTGGACTTTATTTAGAGCTAGGTTAACCACAGGTGCATCTGCTCTGGTTTCATTTTAGATGTGCCCTTTTTGAGCTTTGTGGAAGTGCTGTCAGCACTGTGCATATTCAGTTGCTTCAGAAGTTACTTCAGTACCTTTCTTCAAAGCAATAAAAATCTTGCTAACTTGTGACATCTCCACCCAGCCTCCATCTCCAAATTTTTAGATATAGTACAGATAATGAAATGTGTGTGTGTATGCTTAGGAGTTCAAAACTTAAGTTACATTTCCTGTACTGATTGGGACTGGAAAGGAATGACTCTACTGTATATGCAGTTATGGACAGCTGTAACTCAGAGCAGGCATATATTGGAAAAACAACTGGAAAGAACAAAGAAAACCCAACTTTGATCATTAGTTTGTAAAATAAAGCACAGCACTCCTGCAGTTCCACCTATAGTAAGATAATAGATGCTTGAATAAATCTGGGTATTTCCCAGGACTTTTTCCCGCATAGAACAAAGCAGGAAGGAGGTGCAGTGTGACATAGGGTAACATTAGACTGCTACACACCAGTGATACGAGTGTGTGTTTTGGAAAAGCCTGTGCTAAAGGGGCCATTTTCATGCCTTAGTATGTGCGTGGAAAGGACTTGCTACTGGCACTCAGCTTTTACTGGGTACCTATTCCCTAATTTGTGCTGTGGCTTCAGATGAAGCAGGGCTGGGGTGGTTCCTCTGTGAATATATGTTCTCTTCTGTGCTCTGTAACAGCCTGTCAGCAGATGATGGATGTGTCCTTCCCTGATGCAGCTGTGAACTGTGGCAATGGATCATTGGCCTTTCTAAAGGCCTTTCCATCCACTGATCATAAAGGCCTGTGCAAGAGCAATGTCTTGAGCTTTTATAGAAGTGCTATTCTGAAAAATATTAGGAGGTTATTGGAAGGAGGCAATATTATGCTGTTCCCTTTGATAGCTGCATCAGAGTCAGCTCTTCTAATGGATAGAACCAATGGCTGCCTGCTTGTGATCTTGGTTTAAATGGATTACCTTCCTACAATCCAGAGGTCACACTGGAGCCTGCTTATGACCAAATTGAAAATAATAGCTGCTTTAGATCTTAGACCTTCAAGAATTTGTTCCATTGAAAGAAGATAGCTTTTTATCCAGGAAATGGCCAAGGGTCATGGTGCTTTGAAATCTGCATATTGTATTCGGCATGTGTTTTTATATGTCAGCTGGCTTTTAAAAGCCAATCAGGTTAAATTCACATCATGTAGAAAGCAATGCAAAGTTAGTAAAATTAGTAACATGCTGGCTAAATGTACCATGCCAGCATGTTACTAATTTTGTACCAGGTAAAAGCATGACTTTCATGCTGTTCACACTGTCAAAGTGAGAAGAGCTTTCAGTGCATATCCTTCAGTGAGGGTGCTTTGGACTGATTGTGGCTGTAGGAGAGGTGGGCATTGCTTGCTGGAGGAATTAGGATATTCTCCTCCCCTGCTCCCTTCCTGCACAGGGACACTAGGGGCACATGTTCTTGTTGCTTGTTGCTGCTTGGCAGGCTAACCATGATACTAGGACACAGCAGAATAGTCTGTACTCTTATGGAAAATAGAGCTGTTAATTTAGGTGTGCCTGTCATCTTCCAGTACAGATGATTTAGATACTTCCTTGTGATCTTTTTACAACAGTGTGTAGTGATAGGACTAAGGGAAATGGCTTTAAACTGAGAGTAGGTTAAATTAGGTATTAGGAAGAAATTCTTTGCTGTGAGAGAGGTGAGACAGTGGCACAGGTTGCCCAGAGAAGTTAGGGATGATCCATCCTTGGAAGTATTCAGCGACAGGTTTGTTGGAGCTCTGAGCAACCTGGTCTAGTGGAAGGTGACCCAGCCCACAGCACAGGGCTTGGAACTAGATGGTCTTTAAGGTCCTTTCCAATCCCAAACATCCTGTGATTATGTGATCTCTGGTGAATGCTGTATTCATCTTATATATTTTTATTGCAGAAGGGTAGTGATGATGGCAGTGGCCAGATTTCATGATCTCTGGGAGGCTGTCAGAGGTTCCTGAGTACCACATGATCTGTTATATCACCAGGGGTGGCAGTGGCAGACTTACCCAGGTCCTGTTCACAAAACATGTGAGCAGCCTGGTGAAAGGCATGTGAGAGATACAAAGTTTTGATACATTCCTGACTCTTTTCAGCTGGGTTCAATTGGCTTGTGGTTCTCTTCCCTCACAGGTCTTTGCTCGTGGGCAGCTCTTTAGCAATCCCAACTGGAACCTCACACCAAAGGGCACCATGATTATGATGACTGATGTCACTGCAACCCCCAGACTGGGGTCAACTGCCACCACTCCAGCTGTGGCTCCTAACTTCTCCTGGATGCCGGAGGATGGCAGCCCCACAGCTGTGGAGCAGCCAATATTCCTCATGACCACTGCTGCTCAGGCTATCTCAGGTTTCTTTGTATGGACAGCTTTGCTCATCACCTGCCATCAGGTAAAATCCTGTCACTTGACTTCTCATCCTTTCCTTTTCCCTGCAATGAAGGAACAAACCATTTCCATAGTGTGAATGGAAAGGAAGCACACTCTTTAAAACTAACAGGTGCAAAACATTTGCCATCTCATGAAGGCTTGCAGAAAGGTATGTTGTCTCAGGCTGTCCTTTCACAGGTCTTTAGCTGAATCTTGCCTTTATTTTTTTTATTCTGTCAGCTGTTAGCTAAAAGATCCTAGTCACCTCTTGTTTGACATTCCTCCTTTGATCTCCTGTGCCAGTGGATTCCACAGGCTGAACTCTGCTGTGGAAAGGAGTAGCAGGAAATGTTTTCATTTAAATTTTTTCCCCTTCCCTCTATCTGGGGCAGGTGTCCTGGGAGCCTGAATAAGTCAAACCCTGCGTCCTGTTCTGTACCTCTCTTTCATGCAGTTGTAATGTGAACTGAAAAATACAGTGGGGAAACACAAGCCCTGTTATTTATCAACCTATGTTTTGTACCTGTTGGATTGTAGATTCCAGAATGATGACTAGAATCTAGAAAAGTACAGCCTATTGAGGGCTAGGGGCTAGTGAAGGTTGAAGGTAAAAAATGGATTAGTCACAGATGAATAAGAGTAACACCTGCAGTTTCACCAGCTTGGGTAACAAGTACAAGTGCCATGGATCCTCCTGTCAAATTGATCTTCCTACCCAATTGAGGGTAGGAAGAAATTTTCTTTTGCAGTATAACATTGCACAGTTAGGCATTAATGCCCTCCTCTGAAGAAACCAATGGAGGTCAGTGCCAGAGAGACACTGCTGATTGAAACGTGCTGTTGTCCTCTTACACTACAACAGTTCCTGTGCTCTCCTAGGCACACAGGATCACAGGGCTCTTTTGACATCCCTTTTGACAAGGGCAAAGCTTGGAGTCATCTGAACTCTGATGTCAGCTGTCTCTTCTGGATGAGATGTGTCACTAGGATTGTCACAAGGCAAAAATATCTCTAAGGTTCATTAGCTTATTTTCAGTCTGTTCTCCTCAGGAAATGAGCTTTTTGTGAGCTTCTCATGGGTTAAGAAGAGGAATCGGAAATATTTTTGAGCCCTTCGGTCAATTTTGACCAGCAAGGGACAAGCAACAGACAGCTGGGGAGACACAAGCCCCTGTCCCTTACAGTGGAAAGATGAGATTGTCAATGTATGTTTGTTTAGTCTCTGGAGAATCCTCACAGCACCCTAAAATGCAGGGTGAAGCTTCAGGTGAATGCTTGTACCTCTTCAGGCAGCAGAATCGGTCAGTGGTGAGGCACATATGTAATCAGCTGGCTGTTACTAATTCCAGCAGCTAGGACAGCAGCTCAGTGAGAATTGTGGTACAGCAGCCTTGCCTCTCCTGACTCCGTGGTCAAGAGAGCGTACCCACAAATTGTGCTGAAACTCTGCCCGTGTTATTAGGGCATTGCATATAGGGTTTTGGTCATCTTCAGAGTGTGCTTGTGGTCAGTACCTTTTCAAGGGGGTGGGTATTCTGTAAAAAAGCATCTTACGTGTGGGACTTAATGATGGCTAAGGAACTGTGTGAGTTGTGGGAGTGGGTAGGGTGGGGTTGCTGTGCTTCCCTCAGCCAATGACTTAGAGGAGTTGGCATGTGTGCAGTCAGACAGAACAAATTGTGAGGTTCCTTTGAGCACGCTGCATGAGCTCAGTGCTCCCTTGATGGCTGACCCTTTGTGGCTGTGCTGTCACCCATGTGCAGAATGACACCTTTTCAGTAGATGGGCTGTGGCTTACCAGCTTTGGGATGTGCTGTAAAGGGCTTCCTAGATTGTTTCAGGTGAAAGTCTCTAAAGCTTCCAAAACAGCCGGTAGAGTGAGTGCTTACAATAAGCGTGCACTTAAGTGTGTGGACTTTCCCTTTTCAGAGAAAAGCAGCCTGCAGTGTTATGAATCTTAGGTACTTAAAAGAGGATAGTAGGAATGTGGGACTGATGGCTGGCAAAAAAGATATGAACAAAAAGAATGTGAGCAAGGTGATGGAAAAATAAATCAATTCCCTTTAAGAAACTAGATTAGAAATGCCTCCATTTTCTGTTCCCTCTCCTTCCCCCTCTCTGCAAACTAAGGGTTGCTATGTCAATGCTATATGGTAACAATGATTTTTCTTTTATGTTCATCATCTTGAGGCTGTTGAAGGCAGTCGAGAGGTTATTTACTGAGTTTGTTTTTCCTGGCCCAATTGACTCTCCAGTTCTATTTTCTCCTCTCTGCTCCATATACCACTTATCCTGGTCTCCCCTCTCCATCTCTCAGATCTACATGCATCTGCGCTGCTATAGCTGCCCAAATGAACAGCGCTACATCGTTCGGATCCTCTTCATTGTGCCCATTTATGCCTTTGACTCATGGCTCAGTCTCCTGTTCTTCACCAATGACCAGTACTATGTTTACTTCGGCACTGTGCGGGACTGCTATGAAGGTAAGGAAGGGTCAGACAGAAATGGTCAGGGGGAAGTCTCAGCCCTGAAAGAACTTTATTTCTGGCTGGGAACATGGAGGGAGCATTGCTGTCACCTACTGAATGGTGTGCCTGACTGGATGACCATAGCTTGCTTAGTGACTGAAAATTATAGAATGCTAGGATAGTTTGTCATAGGATGGACCTTTAAAGATCATCTAATGCAGCACCCCTGCCATGGGTTGGGACATCTTTGACTAGATCAGGTTGCTCAAAGCCCTGTCCAACTCGACCCTTTCTCAATGGCCTCTGAGCATGAGCCTTCCCTCCAGGCTTCTGTAGAGACTAAATTTATGGTTTTCTGGGATCCTTTGCTTCAGGAAGGTAAAAGCTTTTGGTAAAGCCAAAAAATCTGATGGTATCTGGGTGTTAAAAATTGAGGTATTGCTTAGCTCCTGTCTCTTTTAACAGCACTTAGCAGCCAGACACCTGCTTTGTCCTGTGTTCCTGGTGCAGGTTGTTAGCAATGTATTCTTCTGGTTCCATCCTGTGGCCACTTGTGTGCTTGCACAGGGTAGCACAGTGGCCACAGGCTGGGGCTGGTGAAGTGTAAAGTGCATTGAAGTCCTAGAGAAGAGAGGGTGCCCTGTTCAGGATGAGCACCTGCTTAGTTTTGGTTATCTGCTGCAGTGATGTAGTATCACTAGCACTGTATGTGAGGGAAGTGGTTACTTTACCATAAATGCTATTGTAGCTTCCCTCCTGGTCTCATCCTGAAAGAAGCCTCTACCCACTCAGCAGGAGATATTGCACTCTAGCAGTGTCTTTTTGTGGACAATTTATCACCATACCCTCATTAAATTCTAAATCATTGGTGCAGTTGTTTTTGTGAGATCTGCATTGCGGAGAGTTGCCCTTGGCCATGAGAACAAGTTAATCGGCTGAAGGGACTAGCAGGCCTTCCTTCACATCCACAACAATACTCTGGATGCAGCAGCAGATGGCAAATGCACACACGTGATGCAAGAAAGCATGTTTGTTGGGCCTGGGTTTTTTTCTTTGCCTGCTCTGTGGGTGTGTATAGGTCTAGCAGGAAGCCTGCTGCTCTCCTAGCAACAGCCACTATCCCTCTGCCTCTCTTGCTCTGGGAGTTTGCAAACATTTGAGCATCTGCTCAGGAGGCTGCCCGTGTTCCAGAGTTCACCTCAGCATGTTGGCCTGTGTGAAAAAACTACAAGTGGAGGTGAAAACACCCTAGGAAAGTAGGTTCTCTCCCTCACTTTTTGTGGGGATTGCTTCAAAACAGCCTTTTTGTCCTCTTCCCCTTTCTTGCCATCCACCTTCTTTATTTTTTGGAAAGGTTTTACATTGCAAAGTAGGTTGTTAGGGAATGGTGGAAGACCCTACTAATAAGTTTTGAAAGCTCTCTTAAGCCATTTGTGGACTATATTTTGTAGTGTGTGTTAGGAGGAGCCTGTTCTGGTGTTACTCTTTCATGTGACTGCTTCTGTACAACCCAGGGTGTCAGAAACTCTGACACAAATAGAGTTTGTTTGGGTTTTTTCTTGTTATGTTGATATCATGAATACTATCTGATGGATGTGGATCAAGAATGGGAGAAGAGTTCTTTGCTGGTGTGATGAGCTTTGCTAGTTAGTACTTCTTTTGGGGATGAATGGGCAGATATTTCTCTGTTTTATTTTCTTCCTCTGATGTCGTCTCTTCCCCAGTGCTTGGGGAGTGGGCAGCTGGTATTGTAATGACCACATCAGAGGGCAGGGGTCACTGGAGGACAATAGGAAAAGCTTAGCTTTTCTTCTTCTGGGCTCTGGGAGCTGTCAGCCAAGTTGTAGGAAAATTGAAGGCAAAAGAGGTTACCACAGTTATTTAAATAAGTTTTTCGTGGTTGGTGTTTTCTGTCCTAATTAAAACTTTGGCAAAATCGTTACTGTGTGAATTTCATTCAATAATAAGGATTACAGATGGAATAACAATATCTCAGTTACATACATAGAAGCATGTATACCACTGGTTTTTATGTGCCATAGCAGTCTTGCCAGCTAGACACATCTACAAGCCATAAGTACAATGTTTTGAGACTGTGAGTGTTTTGAGGAGTGTGGAGTATCTCTTTGCTAGGGCATAGTTTGGATGCTTATAGAAGATTTTGTCTGACTTAAAAAGTTCATTCATGTGGAGAAATTGACCTCAGGTCTAATAACTGGCTGCTTGGGGAGATCAGCTTCTCAGTGTTGTACATTATTAGGTTTCTGTTTTTATTTTAAAGTTCCTTGAGACTGCTGTTTCTATCCCAGTTACCTGGGGCAAAAAACAAGATTTGGGTATTGTCATTCCAGGGAAAGTCCAGACACAGGTGACCATAGAATATAATGTTGCAAGGATCTGACCAGATGATCATCTGGTCTGTCCATTTTGCTCCAAGGTTGTCTGTTACAAATGCAGTCCTTGCCCTAAAAAATCTCACAACTTTGAGGGTCCAACAGCAATTACAACAAGTCAAGTTATAGAGTGGCAGACAGGGTGTAGACAGGCTCACTTCATGCATATTTAAGCAAGCTTGGATCTCATGGAAAGGAAATACATCTGTAGTTATGGGGAACTGAAATAGGGCAGAGTGTTGGTGGTCAGGCTGTCATCTGCACCAGATTGCTGGGGAGGGCATAAAAGAGTGGCCTAAAGAGAAGTTTATTCAGCACACAAGAAATTTCATCTTTTTGAGAAAATGAAGCACAAAGCCGGTTTTGCAAAAGTCCCCACAAGACAAGAAAACCGAGTTTCACTGATTGTTGTTTCACTCTCAGTTTCTTCAATTCTTATGTCTGACATAAGACACTGTTTGATGACAAACTATGTTTATCAGCTAAAAGGTTAAATACAGGAGATAACATATGGCTGATGTATCAGAGATACCTTTTCCAGGTTATTTAGTACCAGTGTAATGTCCTGGAATAATGCACAGAAACCCTATAAAGAGTGGTATCTTACAGATGCCGAATAAAATAGAGACTGACCACAGTTTTAAATGGTTCTGTGACCCTTTGGGCATGAGTCATGGAACTGGCCTGGGACCTTGGCCAGACTCCCATTCAGATAGTCAGAGTGCTGAGGCAGGATGATAAATGCAGTGAAAATCTGGAGTGCTTTGGAGGGAAAGGTGCTGCATAAGCAGTTCCTGCTAATGTTTGGTCGGTTGCCTTTACTCTTGGTCCTTGCACCTGTTTTGAAGTTGATTGTCATTTTACTGTGATTGATGTCTTTGCAGCCTTTGTAATATACAACTTTCTCAGCCTGTGCTATGAGTACTTGGGAGGGGAGAGCTCCATCATGTCTGAGATCAGAGGGAAACCAATCGAGTGAGTATTGTGCTTACAGCATGACGCTGTCCTCCTTCTGTGCCCATCTACTATTTCTCTATCCCTGTCCTGAAAAACTGTGTCAGGTGGCAACTGTCTGCTGGAACTGGTCAGCATGGATGATGATGATTTACCAGTACCTTGGTCAGAGACAGATCAGACTGATCACATCCTCTTAGGCAAGCTGGACTGATTCACAGTTTTTCTGGACACCTGCCTATTCCTTTGTTTATTTTCTTACTCCCTTCTCCTCCTTTAAATCTTTTCTGTCTTCAGTTGATTGTGTGTCCTCTAGGATCTATGTTCCTTCCCATGCTACTCAGTGACAGGAAAAAAAAAATACACTGTATAGTCAGGATGTTGTTTTAGACCTGTCTCTGAAAGAGGATATGGCTGTAACTGCAGTCATTGTTACAGAAAGCACCAGTCCTGCAACTTTCCTACAGAGAGGTAGTTAAAGAGGGTAGGAATCTTGCATTGTTGCCCAAATCTTGCTTGTGAACTCTGTCATCTTGTGTTGGCTCTTTTAGGTCCAGCTGTGTGTACGGGACTTGCTGCTTGTGGGGAAAGACATACTCAATTGGATTCTTGAGATTCTGCAAACAGGTATGGGCTGGAAGTTCTGGGACATTCTGCAGAAATTGTGTGTGTGGGTGGTAATGGTGCCTTTTGATGCTGAACTTCTTAGATCTTTGAGGGGGGGCTCTAATAGCATTTTGAGAGGCCTGCAGACTGCTGAGAAGAGGAGGTATTTCAGGGTTGGTTTGTTTGTTAAGAATGATTCTAACATTTTCTATTCAACCCCACATCAGAAAGGCCTTTGTTTAAGACACAAGTTATCTGCTGGAACTGATGTTAATCCTAAGAAGAAACTCTTTTCCTTGCTGGATTACAGAGGTCTCAGCTCTAAGAAATTCATGTCTGTGTTGTGTTGCAGACACCCCACAGTTGTGTAACAGCCTCCTAAATTCCCAGTGCTGCTCTTGTGGTTTGGAGCTGAGGAGGGGGCGGAGGTTAAGCATGACACATTCGTTTGTAGGAGGAACCGAGTATTGCTCATTGTGCGTGTCTGTCTGTGCTGAACTGGGTATGTCGAGGGTGGGTGAATGGGGGAGACCTAAACCTCTATACTGCCCTTGTCTGCTCATTGCAGGTCAGTCACCTCTGGCTATCATGAAACAGCAGGTCAATTTCAAGGCTTTGCTCACTTGCTGAAGTGAACACAGAGGTTTCTGTGGAGCCAGTGTGAAGCAGATCTGGTTCTTTGAAAGGGCTCAGGTCATTGTCATTTCAGTCAGCAGGTCTAGATGTCTGTCTGCCATGGCTTCTGAACATCATGGCCCATCCTCTTTGTTTAGCAGTATGCAGGAACATCAAAAGTACAGTGCATCCTCATGGTAATATCCAGTTAAGCTGTGCTTCACAAGTGGCCATTTTCGAAGGATCACTTGTTTTGCGTATCTGTTCTATTTGTCCCTGCCCCATATTTTGCCCTTACAGCTTTTCTGTTTTCTTGCCTGATATTTTTCTTTTCTAGTCTGAACCCAGTTTGTTGCTTCAGCTGTTTCTCATGGGTTTCATCTGGACACTCCTTGGTTGATTCACTGCATTACCTATTCTTATGGTTCCTAATATTAACTTTTACCTTTTCAATATATTGTAAACAGATATAACACCTGTGAAAGTGAATGAATGCTGGAGAAATAATTTCCCTTAGACTTCTTGCTTCTCATGTCCACAGCCTCTTGCATTTATCACCACTTGGGTTGCACATGTCTGTTTGGAAATTTTGTTCACAACAGTGAAGACTAGAAACACACTTTGGGGAATGGGGAAGGTATGTTTTTTCTGCTGGCATCCACAGATCCCAGGTCATTTGATACTCTGTCTTTGGTAGATATTTTGCTTTTCTTTTGCTGGTATCTGGCAGCAATTTTTCTACTCATGCCTGCTCTTTGCTAGCTGCTAAGTCTGCTGTGGAGACCGTGAGGGAGGTGTATTGCAAAGAGATGCTTAAATAATTCCATCCATCTTGGCTTGAACTTTAATATTGTCTTGGTGAGAAATCGTTGATGTCAAGGTTCAGTTTCTGGTACTTCTAGAATTCCAGGATTTTTGGGGAAGACCTTTCAAGGCAAACTCCTGGGAAGGCTGGCGCGAAAGGGTAACAGAACCAATGTCAGCACTGATCTGTGCAATATCCACCATCGTGATGATCAGGAAGAGGAATGTGCTGAAAGGAGCATCTTGTTCTTTTTAGTCCTGTTCTCAGCATCTCTGGCACTTCTGTTGCCTCCCACCTGCCCATTTTCTGCTCTTTCCAGTCCCTCTTATCCTGAAGGAATCTGTGTGTTATAAACATCTTTTCTTACCACCTTCATGCTGTCCCCTGCCCAGCTTTTCTCAGGCCAGTGCCTGTTGTGGGTCAGTCAGTCTGCCTGTGTTGCCTGTGGATCTCCAGCAGTGTAGGGGTGTGCTGGTGTCTGTGGTGTGAAATCTGAACAACTTGCTTCCTTAAACATGCCTTGATCAAGATTCTTTGCTGGGCTTCTGTCTGGTGACCCTCACACATGGGTCACATACCATCCATGTGCTTCCCATATGCTATAGCATCTTTTAAGAAGCAGCTAAAAATAGTACATGGTGGTTTGGATTGCAGGGAAATGGTCAAAATGTCCCCAGATCAGAAGGAGGTTCCAGAAGCTCAGAGGATGGAGTTGTTTACCAATTAGCTTGACCTTTTCCAGTTCACATATTTAAAGTGACTCACTAACTGGCATGTGCTGGGGTTTTTAATCTCCTTGAAGTCTTATGACCACTAACAAATTGTATCATATCCAAAGCAATTATTACTGTTTGGTTTTTCCTTCTTTCCTTTCATAGTCCTCCTCACATGCACACAGGTCAGCACCTACCCAGGTTCTTCCAGCCTCCTTCAGGGAGACACAGGCCACATCTCTTCAGGGAGACACTTTTAGGGCCATAAGTCTTCCCTTTTTTAGGACTTTGAAGTTCAACATCTGCAGAAAGTTGAAGAATGTGGTGGCTTTGAGAGAACACTCAATCCCAGTAGGAGCAGTAGTTTATACAGGCAGATGGATAGGCCTTATCCCAAGAGCCATGGAATCTCTAGGGAGATTCAGTAAAGGTCATGTGTATGACAACAGAATAGCTCTTAACTTGTGTGTAGCAACACACATTGCTATGTTTACAAAATGCCTTAATATTGTGGCAGTTGTCAAAAGTTCCTCCTCAGACAGCAGAGTACCCGTCTGATCCAGGGGACCTTCTTGCCTAACTTTGTGACAGCTATGGACTGGAGTTTGCTTTCCTTCCCCACTGTCACTGTTAAACTTGCTGTGTCTGTGCCATAGCACAGTGTGGGATATTTTGTTTTTCATACTGTTACAGTGCATAAATGTGCTGCAGAGCACCCTATGAAAAGCACCTCTGAAAGAGTGGGGGTGAGCAGCTTCTAGGAAAAACCCTACAGAGAAGTTTTTCTTCCCATTCTGGACAAGTAGATATCACATGTACATCTTCTGAAACTCCTTCATCTCCTTTTGGGTGCTGCAGCCCTCAAGCACAATCAATTAGCAAGTGGCAGGGTCAGACGTCCTGCTGGGACTGGACTGTGTTGCCCTGCTGAGCAGTTCCAGTGGACACTCCATTGTGATGCTGGTTTTGCAGCTTGTCCTCTTGCACCACGTGCCTTCTCATTCCTCCTCTCTCATTCCTGTAGGCTACCCTGCAGTTCTGTGTGGTGAAGCCCCTCATGGCGATCAGCACAGTCATCCTTCAGGCCTTTGGCAAGTACCAGGATGGTGACTTTGAGTAAGTTTATTTATTTAGCATACAAGATTTGGCTGCCCCTTCTCTGCCTGGCTTTGCTTATTGTCCTTGTGTGTGCTGAGCCATGAGAAAAGATGGGACTACATGGGCTGATGTGCATGAGAAAAGAGGGTAGAGGTAACCCTCTTTTAGTTTCATGTTTCTTCTACCTTGGTTTGGGGGTGGGAATGGGACAGGGAGGCAGGAAGGAAAGAGACTCTTGGAACTCTCTGTTGACAGTGGCAAGGGGAAAACATCATGCTGAAGTTTCATGTATTCATATCCTCTCTTTTCAGTGTAACCAGTGGCTACCTCTATGTGACGATCATCTACAACATCTCTGTCAGCCTGGCACTGTATGCCCTCTTCCTTTTCTACTTTGCCACACGTGAGCTGCTCAGTCCCTATAGCCCAGTCCTCAAGTTCTTCATGGTGAAGTCTGTCATTTTCCTGTCCTTCTGGCAAGGTGAGCTGCTTTTCCCTTCCCTTGGTAGGCACAAAGAGCACTCTGCAGGGGCTCAGACACAGGAGTTGATAGAGCACATGCTGATTAATAGACGGAATGTCTTTCTGTATTCCATTTGGTTTATTAGTAATTAATTGCTTTTCTCTGGGAAACCTGTTTTGCTCAGTTTAATTTTTGTTTATATGCTCCTGAATCCTTATTATCTTTATGTGTGTGTGCACAAGAATATGTACCTGGCAAAATCAGCTGATAGGGTAAAGAGTCCTCCGCATTCCTGAAACAATCATAAAGCACAAGCTGCCAACATTTTATTTGCATGCTACCATTTTATTGATTAAATTGGCACATCTAAAAATTTTTAGTGCTTTTTTTTAGTGCTCTATAAATAAAATTTTAATGGTATGTCTGTGATGTATGTGAAGCAACAAGGTGACTGGATGCAGTGTGTTCTGCCACAGAACCACTGCTGGGAGAAGGACGTTCAGAATTCATACATATATTCATTCATACATGAAGCAGAGGCACAGTCAGAAAGTAGAAATTCCACCTAAGCTTAGTGCTTCTGACTAATTCGCTCTAAGCATTTCCCTGTTCAGTGCCCTACTTAGGTTTACTGAGTTGCACTTCAAAGACTAATTGAGTAGGAACTTAGGTGGAATTTAGGCTGTTTGAGTATAGCCCATCCTCCCTATTTACAGACAAACTAATAAGCTGTCTAGTTTGTCATCTGGAGGCCTGGTCACACGCTTCGTCTTCTCTGAAATTCTGCAGCCACTAAGTAGACAGGGAGAAACCTCTTTCTTACAGTGGTGTGTCAAAAACACTAATATGCTTAATAAAAAGTTCTGTTACTTCAGTTTTTGTTCTAGCTAATGCAAGTGATGATTTTGCAAAATGTGGAATATGTCAAAATTTCCTTAAGAAAGGATGTTCTTTGGTGTTTGATCTTTGTATGCTTTCAAGTCTAATCAACAAGAAAAGAGGTTTAATCTGTGAAACAGCAGCTAACAAACAAGTTCCAAGTGACATCCAGGTATTAGAAAGACAAATTACTTGACAGTAGAATTGCCTTGTTAAGGTTTAGGGTTCACAAAGCTTGGGGAAAAGGATGTAGCACAGATAGTGGACACAAAGAATGCACAATTTACAAGCCACAAAGACATTTGGCAAAACCCCCAAGATAAGGAAGAAACTCGTAAAGACAGGTCAGCAACTGTGCTGAGTCAGCTCCAATGGAATAAAAGATAATTCTGGCAGGGGGAGATCATGGCCACTGATCCAAGAAACCACTGACTCAAAAGGAGAGAAAGACTGATCATATAGACTAATTAGCATGAGCAGCGCGAGGATCATAGAAGACCAATAGAAGACAAAACACTAATTAAAAAGAGAATTAGGTAATTTTTAGCCAAGGGACATTAGTGGCTTTGTTTGCTAAAATGTATAAATAGCAAAAAGCTTTGGTAGTCATCATGCTGGCTTTGTGTATTTGCCAGCCAGCACTCCTTTCTATGCAGAACTGTAAATAAGTCAAATACCTTGACTCTTTTTGTGGATTGGCCTCTTGAGCACTGTGTGAAAGAACCTATTTTGGGACAACTCTGAGATCACAGGATTGCTTACAGAAATATCTGACTCCTCTTAACTCTTTTGGACTTGATTAAGTCCTGCAGCCGTGAGTTCCACAGTTTATGTGTCAGTTGAGAATAGAAGAAGATCAGTGTTTGAACATTCTTTGCCTAAATGTATTTGTTGTATTTTATTCTTCCTTTCTCTGTTGTACAAGTGACCATAGGTGTGGTCTTTGTAGCTCACTCTGTAGCTCCTCTGGTGAGTGGGGTTGTGTCTAGGACATACAGCACAAACAGCTATTTCCATTCTTTGCAGTTTCTGTGAGACCATGTTTCCTGCACATTTACATGAACTTATTACTTTGTTTAGGGATGCTGTTGGCCATCTTGGAAAAGTGTGGTGCCATCCCCAAAATCCACTCTGCTAATGTGTCTGTGGGTGAAGGCACAGTAGCTGCTGGCTATCAAGACTTCATCATTTGTGTGGAGATGTTCTTTGCAGCCATTGCCCTGCGCCACGCCTTCACATACAAAGTGTATGTGGACAAGAGAATTGATGCCCAAGGTAGGAAGTATGCCAGTGCATGTGGCTTGTCTCTTTGGTAGTGAGACTGGGTGGAGACTGGTCCCTCAGGCAGCCAGCACATTGATATGACTCCCAACCTGATAGCTTGGAAAACGCCACATCCCCTCCTGCATGGTGTCTGAACAGATTTATTGTGCAACAGCTTTCTGGGGCAGAAACCTTACCTGAATTGTGCTGTTCCCTTTTCAGTTCCCCAGCATGCCACCCACGACAGCTTGTTGCAGACCTGAGGGCTTAAGGTGTTGCATTGTTTCGGTAGAGTGGGTTTGTCCTTCTTCCTGTATCCCCAAATAGGAACTCCGCTGCTCTGGATTGTGCAACAGACTGAAGGCAAGAGAGACAGGGCCTAAACCAGGCTCTGTTTTGAATATGGCATGGGAAGATGAGGCTGTGCTTTGGCAATATGTTTGTCATAGAGGAGGAGGATCTTCCTGTAATGACTTTGTGAGAGCTGGGCTGCTATAAAGAAGATTCTTATTTTGGGGGAGAGTAAGATGGATGTTATCTCTGGGAAAAGGGGATTTTGTGCCTAGTCTATGCGGTGTTTTCCAAATAAAGGAATTCCTTCCTGCCGGGGGAGATCTGTGCCGAGGTGCTGGAAGACAGCAGCCTTCAGGCAGTGTCGATGTAGGTGACCCCTCCATCCCAGCCAGCCCCAGAGGTTCTGGAAGAACAATAGTTGCAGTGGGGGGAGATGAGATCTGTAGGTGATGAAAGGGTATACTAAAGGTCAGTACAGTGGGGAATATTTCGGCAGTGGGCCTTGTTCAGTTCTTGTTATTTCCTCTTTCTCTGTCTCTGTCTTTCTCTCCTCTTCCTTTTATCTCTCTCTTGCTTTGGCCACTGGTCCCTGATGCAGCTGTTCCATCATATGGGCCATACGGTAGGTACAGCATGTTTTGTGTGTTTGTCTCAGTTGGTTTTTAGGTGGGATGTTGTTCTCTCCTGATTCCCAGCCTGCCTACAACCTGCCCGGTCCCTTGTTCCCTTTTCCTTACAAGTCTGTAACTTCACTGCCTCACACAGCTGCTTTAGGGTTGTCTGGATTATAAGTAGTTAAGATGGCTGTGTGGGCATTAACGCATAGCTTTAGAGCATTTGTTGTTAAGAGTTGTGGGAATCTCTCTCCAAAGAGTTGCACAGGCTCCCAAAGGAGCTGCTGTCATCTCAGCCTCCCTTCACTCTTATAATTGCCACAGATGATCAGCATACTTTGATTCTCTGGGGAGCTCATCCCAGAATGGAGCAGAGCCAGAAACCCACACTAGAAATGGAACCTAAAGGCCATGAGACGTGGCAGCTCCTAGAAGGAAGCACAGCTTCCCTCTGTGATTAGCACTTGGGTGGTACATTTTCCAGCTGATGCTTTCTTCATGGTATCATCATTACACATGGAGCAGTTCTGCCTCTAGTACTGCCTGTTTCCCTCCTTCCCTTACTTTTTACTGCTTTTTACTCGTATGATGTCTTTCCCATAGGCACTTTGATATCAGCTAGCAGTCTTAATTTTCAGTGAGTGGAATAGCAAATGCCATTTCTCCTGTATTTTTAGAAATTACTTAGTTTTTGTCTTCTGAAAGTGTTTAGAGTACCTCGCTACTTGACTATTTGTTGCACACCCAGGCCGGCACCAACAGAGTGTAGTGGAGGTTGTCACTGTGGATGTGCCCTGTTCTCATGGTGTGTCCCCCATTTGGTGCTGTGGTGGATTCACTTGGCTCACAGTGTCTGGGTTTAGGAGCACTCCTGGTAAAACTCAGCACTATTTGTGTGGCATTTCCTCAGCAGCTGCTTAAGGAAGTCTGTAATGCACCTTCTGTGGGATCTAGGACTGCATGTTCCCTGTTATCCTTACCTTCATATTAAGGGTTGTGGGGAAGGCAGCAATGTTCTTTACTTGTTCCTTCCTGTCTTACCCAAACAGGTCGCTGTGCTCCCATGAAGAGCATCTCCAGCAGCCTCAAGGAGACCATGAATCCCCATGACATTGTCCAAGATGCAATCCACAACTTCTCTCCAGCCTACCAGCAGTACACCCAACAGTCAACACTGGAGCACGCTCCCCCCTGGCGCAATGGCAGCCATGTGATCTCACGCTCCCACAGCTGCTCTGGTGCCCGTGACAACGAGAAGACCCTCTTGCTGAGCTCCGATGATGAATTCTAGGCAGGGAAACTGCCAGCACAGGCTGTTGTTTTCCTTCTATTTTTTTTTAAATAATTTATTAATGCTGAAACACACAAGTCATATCACTTCCTAGAGAGTAAAGATTGCAGAAGTGGGCACTTCTCATTAGCTTTCGTGGGTACAGACACGATGAGCAGTGTGGAGGTGGCAGAATGGCCAGGACTCCATGCTCGAGCCTATTCCTTACAGCAGCAATTGAATTGAATTGATTCAAGCAAAGCTCCAGGGTTTGAGGCTCTGGCCTCCCACAGTTACCCAGTGTGGTGTGAAGTGTGACTGGCCAGAGCATAGAGTTGTAGCCAAAAATGTTTTTGGTTTTTTCGTAACAGGACAACCTGACTGCTTTCTATTTCTTTTCCTGAATGGTTGATGTAGGCACAGTTTTCTCCCCAACTCCCTAGTACTAACATCTCTGTAATCCATGGGAAATAGGATGGGGATGCAGCCATAGGCATTCTTGAGGACCAGACCAGAGACTGGTCTTTCTATAGTGCTAAGTAAGGAACATCTGTCCCCACCCTCCTGAGCACCTGGTTATGAGTCCTTGAGTCACTTGAGGGAGCAAAGAGGAAAAGGACATGGCTTTCTCCGTGTTCCTTGGCTCCCTGCATCCCCAATTGCTATAAAAGCTTATTGAAACTCAGTTGGGATGGAATTACTTTTTCACAAGAGTGGAGTTTTCTAATCACCAGGTGTCCAAGCTTCCATCTCCCTGGGGTTCCTGTGGCAGGAAGCCTCCCTGGAGCATGTGTCTCCTGCTTACAAGACTGAGGACTGGCTATGATAGATGGTGGAAGTTTGTAGACCTCTTGCCCCTTCACCCCTCTTTGGGAAGGGAAGATATGTAAACACAAAACCAGTTTTTCTTCTTGTTTCCTCTCCCCCAGCATCATATCTGCCCCTGTTAGAGGTAGCTGCCACAGCAGGTCCTGGTCTCTCACAGGTAGCTTTTCCCATGCTCATCATCACTGACTTTCCTTGAGCTACACCAGTTTCACCCTTAGGCTGGAATATTCAGGAAGGGATGTTGCAAACTCCTTTGTTTTTTATTTCTGTAGCTGTTCTGGGGCAGGCTGGAGCAGGCTTGAAACCTGACATGACCTGGCTGGTCAAATTTGTCCCTTTTATTTTCTGAGGCAGCAATTGCTGCTTCTGCTGCTGCACATTTCACAGGCTCTGCTGCACCTGCAGTGCTATCAAGGGTGGAACCAGCATCCATGGAAGTGGGAGAGGCTTCCCGTTGCTTCTGTTGGGTTTTGGATGAACGCATGGGTACTTAGTGGAACCAAACCAAAAGTGATCTGTCTGTAGATCTATCCAGGGACCAGAAAATGCCTCTTGCTTTCTTAAAATTATCTAGAGGAAAAGTGGGCAGCACACTCAAGTGCTACAGCTCAGATGCTCCTACCTGCAAGCAGGAAGCAAAACTGAGTGATTGGAGCAAGTTGCTGTGTTCAGCTGTAGTTTCTCTGTTCCTCTCCTGCTTGTTGCCTCCCCTGCCAAGAGCAGACCTGTGTGATTGTGGATTGCTCTTTGCTGTTCTGTTAGGAGAACTGGAGTCTGGTTTGCTGCCTGGAGTTGACCTTTACATTTGTTTCTCAATCCATCTGCTTGTTCATTGAGTGTCTCAGAAGCAACAGTGAGTGAAGAGTGCCACATTTATTCAGCACCTCTGCCCAAGCTGGGCAAAAGGGCTTGAAGAGAGGCAGGTTTGCTCCCTGCTTGTGAGGATGAGATAGGGGAAAGCTTAAGGACAGTGCCTCGTCCTGTTTCTGGGGTTTCTGGGTGAAGCAGATGAGAGCAACAGAACTATTGAGGGAGCTAGAGACAGGGTCACTGGATTCAGCAGCTTCTCTGCTGCTGGATTTCCCCATTCACACACATCCTGCAATGCCATGCTGTTGGTTATTAATTTTCCTAATTTTGTGACTGCTTAATTAGACATGCAAACACACTGCCAGGCTTTGTGTGAGCTTGGTAAAATTTCCTCATAAGCCACCTGGAAAGCAGGGCTGAAGGTTGAACAGACTTTGCTTCTGTTTTCTATGGGTTTGATTAATAGTCCTTTAATATGAGATACTGATGTTACTGTCTCTCTTAGGAAACTGGGGCATGAGACATGATCCCATTCTCTCCTTTCTTTGCATTTGCAGCCCTTGGTGATGTCCCGGTATCACCTGGTGACTGCCCTCAATCTTTATTGCATTTGGGTGGCTGAAATCTGTGTGATTGCCCCATTGAGCATGAAGGCTTAGAGAAGCATTTCTTAGAACTTATTTTGAAATGTCTCCTGCACACACACACACATATATATATATACACACACACACACTGGGCAGAGGATGTGGATATTCTCAAAGCATCCTGTGTGTAATGGTTTCAAGTATAACTCTTTTGCACCAGCTGCCTTCAGAGGAGCTTGGTGAACTAGTACCCAAAAAGCCAGCTGCCCTACTTTATGATTTTATATATATATGTGTGTTTTTTAACAGTACACAAAATCATCCATCACTAAGCTTCCTGCTCTCCCTCATGACCAGCAAGTGCCAGAGCAAACACTGGCTCTGAAGCCACTTTGTGTTGAAGGAACAAATACAAGATCTCGAGACCAAGGAGGCCAAGGCATCCATGGTCTTGTAGGTCTGCTCATGGTAGCCCAGGATCCAAGAAATGCGCCAGTTCCAGTAGACCCTTGGAGCTGCTCTCCCTCACCTGCTTCCACTCTCCTTCCTTCCTTCCTTTTTTGTTTACCATGTAACATACCCATGGGATTTATTATTTTTCCATATAGAGTAGTTCTTTGTATATAAATGACTGAAAAAAAAGTATGATAAATAAGACAGAGTCACCTAGTTTTGTACCTATTGTGTTTAACTGATGTGAGCTGAGCAACAAGCCGCTCTCTATTTTGGTCTTTGTGATGTTATACTCTGCAGAAATGAGCAAATATGATGACAAAAAATATAGAGATAATATAGATTGTACTTAAACTGCTTCTGTGTGGTGCTGTCTGGGTGACTTCTCTTGAGTTTTTCCTCCTTGCAGGGACTGAGGCTTGGTGGGTCAGGATCTCTCATCCTGTTCTTGGAAGGAAAGCTCCATGTGTCTGTGTAGGAGCTGATGGAGAAGCATCACTGCAGCACTCTGGGCTGAGACACCACTGCTGGCCCAAGGCAGGAGTGAAACCCACGTGTCAAAAACCTGGAGTAGAGATGAATCCTTCCTTAGGTGCTCATTGTGAAACACCAGTATGAGAGAGGGGGCCCCAGCAAACAATGGTTTCCAGATTTTCTTCCATGAGCAGTGTTTGGGGCTGGGGCTATTTGCAGTGGCAGAGGGAATGGGAATGTCAACCCTCCGCAAACCATCCTGAGTTCTGCAGCCTGCTGGGGGCCCAGCCTACCTGGGTATTTGGAACATGCTCACCACTTTCCGCACAGCTCTGAGAAAGCGTGGCTTTTCCACATAGGGAGGAGGTCTGGCTTCATCTCCTGATAAGGTGCCTTCCACACTTCTTCCCCTTCTCCTGCCATCCATGGGCAGAAGCTTACTGCTTTTGTGCTTGGTGTTCCCAGGTAAGGTGATATGGTTGCCCAACAGGCAAGTTTTTGGGCACAGATGCCCTGCACCTCCCTCTCCTGCACCTGGTCCAAGGACAGCCTGGAGGGAATTTTTGTAGTAAAAATTGTCTTTCTCAGGAAAGTCAGCACAGCTGCACTGCTCCTGAAAGCAAGTGCTTTGGTGGGGGGCAGGTAGTATTCAGCATTAAGCATGCTTTTTTGGCCCTTTTCTCTCAGAAACTATAAACCTTGTTTTGTCCTAAAAAGCCATGAGCTATCCCCCATCCGTATTATTTGGGCACATTCTTGAGCATGTCCTGCAGCAAAACCAGAGGGAGACAGAAAACCTGGTCTCAGACACAGCTCTATCCCATGTTCAAGAATGACTAAACACACTCTCACTATGGAAAAAAAAAAACAACAAAAGAACTTACTTTATTTGTAAAGTCTACAAAATACAGAGGAGTCAGGTAGGACACATACTGTGTAAGTCAGAAAATAAATAAGTTTTTTTTGCTCTATAAGATAAAATGTGATTTGCATATATAAAATATAAAGTACAGCTCTGTACCAACATCCTGGCTGTGCCAAGAGGCGGAATGGCAAAGAGGACGTGAAAATA
Source organism: Prinia subflava (assembly GCF_021018805.1). NCBI lineage: Eukaryota > Metazoa > Chordata > Aves > Passeriformes > Cisticolidae > Prinia > Prinia subflava. The sequence continues at coordinate 22,046,231 of NC_086250.1, read as the reverse complement.
ACTTATGTTCGTGCAATAAATAAACCCAAGAGGAGTTGGGGTGGGGGATGCCAACCACAGTGCCCCATTTAGGAATGGCAGGCACCTCTCTACAGGGAAAAATGGATGCTGCAGCCGAGGGCGGCTGGCGTGGCAATACCCAGGCAGGTGCAGAACGGAGGGGCGGGGGAGTCATCTACAGCAGCAGATCCCGAGATGGACCTGCCTCCTGCTCCCTCCCCTGTGCTGCCTGTATTTAGCAAACCCAGCTCTTCAGCCTTTTAGCCTGCTAAAGAGCCAGTCATCCCACACTAGTGGCCGAACTGGAGGAAAACGAAAGGGAGGAGCCTACCTTGCCTGCCAGGCAGCTCCCAGGAGGAGGGATGCTCTCCACCCCTATTTCCCACCTGCACCTCCACCCCTCTCTCTGCCTCCACATCTCTGACTCTGAGGGCCGGGAGCACCTTTCCAAAGGCTTTGTAGGTGGTGGGGCACCGGGGAAGGCTTGGTAGGGCCATACAAGCTGGCCTGTGCTGAGCATAAACAGTGTTTATCTCTGCTCCAGCTGCCTCTGCTTCCTTCCTGCTGGTGCTGCTGCATTTCAGACACCCGGCCAGGCCGAGTGTCCTGTCAGCAGGAAGAGGCGTGAAGGATGTGCCTGATAGAGAAAGATAAAACAGCACCACTGCTTCTCGCCTTAGCGGACAAAAGCCTGGGCTGACCCACTGATGTCTCCCAGCTCCCCCGTGCCCAATCACTGTCACCTCTGGGGTCCCCCAGCACCACAAGCTGCCACAGTGCTTTCCCATTCCATTCATCCTTACCAGGCATTAACATCAGCCACTTTATCTCCCCCTCTGACCTGCTAACCTTCCCTTGCCATCTGCATCCCCAGAGATTTCAGACATGCTTCCACCTCCCCACCTGCTCTAGCTGTGGTCCAGGTTGTCTGCCCAATGCTGATATCCCTCTATCATGCCTTCTTCCCCTAAACTGCAAAACCTCTCTTCCCCTTCTGGCACATGCTCCTGGGACTGCCTGGCCCACATTTAGCTCTCCCATACCCTCTCCCAAAAAAGAGGCACCTGGCATTTTCCTACCAGCTTGGAGCTGTGGGATGCTTCCCACTGCTGCTTGTGTTGGGTTTGCGCTCTCCTGTCTGCACACCCAAGAGGTGAGGGGGCTATGGGGACCAGCAGTGAGGTCCTGTCCTCCATCCCAGCACCCACATAGCAGCATTCCCCTGCCTGGGGGAACTGGAGATCAAGGGATGGGAGAAAGGAGATTTTGGGCACAGGTGCTGACAGGGGAGAGGTTGGGGAAGGGCTGGAAGGCAATTCATGGGGAAGGCACCCCAGGGAGGACTGTCTCCAGCTGGGGGATGGAGGCCAGCACTAGGAGTAGGCAGCCTGGTTGGTGCCAGACTTGACGATGGTGATGACGCTGGCAGTAGCCACCTTGGCAGGGGGCCCGTGAGTGGCCACGGTGCGGGCAAAGCCCTGCAGGGCCTCGTACTTGCCACGGAGGGTGTCGAGCTCCAGGCGCATGGCAGCGTTCTCCCGGGCCAGCTTGTCCACCTCCCACTCCAGCTCCATCTTCTGTTTCTGCAGCTCTTCCTTCTGGCAGACACGCTTCACCCGGCAGCTGGCAGCATAACCCCGGTTCTTCAGCGTCCGACGGCGCTGCTTCAGCCTCGCCACCTCCTCCTTGGAGAGGCCCCGCAGGTGATGGTTGAGTTCCCTCACTGAAAGCCCCATCAGCTCCTCATCTGACAGCAGTGGAGTGTTCTCCCCCAGCTCCCGTTTCACCTGCCAGAGAGAGGGCTGGTTGCTTGAGACCCCCAAAATCCTGAGGCCCCTGACTCCCAGGACCCTGTTCCCACTGGTGCTCACCTTCAAAGCCTTGCTGGAGAGCCCGTCTGCAGCCATCCTTTCCTCACACCGGCCCTGCTGAGCAGCCAGGAGAACAGCTGGTTACTGTCAGCCCTGTGTTCCTCACCTCAGAACAGAGGACACTGGCCCTGCTGGTCCCTTACCTGCTGCCCACATCCCCCCCACCCCAGGCCACATGACTCATCCCACTCCTTTAAAAAAAGTACATATTAATAACATTAATAGCAATGATGACTGTAAGCAATAATAATAATGGGGTAAGGATGAACCTCCCGCCCTCCTTCATCCCATCACGAGACGGCTGGGATGCTGCTCTGCCCAGGGCACCCAAAATGTGCCAGCCACCTGCTGAGAAGTCAATCCTTCCTCGCGTGGAGGAAACACAGGCGGAATCCGCCCAAGGCTGAAGAGAAAGTAAAAGCAGCAGCCCCATAGAGTGATACCGTGTCAAAGTCACCCAGCCGGGACCCGTGTGGAGGTGCCGCCCCACCACCCGGCGAGAGCACCTCGGGGTGCAAGGGTCGGGTGTCCCCAGGCTCCGGGGGCGAAGGGTCCCGACCAGCAGCGCAGGCGGGTGAGAAGCGGCCGCCCCGTGATTCAGCAGCGCAGGAGTGAAAGTCACGGAAGCCGATGGCCGGTCCCTCCCCGTCCCTGGCTTCGAAGAGTGTGTGTGTGTGGGGGGGGGGGGGGTCTGGGACCCTGGACTGCAGCCCAGCAGCCTCTCCCCACCCCGGGGAACCCTGGTCGCGTTAGGAGAGCCCTCGGAGGGACGAGGGGGGCCGGGACGGGGCCGAGAGCGCCCTGAGAGCAATGAGGGGCTGGTAGGGGGGCGGCGGGAAAGGTGGAGCCTGAGCGGCTGGAAGCTGATGCAATCCGGGCCGGGGATTCGCCGCCGGAGCCGGAGGAGCGGTGGCGGATCCCTCCAGGGCGGGGGCCAGGAATTGGAAAGGAAGAGCGGACGACTCCGAGCGCGGCCAGCCGGCCGGCCCCCACCCCGTCCCGTTCCTCTCAGCCCTACTCCCGTTCCCGATACCCGCCTTCGGCGGCGCCAAAGAGGCCTCCAGCCGATGCCGGACCCGCCGCCCTCTTCTCCCGGCCGCCCCGCGGATGTGGGGAAGCCGAGTCGGGAGCGGAGGGGCCTCTCCGGCCGGCGCTCACCTGGCGGCTGCGCGCGTCCCGCGGGGCCGCTGCAGGGTGAGGGCGTCGGGCGGCGCCTCCAGCCTCACTCCCCGGGATTACTCACCCGCGGATTCCTTTCATTCATAAAAAACACAGTCATGCGGTGACGTCAGAATTACCACGCCCCCTCGCCGCCGCTGCCGCGCGAGGCAGTTGCCGCCCTTAAAGCGCCCGCTGCCCTTAAAGCTCCCAGCACTCTTCGCACCCTGCCAGGGCACACCGCACACCGCGTTGTGAATGCGGCCGCGCTCAAATCGCGCTGGTTTTAACTCGAATTTAGGGGTTTTAACTAGAATTTAGACGCACAACCGATGAACGACCCTGCCGGGAGCAGAATGCCTCACCAAAAAGGGCAGCTACCGCTTTAAGAAGGGAGGCCCCCTCCCCCCCCCACCCTGTAGCCCCGCCCCTCGCAAAGATGGCTCCTCCAGCTCTTCCGCCCTTCTCCCCTGGGAGGCCGCGGGTGCAGCGTTAATCCCTCCCCCAGGAAGCGGCACCGCTGATTGGCCCGTCGCGGGGGGCCGGCAATTGGCGGGCGGTGCGCGGGGGGCGCTGGGAGCCCGTCATGCTTTGCCCGGCGCCTTCCCCGGACCCACCCTCATCCTATTCCAGGCCCCGGGGTCACCTGGCGGCGCTCCGGGTCGCACAGTGCGTGGAAGGACAGGCGCCGGGCGGAGCCAGTGGCAGCCCTTCCCTCAGGAAAAGCCGCCCAAGGCTCCGGGAAGATGCAGTTTTTTGGGCGGCTGCTGGACACCTTCAACAGCGTCACGCAGATGTTCTCCAACCCCTACCGCGTGAAGGAGGTGCCGGCCGCCGAGTACGCCGGTCACGCCTGCCTGCGGGAGGAGGGCAGGGTGGCTCTCTACAAGAACAGCCTCTCTCGTTCCTGGGACTGCTTGCTGGTGAATCCCCAGAGCCCGCAGGTCGCGTTCCGGTGAGTGACAGACCTTTAGCTACCCTGCTGACGTGGGAAGCCAAAGACCCCAAATTGCTGATGTCGGGGCTGCTTCGAGGCCGTGGGAGTCGCGAGTTGTGTTGAAGCGGTAGGTGGGCTGGGAGGGGTGGAGAGCCCGTGCGTGTACTGGTGGAGGAGTTGCCACAAAACAGGTCGTGGAAACAGGACAAGGTCCAAACATTGCAACAGGCAGCTGTGGTATAGTTCAGGGCATCCATAGGTTCCCGTGCCTTTCTGCTCGTTCCTGTTGGTGGTTCAGCATCTAGAGAATACTTATGAGCAAAACCTAACATTGTTCAGGAATAGGAATGCTCTCTTACAGTGAAGTAGTCTCCCTGCTTCCCTTGGAACAAGGATGACACTAGTTGAAGAAGAAGAGGAAAGTTCCCAGCACTGCTATTTGGAAAAAAGCTGTTTCCCCTCACATACATGGGGTTTAGGTTGTTCCTTTGAGCAGGATGAACCCTGTGCTTGCCTTTTCTCCAGGCTCTTCCAGCTGGATAATGAAGCAGAGGCCGTGGTGTACTTTGAGCAATATGCCCGGCAGCTGCGACCTTTCTACGAGAGCTCATGCCAGCCCTTGTCCCTGGAGGAGCTCCAGCAGCTCAGCGACTGTGTCCGCAGCTACCCCAGCTGGTCCCCTGCACACATTGCCGTGGAGTTTGGCCGCCGGGAGAGCTTCCGGCACAACCACATCGTGAGGCAAGGAGCAGGGTGTCTCCAGAGGATCGGTGCTCAGAAAGAGCTTGGGTGGGCGGGCTGGGCTGTATTAGAGTATCTCTTCTTTGCTATGGAAGCTGGTTGGTGTGTTTCAACCTGCTGCTGCAGAGCCTGGAGCTGTGGTGTTTAAAGGATTGAAGTGTCCTGTTAGAGACACTTAGGTTAGGTTATTGCAGCCCTTGTGGAACAGATTTTTGGAGGGGGGGTTTGCTCATTCTTAAGCCATGAGAGTGGAGGTATAGTAGAACTGTCTGGAAGCAGTTTTGGCCACAAGGCCTTGCTTTTTTTTCATGGGGGAGTTCTGCTGTGATTCAACCCCAGCCAGCAGGCAAGCCCCATGCAGCCACTCCTCACCATAGGGAGTGGGGAGGGAATCGAAAGGGCAAAAGGTAGAAAACCTGGGTTGAGATAAAGAAAGGGAAAGCAAAAGCCATGTACACAAGCAAAGTAAAACAATGAATTGAAGCACTGCTTCTCATGGGCAAGCAGATATTCAGCCACCCCACGGCCCCATCATGCATCATGGTGATGTGGGAAGACAAACACCATTGTCGTTATTGTATTAAAGATGGCATGGGAATAACGACGTGACTCCCGAGCTTATTAGCAAGTGAGAGCAGTCTTTATTCTTCCAATTCTGTCTTACAGACAGTTCCGAAAGAATAACGTTTCATTGGTTAGCAAACCAGCATGTGACCATCACTGGACAGTTAGAAACAACACCCCTCAACTGTTTCTTGCAAGTAAACAAGTTCAACAAACACCACCTGTAAAGGTTGTTTTCTCTCTCCAAGGACTGTTTGAATTCCTCCTCACAATTTCTCAGGCCTATGTGAGAGAGTTATGTGACTTAGTTTCATGCAGACTGTGCTGCTGCCTGATGTCTCACATCCAGCATCCACACACCATCACTACAAATATCCCCCTACTTCCTCCTCCTCCCCACACTTTATATACTAAGCATGATGTCATGGGCTGGAAGATCCCTTTGGTCACTTGGGGTCACCTGTCCCAGTTCTGTCTCCTCCCAGCCTCTCCTGCACCTTCAGTTTCCTCACCAGTGGGTCAGTATGAAAAGCAGAAAAGGCCTTGGCTCTGTGTAAACTCTGCTTAGCAATAACAAAAACATCTCTTTATTGTCAACTCTGTGTTCAGGACAAATCCAAAACACAGTCCCACACCAGCCACTGTGAAGAAAGTTGACTCTGCCCAAGCCAGGGGACTGGAGGGCAAATAGCAGCACCATTGTCAGGTTGCTGACTGTAACCTGTCTCCTGCCTTCCTTTGGGCAGAGAGAGTTGATCCCATATGGAGGGCAGGAAAAGGAGCAGCATGTCAGGCAGAGAGTCCAAGGCAGGGCTTCTTGATGGCCCTCCCCTCTGCTTCTTCCCTGGCAAGAGGCTGGGCTTTCCTGAACCTCACAGTTCACACCAGATGGGACAAGATGCGGAGGGTACCTCTGTGTCAGCTCTTGGAGAAGCTGCGTGCCCTCCTCCTGCCTGTGCCATTCCTGGGCCTCATGCTGTGTCCTCTCCTGCAGCTGCGTAAACAGCACGGACAGCGAGGATGGCTGCACGCCGCTGCACCTGGCATGCCGCAAGGGGGACATGGAGTGCCTGCTGGAGCTGCTGGAGTGCCACGCACGGGTGGACATCACCGACAGGAATGGGGAGACTGTTTTCCACTATGCTGTGCGAGGGAACAACCCCCAGATCATTGAGGTGGGAGCAATTTCTAGTTGGGGAGAAAGTGGGACTAGAACGGGTCTTTGTGCTGTGATAGATATGGGAAAACAGCTTGCAGATAGGGGAAGAGAAAGTCAGTTCCCTCTGTTGAGTTATGGCGTGAGCGTGGTTTCAGCCTCTTATATCCCCTCTTTACTGGTGCCGTTTCCCATATTCAGAGTGCAGATTTTACCCAGCACGTAAACAAGGACGTTAAGCAAGCTTCCCCAGAAAGCAATCCTTTGCTGCCATTTTTCTCAGGCCTTCATCATCCTGCTTTTTCTCAGGCCCATGGCTGTCCGTTCCCTCTCTCTTGTGAGCAGGGTGTTTGGTTTTGGGCAGAGTGTTCCTGTAGGGAAGTGTGTGTTGAGGCTGCCATGGGGGATCATGTGTTGCTCACAGGCTGAAGGACAGTTCAGACTTGCCCTGGGCTCTCCTGAGCTGCTGGACCTGCTGTTTGAACGGAATGGCCTTGGATGGGGGACAGTGATCAGAGCCTCGAGGCAGAGATAGTCTGAAGTTGTAGGTCTTTAATTGCTGAGAAGTGCTGGACAGAGTGATGGGGTTTGTAAAGTGTGGGTGGCCCTGCACACGGTTCCTGGGGTCTGTTGGCTCCCCAAGACTGGTGCGAGTCTGAGACTGACTCTTCCCCACAGCTGCAATTCCCATGTTTGCCCAATATCTGTTGTGACATTTCTCCTTCTGCCTAGTAGTCTGTGTTGGAGTTTCCTAATGCATGATGAGGTAGGAGGAAGATCAGGGCTTGCCATGCTGTGGAGTGGGCAGTTAAGAAAATTGCATTAAAAAGATATCCTCTTCTTTATTTCTCTGATGGCATCAACTTGGATTGTTCTCTGATCTGTATCATGTTTGTTTTCTGTATTTATTCCTTGCTAAACCAAAGAGAAGAAACTAAATTCCCACATCTCATGTGAGCACCAGGGCTTGGAGGGTTTCCCCAGTGTGGCAGTGGGATATTTTTCTGCAACAAACCAGTCAGCATGTAACAGATCTACCAGTTTACAGGGAGCAGGGATGGAGAGGACAGGGTGTACCATTGTGAGGGATCCAGTGCTCCAGAAACTGTCCTCAGAGCTCAAGAAGAGATGGTGCTCTTCCATGTTTGTCTATTTATTTATTTACTGTCTCCTCCTTCCAGCTCCTGGGCAGAAGCCCAACTAGTGGCCTGGACCATCTGAGCCATGAGGGGCTGACAGCTCTGCACCTCGCATGCCAGCTGGGCAAGGAGGACATGGTTCGGTCCCTGCTGAAGTGCCGTGCCAGCTGCAGTGTCGTGGGCACGCTGGGCTATCCCATCCACACAGCACTGAAGTTCTCTCAGAAGGGGTATGTAGTGTTCCCTCTACTCTGGGGACTTGTGTACTTGCTCAGCATTGGCCAGGGCTGTGGTCAGTAGGACAGATCTTCTGTGTAGTCATTGGCAAAAGAACAGGGATGTGCTGGTGTGGGAAAGAAAGAAGTGCTTTCAGAATAAAACCTTTTTGTCCTTGAATTAATACCTTATTCAGTATCAGACATCAGGAGAAAGACACAGATTTAAAAAGATATGTTTGTGAAATACTTTTTCTCAGAATGAGCTATAGGAGGATGATTGACTGATGCTTAGATAGTATTAATGGCTGTATCTTTGTCTTTGAGTGCTCTGATCCTAATAAGCTATCATTTCAAGCTTAGTTTATCATATCTCCTGTAGGCCAGAGATACTCATGACTCTTAATAACATACTCTGGAACTGAATCAAAAGAGGCACAGTATTTACTCCCTGTTTTCTTTGGAGAAATTCAATTCCCTTTGTTATATGCTTTATAGTAGTTCCTGTTCAGAGGGTGTCCAAGTCTACAAACAGGGCTTTCAAGGCAACACTGGCTACTGGTAGCAGATTTTTAAGCATTTTGAAAAGTGCATCCCAACATTAGACACATATTCACAAACCCAGAATGGACTTAGGTCACTGAGGTTGCACTGGGGCTCCATCTCTCGTGCAGGGTTTTTTTGGTGGTAGTGCAGAAGATAACCAAATTTCATAAGTCTACCTACCCTGTTTTCTAGGCACCAGCTATTGGTCTATTCACAACAGATGTGTTTTTTCACTCATAGGGAAGTACACAGATTCTTAATTTCAGCAAGTATTTAACTATTACAGTTCTATCTTCATGTTTCCATGGAAAGAGAGGAGAAGAGAAGAATTTAGCTTCTCAGGTTTGGAGAGTTCCAGAAATGCTTTATTCCTGTATTAGAGAAGCACCCAGATGATGCTCCACAACTTGTAAGTGGAGAGATACTCCCGCTTCCAGCACCATTTGGCTTGTATGCTTCCTGTTGTGCCCACACTTTCTGTGCAGAGCAAAACAAAAGTGCAGCTGAGGAACTCGCAGAGTTCCCTGCTGCTGCTGCTGAAGGGTTTCCTGGTTTTCCTCTGGGCAGAAGGCAGGTGGTGATGTAAGTGGAGGTCTTGAGTCAAGACAGCAGCCAGCCATCCTGTCATCTGACTGTCTTTCCCAGGTGTGCCCAGGCCATTCTCGAGGCGGATGCCAGCCAGGTTTGCTCTAAGGACCCACGCTATGATGCCACTCCTTTGCACTGGGCAAAGAAAGCAGAGGTAAATAGAGCCAATCCATGGGAAGGGCCTGTGCTGCTACTAAACACCCAGTTACTTCCTTCTGTGGCTAACTTGCCCCTTTCCAAGTGCACGTGCAGAGCCCTGCGAGTGTCAGAGTCCACCCAGCAGGGCAGTGTTTGATTCTCTTTGCATTGTGCCAGTCGGTGCTGTTCACCACAGGGAATATAGAGGCAGAGCCTTGCAGTGAAGTAAACTGGTGGGCTCATCCCTAGTATTTCATCCCTTTTGTTGAAGAAATTGTCCCTGAAGCACAATGAAGAAATTGTCCCTGGAGGGAGCTCTCTTCTCATTACCTGCCAGTTTCCTGGGAGCAAACAGATCAATGCCATAGAAAACTGCAGGGGAGGTGTGAGGTAGGCAGAGTGGTGGCACGTGGGTGAAAGTCCATCTCCTGCTAGAGCTGGGCAGGATGGTGATAAGCCATGCTGGAGCACCTGAATGACGCTTGTTGCAGGCAGAGGGCATTGCTGTAGCAGGGCCCTCTTACCTCTGCAGTATTCCATTCCTCTCAGAAATGTCCTGTGGAGTTTCAGAGCAGACTTGAATTTGCTTGGCTTATAAAGAAGCTCAGAAGGCAAAATTTTTCCTTTTCAGTCTGCAAGGATCCTGGCCTGAGTAGGTACTGGTTTTTTCTCCATTGATCCCAGCCATTCTTTATAGTTGTGTATCAGTCCCAAAGGATCCAGAAGCTCCAGCCAGTAGCTGGAGTACAGAATGTGTAGCCACCAACTAGTTCTGTGGTAAAAGACACAGAAACCCCAGTGCTTGGAACAATTCAGCTGGCATCTGCCAGCCAACAGTATCCACGCTAAGGCTCCCTCCTCTTCCCCTGCTTTGCTTGCCATGACCTGGATGGTTTGAGTGCCTGGCTGGTTGTCCTCATGACTGCTTTATCTCTTCTTGACGTGGCCCTTGCACACTGGGACACAGATGACACGGCTGCTGCTGGAGTATGGCTCCAAAGTGAACGCAAGCAGCCGCACGGCTGACATGGCTCTGCACATTGCAGTCCAGAGGGGCCGCCTGGACTGTGCCATGGTCCTGCTGACACACGGCGCCCAAACCAATGCTCGTGGATGCGATGGCAACACACCGCTGCACCTGGCCATGAAGGTGAGCTTTCTGCAGAGACTGCTGGGAAGGAGAGACGATTTTCTTGAAGGGTTGAGACAGCGACAGAGTCCTTTGAAATTCTGGCTGTTTCGTGTCGTGTTCCCTTGTGGGTGCTTTGGCTAATGAAGAAGGGAGGGAAGGAATGACAAATCATGTAGCGGCTCTTGACTGAGCTTTCTCTTATCCCCTAGCATGACCATCTGGATATGATCAAAGCAATCATTGTCTTTGGAGGAGATGTCGAGATCCCCAATGATTTTGGGGAGACACCAGGATTGTTGGCAGCCAGGAGCAGCAAAGGTGAGGGAGCATGTCAGCAGCCTTACTGGCTGAGCCCAGCATACTCTCCTTGGTGGCCAAAACAGTATCTTGGGGAGAGGTGAAAACATGCCTTGCATGTGTGATGCTTCTCCAACATGCTTTCCCAGCTTCTAATTGCTGACGTAGTAAGCACCTACTTTGCTAGCAGCACAGGCTTTGTATTAATAGCCCTTAATGAGTTTCTCTTCTGTGACAGATGCAAGAGGAAAAGCTGGCATGCACCGCCCCTCTTTCGGGTCACCATGTTAGGCACTGCAGGCTCACAACAAGATGACGTAGCACTACTGAACCGCCCAGGCACAGGCAGACATTGGCAGTTCTTCAGGGGCAAGAAGCATGTGGCGCACGCCCTTGAAGCTGCACAGCAGTGGATACTCCTGCTGTGCATAACTCCTGCTGCCTGGTGTTTGAGGAGAGATACCTGGGACACGTTTTGCCCTTCCCTAGGTCATCCCAGAGGCTTTGTGAGGGTCAGGCCTGCTGTGAATTCAGCAGAACACATTTCCCCATGGCGTGCGCATGCACTGATCTCTTTCTGATCTGTAACTCCCCCTTCGTCGCCTAAGGTGCAAACCGGAAAGTGCTCTTAGACCTGCTGCAAACTGTAGGGACCGAACGCTGCCACCCACCACCCAACCCTGACTCCCCAAGCCTGGCACCATCCGCTGCCTCCTTCCTGGAAGGCCAACCTTCCTCGTGGAGCAACCTCAACAGCTTAGGTAAAGCCTTCCCTGGCCCTCCCTCGCTCTTCTCCCTTCTTGCTTCACAGTGCTGTCTCAGACCTCTTCTTCAGATGGGTTATGCTCTGGGAACTGTCAAAGCTCTCACTATCTGGTGACTCTGTCCTCATTCACCTGTTGCAGGATCCCATCTCTTTTCTCTGGTTTTCCTCTATGTGTATTCTAAACTCTTGTACTCAAAACATTTGTTTTATAGACCTGACACAATGTAGCTCTGTAAAGAGAAAGACTGATTCCCTCACATCTCTGGAAGGGGGCACACTTAGCCTGCAGGTACTTTATCCACTGGGTCATGTGTAGAAGGGAAGGTGCTTGCTGGTCTGCCTTGAGGACCTCCCAGTGTTGTGCTGGACACAAGGAGATTTGGAAATGTCACTTATTCAGATCCTGGAGGCCAGTGACTGGGAGAGGGAAAGGGTGAAGCCTGAGGATAAGCAACCATGATCATGGGGTTTATTATGCATAGGAGAAGCCTACCTTGGGTCATATGATTGTGTTGAATGTTGTGGTGTATGCTGACCAGACTGTGTAAATAAGCAAGTGGGTCTATTCTAAGTGATGGGCTTTCTGCCTTTAGGGAGGTCCAGAGCTCAGGAAGAGGCAATGGGGGGTTGTGGACCAGGAAGTGGGGAAGTTGACTTGGAGGGTCATGAGAAGAGCATGCAAGCAGCTGAAATCTGCTTGTGGACCACTTCCCATCTCAGGTTGGAGATTTTCTTTGCAAAGGCTCTCCTGTGGGGCTAGAGGACAATTGTGGAATGTGTCTGTGTCACCACAAATCTCAGTGGCTGCTGACACCAGGACTTTCTTCTCACCACAGCCCAATGAAGGCAACTCATGCCCAGTTTCAACTCTGATGCAGTGACAGAGCAAAACCCTTTTTTGTCGTGAACTTTGGCCCTTGAAGAAACTCCTCACTGCAATTCATTGTCCACAGCCACCTTCTGGCCTGGGTGCTGGCAGGAGTTGGCAACTTCTCTCGCCCCGTTCTTCTTTTGGTTTTGCAGGCTGGCTTCTCACCTAGCCTGGATTGGTGTCCTGCACTTAGGGTGGCCTGGGTGAACGTCAGCTGAGGGGTAATGACAAGTCACCCTGTCCCCACAGCTCTCCTGCCTAGGTTACTTTGAGGAGTAGATTTAGGATTTGTCATAATAACTTGCAGTAAACTGCATAGTGGGCACACTGCTGGGCTCTACCTTCCCTCATCCACTGTGCACATCATCTGCTTCTCCAAATCCTTTCTTTTCCAGTGCATCTACAGCTGCCTCCTCTAAAGGGTGGTGTTGTCCTTTGCTGTGGAGTTAAATTTGGGGGGGTACCTGTTGGCTGTTGGTAAGATGGCTTGTGTCTCCTGCAGGGACCTTTATTCGATGGGGAAGGGAGTTGGATAGTCTCTCTTTGTTTATGGTGGAAATCAGTTACCACACTGGTGATCTCTAATTTATTTTTTTCCTTTTGCATGTTCATGGTTCTCTAGGGTACAAGGACCTTCTGTATATTTCCACAACACTCGGACAGCTGTTGAAGACACCAGATGTTGTGGACATGCCCTGTGAGGCTAGAAGAAAGTAAGTGAGGAACAGCTTCTGTCCAGGCTCCTGTGTAACTTAAAGGTGAAATCTGTGTGTGAATTCTCCCCTCCCACACTCCATGGGGGTGGCATGACAAAGCTGGCATTATTTTGTGTCCATCAACATTGCAGTTTTTCCAGCATCTTTTGTGAAATTTCTGTTGCCATAAATGACCCATCCCTGTCCTACCTGGAGCTGCAGTGGAGCCAGAGCTCAGGAGGTGAAACCCTGCTCTGTCCCTCCCCTGTGCTACTGGGTACCCAACACTGTTTTAGCTTTGTGGTTTCCCCATCTCTACACACTGCCCTCATGTTCACTCAGCTCCTCTGCACTGTCGTGGCAGTGCCTGCACCTCGCCTTGTGTGATGTGCAGGAGGAGTTGGCACTGAGGTGCTGCTGGCAGGATTTAGGTCTGTCTGATTTTTTTATTTATGACACAATACCCATTACTGTGTAGTAAGGGACTTGGGTGTATTTTTGGCTGGTGACTCTCTGGTGTAGAGGTTAGAGATGGCTGTGCAAGAGCAAAGGATGTCACACCAGGTCTGACAAGGCTTATTGGACCTTATTTGCAGCTAAAAAGAAAGGCACTGCTGGATTTATGTATTTGCCAATTACACTGTCTGCAGCAATCTACTTACTGGCATAGCTTCCCATCCCCAGAGCCATGTTCCCACGGAGTGTTGTGTGATTTGTAATCTGTCCCATAGCTCCCAGTCATCTGTGTCTGTCTCTCTCCAGTCAGGACCGGCTCCTGTGCTTGGATGGAGGGGGCATCCGTGGCCTTGTGCTCATCCAGCTGCTCCTGGCTATTGAAAAGGCCGCAGGCTGTCCCATTCGTGAGATTTTTGACTGGATTGCAGGGACCAGCACTGGAGGGATCTTGGCCTTGGCTATTGTACATGGTAAGGACATAACGGGTCCCTTCTCACTGCAGTGGGCCTGAGTGTTCCTCTTGGGGGAGTAGATGTGTGGTGGGAGCTGCCTCTCTGAATCCCAACAGATCTTTTCTGTCTGCCAGAAGAGGGAAGGGATGTTCCTTAATGAAGGAAAGCCTTGACCTGGCTTCACGCATGCTTTTTATGTCAGCTGGCTTTGAGCAGCTTTCTGGCTTTTGGGGAGTGCATGGTGGCAGAGTTCAATGTTCTGTACATCGTGTGCTCTCCACAGAGGCCTTAGAGCAAGGTGATTGATTGGTTCTGGTAACGGGAAACTGCTCTGAGCTTGCTCTTCCTCTGTAATCCTTCCCTGTCATGCTGCTGAGAACCAAGCAGATGACAGGCAGTTTGGGAAGAGAATTGGATTGGGAGTGATGCCTCCCATTTCCCACTTGTCCTGGGAAATCCTTGCTCTGATGTGCTGTTTGTTCTGCCTGCCTTTCCTCCCACTGCCTGCTGCTGCCAACACTATTGCCCATCTCAGGGAAGTCCATGGACTACATGCGCTGCCTGTACTTCCGCATGAAGGATATGGTGTTCCGGGGCTCTCGGCCCTATGAGTCGGAGCCCCTGGATGAGTTCTTGAAGAAGGAATTTGGGGAAAACACCAAAATGACAGATGTCCGAAAACCCAAGTAAGTCTGGCCTTGGGCTGTGCTGGTTGGTGCTGTCCTACACATGCTCTAGACCTGTTTCAGCAGACATGCTCAGCCTCTCCTTACAGCAGATCTGGAGGACTGTGGTGTGCAGACTGTTGAAACCATGAGTATTTTTTTTTTCATTTTACTCTTATTCTCTCATGTCTCCTTCTCCAGGGTTATGGTGACAGGGACACTGTGTGACCGACAGCCAGCTGAGCTCCATCTTTTCCGAAATTACCCTGTACCAGAGACAAAACGTTCCACTGAATACAAGACAAGTGCATCTTTCCAACCACTCACTCAGCCAGAAGGTAAATGATGGTACACGGAAGGTCCAGCTGGTTGGTTGGGGAGGTTTCATCCCTCAGAGACAGATTTCATGTTCTTCTTCCCATTGCTCTGAAAATCAGCAGTGGCTCATCCCTGGCCTTCACTCGGAACTAGGTCCTAGTGGTGGTTCCCATTTCTCCTCTCTCCTCCTACCTTGGCTTCTCTTGTACCAGGAACAGGGGCTGGCTAGCAAGGTTCATGAGGAAAGGGATCTGCTAGAGGAGTCCTGCATACAGTCAGCATCTTTCCCTGGACTTCCACAGAAAAACATGGAAAGGCCATGTAACCGAAGTGTGCAGCCCTCTCCAGCTTGCTGCCTTGTCTGGCACACATAACTGGTTCATTATCAAAATAGCAGCAAGGAAATGGACAGAGAGTGAATTTGACCCAGGATATGTAGGAAGTGGTGAGAACATCTTTTAAAGCCCTGTAGTGTCACCATGTGCATCCAAGCAGAAGCCCTGCTGCTGGGAAAAAGAGGCACAGCCATGTAAGGCAGGGTTTCCTGGGATTCCAAGACATCCTGATTTGTGTTGGTGGAGCTGGGGTGCTTTTTGTGCACAGCAGAGTTTGCTGCAAGAGGCCTTTTGCTGTCTGTCTCTTGCAGAACAGCTCGTGTGGCGCGCTGCCCGCTGCAGCGGCGCAGCTCCAACTTATTTCCGGCCCATTGGCCGTTTCCTGGATGGAGGGCTGCTGGCCAACAACCCCACCCTTGATGCCATGGCAGAGATCCACGAGTACAACAAGACACTGATCAAAAAGGTGAGGGAAATCCTAGCCTTGACTGGTAGCTGGAGTTTTTTGGCCCCACCGAGCCTCTCTTGAAGAAGAAGCGGGTGTGAGAGTGGATGCATCTTAGTGTATAAACAAGTTAGCAGTGCAGCACCCTAAAAGGGAGTGTATGGAGGAGGATATGTGTTGGGAATAGTGGCTGGGAGGTGAGATACCTCTTCTAATAGCAGTGTGAGAGTGGGAGTCAGTCTCATCAGTCTTCATGCTTCTTTGGACAAGGATGATTCAGCTGATGGTTATATGGCTCTGCAGGGCCTTTTTCTGCCCAAAAATAAATGGAGAAGACAAGGGTAAGGTACTCTGCAAGGCCTTGAAGAGTGAGTGCCCTCTGTGGTGTGGCAAATTCTTCAAAAAGTTGAGTAACCAGTAGTAGCTATTGCTCCCTGTAGCTGAAGGGGGAGGTGTGTTGCCAGAATGACTGAAGAGTTGGACTGTTGCATGGTCATCTGATCCTAGGACTCGTCTCCAGGGTGGTCCCATGGGTTTTGATGTGTTCAGAGGAGAAGGGACAGAGCAGTGCAACTGTTGAAGTCCTGTTACAGCTGTCTTGCCAGGCCATACTTAGGGTGAGGATGGGGGTTGAAAAGGCTGCTAAGCCTTTCAGAGCTTCCCTGGGAAGCTGCTGTGTAAGATATGCTTCACTTTCATTGTTGGTCATTGCAAACAGATCTTTTGTTTGTCCTCAGGGTCGGAAGCAGGAAGTGAGAAAATTGGGGTTGGTGGTCTCCCTGGGAACAGGGAAGCCTCCACAGGTCCCAGTGAGCTCTGTGGATGTTTTCCGCCCCTCAAACCCTTGGGAATTGGCGAAGACTGTCTTTGGAGCCAGGGAGCTTGGCAAGATGGTGGTGGATTGTGTGAGTACTGGCAGGAGGGGATGGCAAAAGACCTCTGGTCTTGCTTGCAGGGAGGGAGAAAAGGTTTCCAGTTTCCAACTTCTTCCTTTTGGAAGTAAATTCTATTTCCTTGAAACTGGTCTGACTTTGGATGTGTAGTGGGTAATTTAAGAATTGCAGGAGCACTACAGGCCTGAAGACCTGTCTGATTCTTTGGGGTTTTGAATGCCCCAAAGGGACACTCCAAGGGATATTCTTGCAGCTGAAAGGAGCTAAGGACAGGACGGTGGTCAGTGACTCTTAAGAACATTTGCAGGTGTGAGTTTGTGAAACTCAGTCTCTTTCCAGGAAGCATTGTTTATAATCTGAGCAACCTGGGGGAAAAAAATAATCATGCCTCAGAAAATAGCAATTCATTTTTCTTTAGAAAAGCTTTGTTTCTCCCACTGGAGAAATTATTAAATACTAGAGAAGTGAGAGGGTCACTAATTACAAATAGTTGAGAGCTGTGGTTAGGAGTGTGTAGTTGACATATGCACCTGTGTGCTTCAGGAAGAAGATCGTTACATGTTCATGAAAACACTCTAAGTGGATGAAAGCCAGAAGGATCAGAACTGAAGTTCTGACTATGATTTTAATGCTGTTACTTTATCTCCTTTTTAGATTTCAGAAGTGAGAAAATTCCCAGAGTCCTTTTGCTTCTCCTGTCTTTTATTGCAGGGCTCCCAGGATAGCTGTCCCAGGATAGGTTAGTAAGCCTGAAGTAATCACAGGCTCTGTTCTACAGGGCTTGGACAGAATGGATACAGATCAAATCCCAAGGAGGCTGTCATTCACATCATCCTAGGAGTTTCCTTGAGGCAATCCACTCTGTGCTGTGATGTATGAAGGATCTGTAGGGTGCAGTTCTTGTGTCCCAAGGATCAGGAGCACTGTCCTTACGTTAAAAATAAAGAAAAGCCACCCAACTCTTGGGTGGCAAGCAGTGCCATCCAGGATGCCCTTGCTCCTGGTTTTTATTTTCTCTCTGGGGCTTGTGCAGTTGGACTTGGTGCCAGGGAAGCCTGTTGTAGGCAGGGGAGGAGCAGCCAGGCTGTAACTGCAGGCCTCTTTCTCCTGCAGTGCACTGACGCAGATGGCCCAGCTGTGAATCGTGCCAGGGCCTGGTGTGAGATGACAGATGTCCCATATTTCCGGTAGGAGCTTCCTTTCTGCTCTCTTGCACAGACCTATTTTTACCCCTCTCACTTCAGACCTGGCCGTGGCATGCATCATCCCAAATGGCATCCCCTCCAGAGGCATGCCTGCCCAGACCAGCCCTGTAGACATGATGGAGTGTGCCCTGGCCCACACATGAGCTGAGGCACTCAGCACACTTGGTCTGGGCTAGTTAAGGGGGTGTTGGGAGGTGTTGTCCTGCATGGTCCTTTGGGATGTGCATCCTGCCCTATTCCACCCTGCTCAGCCTGTTCTAGACTTATCCCTCATATGCTCCAGTTGCTTCACTGTGGCAGGGCCTTCAAGGACAGGGAATATCTCTGCCCTCAAGCCTGACAGATCAAGGGCTAGCGAGCACCCCAGCAGTGGGAGCTGCTTGGGAAGTGTCCTGCTTTGCAAACTCATGCCTGGTCACCTCTGTGTCTGTGCCCAGCTGGTGATGCTGTCTCACTGTCTGCAGGCTCAGCCCTCAGCTGGACACAGAGGTGATGCTGGATGAGGTGAACGACGCTGTGCTGGTGAACGCTCTCTGGGACACCCAGCTCTACATCTACCAGCAACGGGAGCAGTTTGAGCAGCTGGTGCGACATCTCTGCCGATGACTGACCTGGAGGTTCCCATTCTGCATTCTGAAGGCAAGGAGCAGCAGACATTGAAATGGCTCAGATTTGCCCTTGAGCCAAGGTGTTGAGGTGGGGGAGAGACTTGTAATAATCTAGAGGAATTAATATTGAATAGACAACTGTGCACATACACATGTATTCCCAGACACAGAATGTATGACATGTATGATAGCTGTGAAATGCTGACAGTTATCTTTGTGCTGTAACCCCATCTCTGCTGCTGTGCTTGATTTTGCTGCCCTGCTCTCTGACCCAGAATCCAGAGCCCTCACCTACTTGTCTTGAGCTGTAGCAGCTGGAATGTCTCCTGTCTGTGCAGTAACTCCACTGACAAAGTACCGTGCACCTTCCTATATCACAGAATGGGCCTAGGCCTGATAAAGCTTCAGGGATTGCTTGGCCCACTGAGCCCAAGGTATTTTAGAGTGGATAGTATGGGGAAAAGGGATTATTTTTCCCTCAACACACGCAGTTTGGAGGGGAGCAGGAATGCTGCAACTTTTTGCAGTAGATACGACGCAGAAAGTTGCAGCTGGCCTTGGGAGAAGGGCAAGCCTTTCCTGAGACAGTCATCTTCTGCAACAGCTTCTCCTTTCCCCTCTGAAATGGGCTGGCAACACTGTGCCTGGGGAGGGAGCAGCCTCCCCCACCCAGGACTTTATTGTGCCACTGACTTGCTGTGTTGAACTTTGCTCAGGGGCTGAGGTGTGAAAGCCTGTTTTTATTCACAGCAAGCTCAGTGGAAGGAACAAGAGCCTTGGCTTTGTAGGGAGATCATTTCTCTTTATTCTTAACATGAAATGGAAATTCTCTGAAATTGGTTCCCACCAGAGAAGCCAACGCTGTGACAATTTGGATTCACTTTTTTATTATGACTAGAAATTGTATTACAATTGCAACACTACTCGTTGTTTCTGCAGTAATTTTTGCATATTTATAAATAATTTATCTATTTGGAGGCGTTTTGAGGAGTAACCTGAAAAACTGAATTTTTAGTGATTTTCTTTTGAGTGAATGGACTGCTGCCGCCCGTTTCTGTGAGAAACTAATGTCCTAAAATAAAGAGGAATTTGCATTTGTTTCCAATGTCATGCAGTCCATGGTGGTCTTGTCTTTCTCTCCATCTTATGAGTTCCCAGAGAGGTTCTAGGCTGCAGACGCTGAATTCAGAAGAAAGAGCTTCTTGAGACATGGTATTTATACCCTTTGTATGGGCTGAAGAGGTGAATGAGCTGTCCCTGCAGCCATCCCTGGAAGCACATGGGTGGTGTGAGTGGCTGGTTACCCCACAGCAGTTGCCACCACAGTAGAGAGGCTTTGGACCAGCTGCAATATAAGGATCCTCTTAGAACTGTCCAGGCCTAAAAAGTAGAACACTGGATTTTGCTTGATCCATCTCTTCTGAGGCACATGCCCAGAAGAAATCACAATGGCAATGCTGGTCCCAGCTCACCAGAGGTGAAACCTGGGAAGGGGTTTAGATGCTCTCTGTTCAAGAGGCTCAGCCTATTCCTGCTGTTAAGAGAGTTTACTGACAATGGGAGTGGGAGCGAGGCTAAGAGCCAGAGGGCTGAAGCCTGGGGTGGGGGAGTGGGCAGGGGAGAGCTGAAATTTGTGTAGAGCTTTCCTTGAGTTCCCCCCTGCCTGCTGCT
Organism: Prinia subflava; assembly: GCF_021018805.1. NCBI lineage: Eukaryota > Metazoa > Chordata > Aves > Passeriformes > Cisticolidae > Prinia > Prinia subflava. Next base: position 22,026,369 of record NC_086250.1, on the reverse strand, counting down.
CTTTGCTGCCTGTGATCACAAGCTGATAGGGATCTCCTGACTTGCGAGGTGCCTGCGTGAGAGAGACCTGAAGATGCCTGATAGTGAGGCTGAGCAAGCCACATTGGAGCGGCAGCAGTTCCAGAGGCAGCGAGCCATAAGGCAGTGACTCAGGCATGTGGCCAGTGCTGCAGGTGTCAGGACAGGCAGAGCTGAGTACCAAGCTGGCAATCAATAATGCAGAGAGGCAGTCACATGTCCTTGCTGGCTGTTGCAGTATTCCTCTCTCCCTCAGAGTCTGGTTACTTCCAGAGATCAAGTTCCAGCCTCTCGGCTGGTGAATTATTAAACTCCATCACTGCTCCCTTTGTACCACATCTGTGTCTTCCTGCTGTCCTTCCTTGGTGACAGACTCTTTCCATCCCACTGGCTGTGCAGAAGCAGAGTTCTTCCAGGCCAGAATAGCACTTTGTATTCTCCTTTGCTCCTTGCTTCTCTGTGGGAGACTGAAAGACTCCAGAGATGGATCTGTCCTACAGATCCACAATCTCCATCTATAAGGTGAGTATGGGCATCTAAGGCTGCTCCTGACTGTATGGGAGACAGGTGGGTGGGAGATGAGTGTTTGCTGCCAAAGGCTCCTTTGCGTGGACAGCTGAGGGCTGAATCTGTTCCCAGGCTGTACTGCAGCAGCTCCTGTGGGTTCAGGGCTGTGCTTGGGAGCAGGAGAGGGCAGTGTGGGTCCTAAGGGCAGATTTGGGAAGGAACTGGGCAGCCAGGGTGGTTTGGACATGGAGCATGAAGGGTGATACACCTTGGCTGCTGGCAGGAAGATGTTCAGTTGGCCGTTTTGCCACTCCCTTGAAAGAGTCTCTCATCTCATAAATGCTTCCCTATACATCAGTCCTGAACCAAGGGGGGGAAGGGCTGACAGAAGTGGGGAGTTGCTTATTCCAGTCTCTGGTCTTCTCTGTAGTCAATGGACACCTTTGATAATTGCAAATAAAAGCAGAGAAGCTAGTTGTCCATCTCTTCTCTTACTAAGCTGCTGAGTCTGGCAGTGCACCATGTCCTGGCCAGGGAAGGGTTGTGTTCATGCCTGGATGATAAGCAATGGCCCTCTGGCTGGCTGTGGGGTGAGGGAAAAGGCTGCTCAGATCCCCTTGCAGTTACTCCCCTGCCTGCAGTGGGTGTGGACCCTTGGGAGAAAGCCATCTTCATTTAGGCAACCACTTGGCTCTGCAGTGGGCTACCTTGGCCTCTGGCATGGCTCCTCTCCTGGCTGGCTTGGGAAGACTAAGGGCAGCTGGAGTTGCCAGCCAGTCCCAATGCAGGGAGCTGGCTGTGCTTGGCTGTACATTGCCTCCATTCCAGTGCTCCAGAGGGGGCTCTCAGCCAAACAACAGCACAGGGTCCTTGATCTGCTGAGGTCTCTGGGCATGAGGAAGAATGGTTTTAACGTGCTCCTGCCTGGCCACAGAGTATCCTGGAGCAGTTCAACCCTGCGCTGGAGAACCTGGTGTACCTGGGGAACAACTACCTGCGTGCCTTCCATGGTGAGTGGGCTCCCACAGCCAGGGCTCTGGATCACAGTGTTGCATCCAGCCTGGGCATCCCCTACCCCCTCACCCAGGACAAGGGTGCTGGTCTGCCACCTCTGATGTGTCCTGAGCTGCACTCTTCAGCTCCAGAACCCACTGCTGATGGGGAGAGACGGGGTGCCTATATAGGCAAAGTACCAGGAGGTGGCTGTTCTGTGTGCTGCTTGCTGGAGCTGGTGATGCTGGGAAGGCAGGCCAGACCCTTACCCCCCCTCTCCTCTCCCCACAGCATTATCCAAAGCAGCTGAAGTGTATTTTAAGGCTATTGAGAAGATTGGGGAGCAAGCACTGCAGAGTTCCACCTCACACATGCTCGGTAAGGCTCTCCTGCACATCATCTCTCCTGTGGTGAGCCACAGTTATGATTTTTTTACCTTCTCCCTTAGTTGGTCCATTTTCAGGTACTGGGGCAAGAAAGACAGCTCCTCTAAATGTCTCTCTGTACCAGGCCCTGTCCAGGTGGTGACAGTCAAATTTACTGTGTGTCCTTGAGTATTTCTCACAGTCCCAGCACTCTTTCCTGTATCTCTCTGAGATCAGTGAGTGAGCTCAGCTCCTGTGATGGACCTCCAGTGATGGACCTCTCACAGAAACCAGTCCCTGTTGGGGCATCCTGCCCCAAGAGAAGACATTTTCATCACGGAGGAAGCATTTTTCTCCTTCTTGGAGGTGTGAGAGAAAAGCCAGGGAGCATGCATTGACAACAACTGATGAGGTTTTTCCTCCTGAGCCTGCAAGCCGCTGGAATGGCAGCTTAGGGCTGAGGGACTCATACTCAGCAGTGTAAATAACTGCAGCCTGCTTGTGACTGCTGAAAATGTGGTCAGAGAACGGCTTCTCCACTGCTAAACATTTTACAATAAAGCTTCTAGCAGATGTGCCCCTTCTGCAGACTCTTTTTGTCATCTGCACCTCCCAGCTAGCTCCTCTGCTCCCTGTCATCAGTCTCTTCCTTTCCTGGTTTCATAATGCCAACACTGGTGAAGTGGGACCATGCACAGCATTGGAGCTTCCTTCCCATAGGACAGCCAGAAATCTGCACCACAGCAGGGAAGCCAGTTGGGTCAGAAATGGGGCCTGTAGGGGCTGTGGCAGAGCAGAAACCTAGCAGTCAGAGCCCATGGCAGAGGCGAGGCTGCCTGCTGACACCTGGGGCTGTAGCAGAGCACTGGTCCAGCAGCCATGTGGGCTGTGGTAGCCCTACATTAGCAGTGCCAGGGAAGGAAGGCTGCCGGGGTGCAGAGAGCAGTGCTTTGTGATAGCTCTTGGACTTTCACAGCTGTGTATCATCAGCCAGAGCTGCATGCTGCTGGTCTGCCTCCTTGGGTGCACGAGAAAATAGCCACAGGACTTTTTCACCTTCTCCTGTCTTTTTTCCCCAAAGGTGAAATTCTGATGCAGATGTCTGACACACAGAGACTACTGAGCTCTGATTTGGAAGTTGTGGTGAGTGGTCTTCCCAAGGGCTGGCAGAGGTCGAGAATGAAGTGATTTCCTTAAATACAGCTTATCAGCATTTACCATATTCACCCTATCAGCTGCCCTCACACATGCCTGCAGACAGCTGCCTGCCTCCCTGCTGCACGTGGCAGAGGAGGGTTACAGGGCTGGCATGCCCAGAGCCCAGCTGTGAGTTACTTGCTCAGCATGTTTTATGAGCCACCCCTTATCACACTGCATGCAACATCCCATATGCTGAAGGGATAAAGGTGATGGCTCCTTCGCCTCTTTCAGGCTCAGACTTTCCATGTGGACCTGTTGCAGCACATGGAGAAGAACAGCAAAATGGATGTGCAGTTTATCAGTGTAAGTGATGAACTCCCTTCTCCTCCTCAGCTCTCTTGTTTCCCTCTCTCCTTCACCCAAGGGTTTTTGCTTCAACACTTGCGGTGTTTCTGTGATTCTTCTCAGCAGGAGATAGGGGGTCTTACCTTCTCCCATCATGGAACTCCCCTTGTTCATCTGATGATGGAGAGCTAGAGGGCAGGTGGCTGGTCTCTGTGCAGTGGAACTTGCCAAATGCTTCAGTGGGACTGAGAGATTCAGCATTCCAAAAGCAGAGTTTCCAGCTTCCCTAAACCACACTCTGTGGGTCCTGTGCTGCCATGGCCCAGCTGGCCATGCTGGTGGGTAGGTGTCCCAGAGGAAGACAGAGGGACCTAGTGCTGGGGAAGCTGGGTGCCAGTCCTTGCTCCTGAAAACTAGAGGTTCATCAGCACTCTTGGGCCATTTAAAATGAAAAGAAAGGCAAGGAAAGACATTTTATACGAGGTGCAGGTGAAGCCTGATTGCAGGTGGACTCAGATGTCCAACCACCCATCAGAGCAGGAACCTTTCTGCCTCAGAGTATGGGTGGGTCTCTGGTTCCTTTCTGAGCCCGTTTTCTCCCTGGCAGGAAAGCCAGAAGCAGTATGAGCTGGAGTACCAGCGAAGAGCCACCAACCTGGATAAGTGCATGGCAGAGTTGTGGAGAATGGAGAGGGCTCGTGACAAAAATGCCCGGGAGATGAAGGTAAGCAGTGATTGCAGAAAGGGGAGTTGGTAATAAGAACTGGATGATTTCTTGGGAGCCAGGGCTGATTTCTCAGCAGCCTTAGACAAGGGGTTGCCCCAATGTTCAAAAGGCAGCAGGCGTATCTGGAAAGTAGGAAACTCCTATTCTACAGGGTGCCACTGACCTGTGGTACTCATTCCTGCTAAGCCCTTTCCTCATTGAAGAACTCTTAGGAAGCAAGGACTTAATCCTCGGCACTCTGCTCTAGCTGCTCCAGCACTGCAAGTGGACTGGGAAGCTGATAGACATGATGACCAACCCTTCCCCTGAGTTCACTCTGCTGGATTTTCACTGATCACTTCCTCCCTTTCTTCCCTGTGACACAGGAGAATGTGATTCGACTGCGTTCGGAGATGCAGGTGTTTGTCTCTGAGAGCCAGAGGGAGGCTGAGCTGGAGGAGAAACGCCGCTACCGCTTCCTGGCTGAAAAGCACCAGATGCTCTACAACACTCTCCTCCAGTTTTACAGCAGGGTACAGCCTGGGGAGCAGAGCTGGGGGAGCAGACACCAGGGCTGGAGGGGAAGCATGCAGGCAGGAGGGAGCCAGGTCTGGTCCATCCCCTAGGTGAAGGATACATGATCTGGGCAGGAAACTATTTTGTTTCTTTCTGTGAGGTTCAAGCTGGCTGTACTAGGAGAGGAGAACATGCCAGGGACTAAGGGTGGTGCTGGCATGGGGTTAGTTGGGTATGTGAGTGATGGATGAGGGAAAGGTGCTGTAGGTGTTTATAGCAGGGTTTTTGGTACCAGGGAATCTCTGCTGGAGGGTGCCATCCAGAAAGTTCCTGCCTACAGGGAGCTGTTTGGCCATTCCCACAAGCCTAAATGTGGGAGAATTTGGTCTCTAATGTATGTGTAAGCCCTAAGCTTCTTCTGTAGCTGGTCTGCCCTGTCCATCACTCCCTTTTCTCTCTCTCTCCCCAGGCTCGGGGCATGATCCAGACCAAGGTACCACGGTGGAAGGAGCAGCTGGAGGCCAGCCGTAACCCCTCAAACAGCCACGCACAGGGGCTGCTCTCAGCCTCCCATGGCCAGGGGTATCCATCAGGACGGCTCATACCCACACATCTCGAGATGGTGAGGAGCCCATAGAGAGCTTCACCTTGTTTGGTGAAATACTGGAACAGGTACCCCAGAGAGGTGGTGGATGACCCATCCCTGGAAGCATCCAAGGTCAGGTTGAACTGAGCTGTGAGAAACTTGATCTGGTTAAAGACATCCCTGCTCATTGCAGGCAGTTGGACTAGATGACCTTTAAAGGTTCCTTCCAACCCAAAATATTCAATGGTTCTTTGGTGGTGAGGCTGCAGGGCAAGGTTAGTCCTTGGCCAGCCATGGTGCTTGCTGCCTTGCCCAGCTCCAGTGGCCTTTTCTGGCCAAAAGGAAGAGTAGCCTGTGTGTGGGCTGCAATGGAGGAATGTGCTGAGTTTGGCTTTCTAAAAAGGCTGCGTATGTCTCGGAGCATCTCCTGCCTAGCACAGCCTTTATGGATGTGTGTTCAGCCCCCTTTCTTTCCAACAGCCCCAGAGACCCCTTGGGGACTTTGCTTCTTCTGTGACTGGAAGTAGATCCAGCATCTTCTCTCCGGACCCTCCAGAAATGAGAATGTCTCCTCAGCCAGAGTCTCCCAGGCGGCCACTGCGGAGGACACCATCAGCAGCCAGTATGACCCATATCTGGGAGCAGTGCTGTGGGGAGACACGGGTTTGAGCTCCCTGAGAAGAGGGCTGGGTTTGGGAAGGGATCAACACTCTATCAGACCACCAGACCTCAGATATATTCCTGGGCATGGTGAGAGGACAGTGCCTATGGGAGCTGTAGAGAGCGAGGCTGAAGTAGAAGGTGAGCTCAGCCTTCAGGCCAGAGTCCATCCAGGGCAAGGCCAGGCTGTCTGAGGTGGGGAACCTACAAATATGCAACTTTCAAGGCTCCTTGAACTACAAGAACTGATTCTTGCTAGAATTCTCATTTTAATAAAGCACCTTCTCTCATACTATCAGATTAAATATTAGCTTCCCATATGAAACCCAGCCACTTAACCCATGATGCACCTGCTTTTCCTTCCTGAGAAATTTCAGCTTTAAGTTTTTAAAAGAAGTAAAAAAGGACAGGGAAAGAGAGAAATTACCCAAATTATCAGAAGCTCCAACAGGTCAGGAAGAGGACTGTCAGGCAGGGAAGGCATCAGCCAGGGCATGCAGTGCCTATGCTCTAGGCATTTGGCCAAAGAGGACACAGTGCAAAACCAATGTGTTTGTCTTGTAATCTAACAAATGTAATTGTCTCCTGCAGGATGCTTGTTCTGATTTTCACATGCTATGCTTTGCTCTCTCCCTGAAAGGCCATCTGCTCCTCCACTAGAGTAATTACTTGACTGGGAAAGCACTGGTCCTTTTCAGTGTGGGGCAGGGTGGATCTTGCAGGAGGATGCCAGATTCCAGCCAGGCCCTTGGGATGCTTCCCCACAGGTTTGCTCCCTACAGGCCGGGTGTCCCGCTCAGGTTCCTTTGGCGAAGCCAGCAGTGGCAGCGAGGGCAGAAAGAGGAGTGGCACAACAAGAGTTCAGGCCATTGTGCCCCACACGACGGGTGCCAACCGGACCCTGCTGCAGTTTGAACCCGGGGATGTCATCACGGTGCTGATGCTGGAGGCGCAGAATGGCTGGCTCTATGGCAAACTGGAGGGCTCATCCACGTATGTGACTGCTGCTGTAAATTGGCCAGATGCAGGCTTGTGGGGTCTGGAGCTGGAAGGGTTAAGCCCAAAATTATCACCTCCCCTTGCCACCTGATGTTACCTGGGCACTGTGTCCCACCGTCTCAGAGGGACAACACTATGTCTTCAGTGATGGGGGCTCTCCGTGGCAAGAAGATACAGTGTTGAAGGGCTGACATGGATGGGCTGCCTGAGAAATCTCCAGGGGCTTTGGGTAGAAGAGCCAGGGATGCAGTGGCTCCTGGCTTGCATGACTGAGTGATTCCTGTCATGGGATCCAGCTCAGGGCCATGAACTGCTGGAGTTACCTGAGAGGCCTGCCTGTTTCTTAGCTCAGGCTGCAGCTGCTGCCACAGCCTCCAGCACAGGCAGGGCATGGAAATTGCTGCACCCAGCACTTACTGAATTACTCCCTGTGGCACTGCCAGCTAACATCTCTGTGTAAAGCCTGCCTTGTTCCACATAGGATGTGGTCTGCAGGAATGCTCACAGATGTGAGATGAACAAAAGCAGCACCTTTCTTTGGGCGGCTGTTTCTGGAGTGGAGCTGCTGTAAAATCCCTGGACTAGTTTTCCACAGCTTCCTTGTGACTGCAGTTAGTTGAAGTGTCTCTTGCTGGATTGCACCAACATTACTCCCAGGAGCACAGGTTTTGCACAGCTCCTGAGATAAGCAGGTCCTGCTCCAAGCTCAAGGTCTGTCCCATGATAACCCCTGTTCCCCACCCATGGGTGAAAGAAGTGCAGGAACTCTGTCACATATGGTAGTGGCAAATGTGGCTTGATTGATGTGTGGGATGGGTGCATGGGATGGGTGCAGATTGGAAGTGTTTGGCAACTGGATCTGAAGAATCACACACCATGGTTGCCTGGAGCTCATTTGTCTCTCTTCCTGTGTCCTAGGTGTGGCTGGTTCCCTGAAGCTTATGTCAAGCCTTTGGAGAATACGAGGGAGATGGAGGAGCCAGACACCAGGTAAAAGGATAGCAATTGACCAGGCAGGAGCTTCTGGTGCACCACAAATGCCAGTGGGGTAATTGTTTAGACTGTGGCCCATGGAGAGCTGCAGGGCTCCCATGCTGGAGAAGCAGCCAAGAGCCTCATTGTGCCCTGGGGTCTTGCAGGCTTCCCTAGGCAGCTCCATAATATGTGCAATGTCATCTCAAAGGTTCTTGCAACTGAGCCAGTCCAAGACACATGTATTTCCTCCAGAGACATCTCATGTTGTGCTAGCACCTGTGCTGCTCCCTGATCCTTGCTCTTTGACTCCCACTTCACTGTCTTCTCTTTTTGCTCAGGTCCTTCCCACTGCGAAGCAGCCACAGTATGGATGACATCCTGGACCGTCCCAGCACTCCATCCTCCAGCAATTACTGGCCTGCTGCTGCCCAGCCCAGCGTGCCGAACCCACCTTCCCTCTCAGTGGGTGCCAGCAGTCACCAGAGTGGGGTGGTCGCCCCAGTCAATTCTGTCTCCAAGGTGAGTGCAGGAGCAGTGGCTGGCGGGTGTGCGTGAAGTGGGCCACATCTGATTTTCATCCTCCAAGGCACACTTTTTCTGCTTTGGCCAGAAGAGACATAAAATTACCTTTCTGATGTTGGTGAAGGGACCTGCTGATTTCCTGAGCCTTGTTAGCACCAGTCTTTCTCACCTAGTCTGTTCCCATGCCACCTTGTCAGATGACCCCTGCCAGTCTTCCAGTTGTGTGCAGATCCTCTGTGCCTGGCTTTGTTCCCCAGGGGACTGCTTGCCCCTGCCCTTCTCATTTCTCTCTCTTTTTGCTCACCAGGGACCCTTCAGTTCAGTCCTTTTCTCCATGACCTCCCAGCCTGATTTCTGGTGGCTTCAGGGCAGCACTTCTTTCTGCTAATAGTAGGACCATGGAGTGACCAGGCTGGTCTGGGAGTGGGTGACCAGCTAACAGAGATGCCATCCTTCTTCTCCCTTCAGAGAATGGAGAGGAGTTTCATAGGATTCCTCTTTTAAATTCAGATGAGGGTTGGCCTAAAGTCACAGCTTGGGTGGGGAAAAGCTGGGAGCAAAGGCAGAGGACACAGCTATTTTTGAGAACCTTAGAACAAGTTGTGTGGCTTATGGATGACATACTGAGAAAGAAGTCCTCCATTTACTGCTTCCAGCAGTAGGGAATTGACAGGGGAGAACCAAGTTAAAGGTGAGGATCTGGGGCAGGAAAGAACAGTGCTGCTCATGGGGCATTACTTGCTCAGTCTCACAGAGGGCTGGAAAACTTTTTCCATGGTCACTGGTTCCAGGCCAGTGCAAGGTTGCAAGCAATTGGATGTCTCAAAGAACTGAAAACCATAATATTTAATTACTCTTTCTTTCCCCCTTTATGTCCTGCTCTGTGGTTTCAGGTAACCTCAGGCTGCACAACACAGGGGAACAGCCTCTGCAGCCTTTCTGTCCCTCTGGGTCACTGGATTTTCATCCTGTGCCAGGGCTAGGGTGTAGAGATAGACTTGGGATTGAGTCATGAATTGTGTGCAGCATTTGGAGTAGCATGGAAGAGTGTGGAACCTCACTAGAAAGGAGGGAAGGACTAATTTGAAAAGACTTGCTTTAGATGTATGCCCAAGACATCTCCCAGCTGAGCCACAAACAAATGGGTGTGACTTCCCAATTGGATCCCAGGTAGCCACGTGTGGCTTTCTTGTCTGCCACCAGAGTGCTTTAGCAGATCAGTTGTCACTGATCCTTCACTATCTACTGGCCAAGAATAAAGGCCACAGGGTCTAGATTCAACTTTGTCCATCAGGTTTGTCCACTTCTAAGTGACACCTGGAGTTCCCCATGGATGCAGGAAGCACGTGAGGGTATGGACGACAGATTTTTTGTCAGGATGTGTGGGCAATATGAGGGGGCATCTCTGGCTGTGCTGGAGGGTGAAATGTAGCTCAGACTGTCACTGTTTGCTGTGCTCTACCGATATGACATTTTGGGGATCTGAGTAATCTCCTTTCTTCCCCAAAACAAAGGAAGATGTCCTAGGGGAGTAAGGAACCTGCAGTGTAGGAACAACCCCTCACAACAAAATTCAGGATATTATCTAAAGTGGGGAATTTGTGGAGTTTTGCAAAGCTGGAATGAATAAGGAGTCAGAGCCCTGTTAAGAGGACTTGTGCTCCTAACTCATCTAAGTGTTTTGTGAAATCTTCTTCCATGTGTGCGGTGTTTCCTGCCCTACTTTTTTCTCTCCATTCCCCACTCCAAATTTCTCACTGCTGCTTTTCTTCTCACTGCAGAAATCAGGAGTATCTGACCAGCCCCCTGAACTCTTCCCACGGTGAGTAAGATGTGGAACTCTGCTCTTGAATCATCTGACAGAGGGGAGTATTATTACAATGCTATTATTATTTAATCTTTTATCAAATTTATTTAATCATTTATCAAATGTGGGAGGAAAAAGGAAGTGTCTGGGGAAAAGAAATGCACAGCCTACCTTCCAAGACAGGAGGCAGAGGTGGTCCATTCTGGCCTCTGCTGACTGGCAAGGTCCTATCCTGACTCAGATAAAATGAGGTAGGACCTGAACACATGTCCAGACCTGCATGTTCCTTCCCATCCATCCTGGAAGGGTCACAATAGCAGCACACAGCCTGAGTGTGGAGCTACATGATTGGGCATCTCTGCCTGCTTGGAAAGGGCTGAGGCATAAAAGGATGTGGCTTTGAGTCCTGATGAGTCAGGTCTGTGGAGATGAGATTTGCCATAAACCCCTGGTTTTCATCCCCCTGCAGCTGGGTTGGAGTCTCTGTTTTTCTGGTGTGGTGCTGTGGCCTTTTTCTGCTCCCCAGCTCCTTGCTTGGAGGGTCAGTGTACACTCTACAAGTGTAGATTGCTATCATGAGGGACAGCCATGTGCTAGTGTCCCTTCTTCATCCTTTGGAAGAGGGAGGGTGAGAAGCCCTTAGGAGAGCCCAAGGGGAACCACATGGGAATGTGCAGCAGAGTGTGTTAAGGATGGAGAGAACACAATCAGGAATGAGCTTTACCATGCTCTTCTCCTTGGCATGGAGGGGATTCCAACAGGAATAAGTAGCATTTGCTTAGTCACAGAGATCCCTGCATGGCATTTTCAGACTTTCTGATAGCTGCCTGTTTCCTTTCCCATTCCAGAGGCACCAACCCCTTTGCCACAGTCAAGCTGCGCCCCACAGTCACCAACGACCGCTCAGCACCCATCATCCGGTGAAACAGGGCTGTGAGCAGTGAAGAATTTCAGCAGATAATAAGGAGGAGGAGTGATAATGCAGTGACCAGCTGGGCAGCAACCTAGTGCTACCACTCATGGATTGAACTCTCTTTTCTCCTCTCATACCTCTGGGACAATGGGACCCATCTCACCTGGGTGTCAGGTGTGCTTTAGCCAGAAGCTGCCCTTACTGGACTGATCCCTGCTCCCCTCCCCTTGTGGTGTTACTGTACTTGAGTGGGAGGGAGCAGTCTGGTGTTATTGGTGCTGGTGGCCTGGGAGAGGGGATGGTGCAGGAGGTGGAGGTGGGGCTGGCTAAGATCATCTGCAGCCAGGGCAGTGCTGTTGGGGTGCTGAAGGTGAAGCTTTGCTATCCTTGCTGTGAGCAGAGAAGAACTGTCACCAAACAGTTAATTTGCCACCAGAACAAACCCCAAAAGGGAAGGCTACAAGAAGGCTTCCAGTGATGTCGTACAGCTGACAGGGTCTGGTCTTGACCCCTTCAACAACTGCATCCATTTGTAGCAGCACCTGCCCCTTCTTACCCCAGGTGCAGCCTCGTATCTTGCTGGGCAGTGCTGGGGCAAGGCAGGGGCCAGTGACAATGTCCAGCACCACTGCCTTGTTCCTTCATGTACTGTCCTGTGGAAAATATATGGGGTTTTAAAAATAAAATGGAGAATGCATCTTCTGTGTCCACTTCAGTAGCTGGGACATCAAGTCAGTTACAGGAAGCAAGGGGAGGAGGACAGGTGCTCCCCACCAGCACTGGGGCCATGAGGGCTTCCCACAGTTGTGGTGTTGGATGCCGTGAGTCCAGATGGGGCAGCCACCAGCCCAGGGGTCTGGGATGGATGTGGAGGGCACCAGGAGGCTGCCCTCCCCATTGTTGGCTGCCCCTGAGTACCCCTGTCTGTCCTGTTGCTGGAGGGCAGTGAGGACCTGTGGCTGTTTTCTCCTCACCCACCTCTGGAACATGTGCCCCTGGGCACCCCAGGACTGCTCAGTACAGGGGAAAAACATTCCCCTAGGGCCTGTGAGAGCCTTGCCAATCTGGAAATACCTTATGTGTGCTGGGGGAGCCCTCACGGGAGAGGCAGTGTGAGTGATGGCTAGGGCTTAGCTGATTAGCCTTATTAATAGACATTAAACCCTGGCTGTGAGTGTGGCCAAGCCCCCACAGCCCCCGTGCTGCTGAGAGGCTTCAGGGGTTTACAGCCCAGGCCTTTTCCTCCCCAAAACACCATGTGGACTGAGCCCCAGCTCCCTCTCTGGAAGTAAAAGTGTTCCCCCACGTGCAGCTAGAGAGACTGGCTTGTCCCCAGCACCTGCCAGACCTCCTTCTGTGAATCATCCACTGGGGAGGTTGTTTTTGAGAGGGGGTTATTGAGTGCCTGGAGTAAGCAGGATCTGGTAGTTTGAGCCACAGCTGGCAGTGACTCCTTGGCTGCTCCACCTTGTCTCACTTCTCTGCTGGGCATGTGCCCTGCAAAACCATGCCACTTTTTCTCCATTGTGGCTGGCAGCTGAGGAAGATTCAAAAGCAGCTGCTTCACCTATTTTGCCCCTTACTGAATCAGGGGCACGTGGTGTCCTCCTCCACTGCCTCCCTCCCCCGCATCTTGCTATCCCCAGCGCCCAACACCCTCACCCTTACCCCGCTTCTTCCTGTCTTGATCCCTCCAACTGAATCTATCCCTGCTAGCCTGCCCTGCTCTGCTGGGGAAAACGCAAGGAGTCCCTGGGCAGCGGGATTACCGGGGGATTCGGGCTGTGGCAGGCGGCCACCTCATCCCCATTGGCTGGAAAAGCCTCTTAAAAGTGGAGAAGTGCTTTCTGCCCGCTCAGCACCCGCTGGGTCTCTGCCGACCTGAAACCATAAGCAGCTCCTGACCCACATCCACACTGGGACTGCTGTGGGACACTACTTGCACCCACAGGAGGCAAGAGGGTACCCCACACAGCGTGTCCCCCCAGATCTGCCACAGACAGCTTTGCTGTGCATCACTGAAACTGGACGGAAGCAAGCTGAGAGGGGGATTAGCTGTCTTGTGAGGACATAGCTGCACCAAAGGAAGAAGCAGAGCACAAGTCACTGCTTGACAGGTGCTAGATTTCTGCAGGCATTGTCCTGTGCCTACCATGGAGAAAAGATCCAGCAGGACCATCTAACCAGCACCCTCATCCACAGTCAGGAAGTGCCAGCCAGTGGGAGAAGGAAGCACTGTTGACGGATCTGCGCAGCCCTCAGCTTGTTCTTGGGAGGTCATCGCTTCATTGTACAGGTCAGTGGTGTGAAGGCATGCTTGCATCCTTGCTCCAGCAGCAGATATGACAATTCATCCCAGGCCTGCACTCATTTAATTCTCTAACAAGTGCTTTCCCAGGGGGTTGTCTGTGGGTTGGAGAGGCTAGTGGCATGAGTCGTGGCCCTTGCACTCAATAAAGAGGCTCCCCACCCCATCTGTACTGCGTGGAGGCACTAAGAGCATTTATGTGGACCCTTGTGGGTGCAGCTTGTCTGGCTCAGTGGGGATTTTCTGGGCATTATCCAGCACTGGCTGCACTGTGCTCTGTGTGCATCCAGGGACTGGCAGCCACAGCTGAACCTGCTGTGGTCTTCACCCTTCCAGCCTGGGCTTGTGCCTCCTGGTGTCAGCGCAAGTCTGCTTGCAGCCACCTGCAGCAAGTTCTGTGGCAGTGCCTGCTCTGGCCCACCTTCCTGTGATGCACAGGGAAGGGCAGATGCCCATGCTGGTGAGCTTTTAGGTGCATGTGAACTCACACATGGTGTTTTTACCTGTGAATAAAGCTCCTTAACTGAGGACAAAATTATAGTGAGTTGCAGAGTGTGCAAAGACAGGTCCAGGGTATGTGGTGTGACCGCTGCCTGCAGTTGTGGGCAGACAAGCATGTGTGTCATGGTGTCAGGAACAAGGCAGCCCTGAACTGCCTGGCTCACAGCTGGGATAAATTTCAGCAGAGGTGTACTATGGCATATTGGCCTTGGAGACATCTCCACAGGTGAGCTCCGCTGCTGCACCCCACTGTTTTCAGCCAACATCTGGCTGCAGGCAGGTAAAAGTGCTTCCAGGCTTTGCTATACGGTTCTGTAGCACTGAGCAACTGGCTCCTGAAGAGGTACCCTCCAGAGCCAATCTCAAACAAGTACTCACAGATATTTGTCCAACGTGCTCTTCAAAATCAGATGCCATGGGCTCATCACTGACAGGCGTCGCTATAAAATTTCTGAAGAACATGTCACATTTAGACAAATGTTTTCTTGCTAGGATGCTGGCAGGGAGCAGCAGGATTGAGGGAAAGATGGATTGCAACAGGTTTTATTGATTCATTTAATTTGTGGTGCAGGATGAGCTCAAGAAAAGCAAGGCTGGGAGAGGGGCTTGGATAAAAAGTCTCAGGCTATGTTTGGTGGTAGCTCTTACTTGAAGTAGCTATGTGCAGCAGATGGTACAGTGATGGAGCACCAGCACTGATTGAGAAATCACTGTGCCTTGGCAGCAGGTCACCTTTTGTACAACTGGATCTAGCTTGTCAATCAGCTGGAGCTGGCACAGGAACAGTGGGCAAAATGGCCGAAACTGAGAGAGGCTATTCAGTCTGGCTGTCAGGGTGCCAGTGATCCAGAGGGTGACTGTTGGGTAGGACCACTCTTGCCAAGTAAGGGTCCTCTGCGGTCTGCCCCAGCTTGTGCCCTCCACACTTTTATCTAAAGGATTTACACTTCTTTGACATTCAAAACAACAGCAACAGCAACTATGGGAATCAACTCACCCCCTTTGCTTGGAGGACAAGAAGAACAGGGACTTCCTTGAGAAATGCACCCAGATCCAAAATTCCCAGGTTCTAGCTATGTGTCTCACATCCATAATACAGTCCCTGTCCCCTTGGCACTCTCCAGTCCGTATGTGACTCCTGGCATCTCCCACAACTGCTGGTGCCAAGAGATAAGGACACTGCTGCCATCCTGCAGTCCTTCAACTAAGAGAGCTGAGCAGGAGAGCAGACCCTTGTTAGGAGTGGGCTGCCAGCAAGACAGTGATAGGAGACAAACTGGACCCAAAAAAGCTCAGCTCAGGCATGGAGAGTGCCTGTCTAATGTTCTTGGGAGCATCTGTAGTCTAGCTCCAGTGATGGCTTTGCTTACAGGTGTGAAGATAACCCTGGCTGGCCAAGAAACTGTGGCCAATGGTGCTGGAAGGGACTGAGACCTGGCACCTAAGGGAGAAATGAAAAACATACCCATAGCAGCCAGCTGGAGCAAAATTCCTGGGCAGCTTAAGAGCCCTGAGAGCGACTCACAAGACATCCCCTCTAATTCCCTCCTTCTCCCCACTTCAGCTTTGTTCTGGCCCCTCCGTGTATGTACAGAGCCCTAATCTCTCTGGCATGCAAATAACCACCGTTTTTTTGTGCTCTCCCCCTTCACCTATTTTGGAAATCTGGCCCCTGATGGCGGGGAGGGGAGGGAGAAGGAGAATACGATGCACTCGGGCCTCCCAGAGGAAAGCACGGAGGGCTTAATGGATCTCCTTGCCTCACTGCTGGAGATTTCTGTGGCATGGCAGGGCAGGTCCTAGAGGGCTCCCCACTGGAGCAGACAGCATGGAAGAGGCTCAAAGGCAGATTTTAGGAAGTAAAAATGGTTCACATTGCTGGTCTTTGCCTCACACCATCTGTAGGCAAGGCTGGATATGAAGCAAGGGAGGTGCTGAAGATCCTGGTGCATCTGATACAGCACCCCAGGCTCGTCTGGGAGCTGCAACATTGCTTAGCTGTGTTTGCCCAGGGGTTGTGGAGCTCTGGGCTGCCCCAGTCTCAGGGGGAGCTTCCCACCTCTGGACAGCCAAGGCATGACCTTACACCCCAAAGGAATCTCACCTTGCCTGGCAGGAACAGGATACAAACAGCAGATGTGGTCCCCCAATGAGCCTCTTAGAGATTGAAGATGGTGAGCATGGAGAAAAACCTTGTAGTAAATGTTTGTTGCACTGCTTTTCTTGTCTCTTCTTGCAGCAACAGGACGCCTTCTCTCTCCCTGTTACCCTACTTCCTCCCAGCCTGCCTTTCTATTCCTAGGTTAGAAGATGGGGAGACCTGACCCAGAAGAAGGGCAACTCCCAGCTCCTGTGAAGCCCCCGGATGGTGGCTGGGGCTGGATCGTGCTCCTTGGCTGCTTTGTGATCACTGGCTTCTCCTATGCCTTCCCAAAAGCCGTCAGTGTCTATTTCAAGGAGCTCATGAAAGATTTCCACGTGGGCTACAGTGACACAGCCTGGATCTCTTCCATCATGCTGGCCATGCTCTATGGGACAGGTGATGCTTGGACACGCTTCCCCCTCCTCATCTCACACCTTTCCCACCCTGCCATGGGTCCAGACCATGTCCCCAGGGACTCTTCTCATGCTCCCTGGCCGGGTCATGAACCATGATGCAGAATACAATTGTCCTACCACTTCTCTTCGGGAAGTGTGCTGCATCTCGTATTCCTGTTTCCTCTGCCTCAGGAGACCTCAAGGGTCACCTCACCTACATCCCAGATAACTGATACAGGGTTTGCTCCCATGGCTGAAGTGCTGTTCCTATTACACCAAGTGCCAGGGAATAGGGATCCAAAGGCAGGTCGCCACACCACCAGCCTCTCTCCATTGGCCAGACCCAAGAGATGTGTATCTAAGCAGCCAAGTAGTGAGCTCCATCATTACAGCTTCAACTTCCCTGAGTGCCCTGCTTAGGCTGCCTGCCCCTTCCCAGTTGTCCTGTCTCCTTCTGGTCACCTACTCTGTCTCCTCTACTTCCTCCTAGGACCAGTATGCAGCATCATGGTGAACCAGTTTGGCTGCCGGCCTGTGATGCTCATTGGCGGGCTGCTAGCTTCTGCTGGGATGATCCTGGCATCTTTTACCACTAATATCATTGAACTTTATCTGACAGCTGGTGTGCTGACAGGTGAGAGCGCCAGGATTTGGGGGGCAACACAGGCTTACCTGGGTTAGAGCCAAGACCATGTTGTATTTCCCTTTAGCACTGCCCTGTCTAGTATCAGGTCTCCCTCACCTATTTGCACATGCTATGGGAAGCATCTAGTCCTGAATGTTGCACATGTGAGAGATGAATCTGCTGGATCTCAACAGCCAGAGCCTGTGCTTGGGAGACAAAAGAAACCCAAGTGGTGCTCAGTGATCATGGTGACTGTGGTAGATGGCATCAGTACCCAGTGGCAGGGGAAAGAGGCAGAATTCCTGTGTAAGGCTCAGGTCCTGCCTAAGAGTGAGCACAATTAACTGATTCAAACCCACTTCAGGTGGACAGGCTGGTTTAGCCCATCTTCTGCAGGAGTAATCCACCAACATGAAGGCATAGAGGAATACATTCACCCCATCATGGGGCTTCAGGACTAGGATAGTCTGAGGGGAGTTTTCAGCTTGTTGCAAAACACACCTCATGTTCTTGCACTTGTGTCTCCCTCCTGGCTCTCACTTCCATGTAGGTCTGGGTATGGCATTGAACTTCCAGCCCTCACTGATCATGCTGGGCACCTACTTTGACAAGCGTCGGCCTCTCGCCAATGGACTGGCTGCTGCTGGGAGTCCTGTCTTCCTTTCCTCCCTCTCTCCACTGGGGCAAGTGCTACTGGAGAAGTTTGGTTGGCGAGGAGGGTTCCTTATCATGGGGGGGCTTCTGCTTAACTGCTGCACTTGTGGGGCAGTCATGAGACCCCTGGATATGGGCATGAAGAGGAAGATGGGGAAAGCTCAGGACAAATATGAAGCCAAGGAGATGTTGCCCATAGGAGGGAAGTCAGAGGAGGGAATCAGCACCACTGATGGAACCAAGAAAGGCAAGAAAGGCAAGAAGAAGCCCAAGAAAGGAAAGAAGCTTCTGGATTTTAGTATCTTCTCCAACCGAGGGTTTATCATTTACACCATTTCAAAGTTCATCCTAGTCTTGGGTCTCTTTGTGCCCCCCATATTGCTGGTCAACTATGCCAAGGACACTGGTGTACCAGACACAGAGGCCGCATTCTTGCTCTCCATCATTGGTTTCATAGACATCTTTGCCCGGCCAGCCTGTGGCATGGTGGCAGGGCTGAAGTGGGTCCGCCCTCACGTGGCATATCTGTTCAGCTTCTCCATGCTCTTCAATGGCTTGACTGACATCTGCAGTGCCAGGGCAAGCAACTACACGGGGCTGGTCATCTTCTGCGTCTTCTTTGGCATCTCCTATGGCATGGTGGGGGCACTGCAGTTCGAGGTGCTGATGGCCATCGTTGGCTCCCAGAAGTTCTCCAGCGCCATCGGGCTGGTCCTACTTATCGAGGCTTTTGCCGTGCTCATTGGCCCACCCTCTGCAGGTAGGTGTCTTGCTACAGGGGATTCATTTGGCTGTTGCTGTTGTGCAGTATTGCAGGTATCAGGCATGGACACAGCACTTGAAGAAAGACCCTATTTCTCAACTTAAATTTGCCCTAGAAGCTGAGAGCTGATCTCTGCCTTGAAATGTTGCATAGAATCATATTAAGGATAGGCTCAGACACATGTTGCAGGCAAACCTTTGAGAGTCTTCATTAGGACAAAGCAAGTGTCTCTCAATTTCTCCTTGCTGTCCATGGCCTTTTGACTGGCACTGTGAATAGTGATGGCAATTTGTTCTGATCCCAATTCCAATGCACAGGTGTTTTGCTGTCAGTCAAGTCAAAACAGTTTGTACAGTCCCCTGAGGCACTTGCTGGTAGTTTTTCTAAGAGGATTAAGACACTCACAGCTTTTCAGCCAGTCTAGTCTAGGTCACAGTCCCTGGTAAGGTCTATGCCCCACAAACAGCCCAAAAAAACAGGGTTTTGAATGGAGGTTGGTGTAGATTAATGTTAACTGTCTGATCACATGTGAGAAAGCCAAATCATTCCCAGGGCTTATTTCCAAAGTGCAGTTTCCTGATTTGCAAGGAAGAGTCCCCTGACAAGACTGGGGAAAATCCCCAGGCAGGAACCACTCTGTTGTTTCTTGCACTCCCTTTCTTCAGCTGAAACACATGGGCTAAAGCCCATCATTGAAGACCTTGGTGTGAATAGTCTTTTCCTCAGCACAAACCACCCGTTATGAGTAAAATCCACCCTCAGCAACTCCAACCAGTTCTCAAGTAAAACTTGGCAGCCAAGAGAATACCCTCTTAAATTCTAACAATAATTCTTGTCTCACTTTATAATCTGTGGGGCAGTCGGGAGTCCCAGTCCAGGGAGGGTCAAGAAATACTGTCTTGGAGGGAGATGCAGAGAGCGGAGGAGAGGGGGATTTAACAGCACCTTGCCCCAAGGTGCAAGGCACACCAGTGGGACGCTAACAAGGAACATCCCCAGACCTCCTGCCTCAGTGCAGATACAGCAGCACACAGACAGTGCAGGGTCACCGAAGAACTATGTTGGGGGCAACCAAGTCATGTCGGGGGCTGTAGGACCACCCTGGTGCAGGAGGCTTAAGTGCTCTGACAATCCTGATGGCTCGGACTGGGGAGAACAGTGCTTGGTTGGGAGAAGGGCATTGAACAAAGTGGCTTTGTTTGGTGTAATCCTCCTGAGCTGCTTCCTGCTCCGTGGGGCTGAGGGGGTTTGGCACAGGATAAGCTGCACACACACACGCGCACGCACGCACTGGGGCACGCAGGCTCCTCGCTTGCCATCCGGCTTGGCTGAACAGGGGCACATTCACCTGTGGAGGAATTCGCCACGTGCCCCCCGTGACTCCTCCAGGAGGCACCTCAGGGTATCCTGGGGCTGGTTTCAGGGCATGCATTGTAGCGCAGCAGGGACTGGGGGTCACGTGTGCATTTGGGAGCATGCAAGACCGGGATGAAGAATGCAGTTCCATGGCTGCTCCTGACAGCAGCAATGCAGCTGTTCGTGCTCCCCAGCACCAAGGACTGGGAACTCTTCCTCCATAGCCAACGCCAGTGGATTCAGAAAATATATTGAGAATATCTCTGGCACAGAAATTATCAGGTGTGGGCCAACCAAAGGGATTTCTCTGCCAAAGAGAAATTTGTTTTTCCCTTCAGAATGTTTTCCTGGCATAATAGCTTAAGAAATAGCAATGCCTCTTAAACTTTCTTTTCTGAGACTGGCCAATCCAAATCGTGAGAGGCTTTTCCCACCTTGGCAAGTAGAAGATGGCCCACCATGGAGCGGGACCTGAACATGAGGGTTGCACAATTACTTAAGCTTGTCCAAACAAGGAAAAACACCAACCATGCATTGTTACTGTACTTTCTCTGGAAGTACTGTGCGGCTCTTTCCCAGGGTGATTTTTAGATATTCAGGCTTCTTGCTCTTCCCTTGAGAAATGGGTCCTCAGCCAAATGCAGGTGTTGCCCACCTGCACTGGGCTGTCCATGCAGGAGGGAGTAGGTTGAATGTAACCATCTCATGTCTTCTCCAGCCATCTTATTTCTTCTTTAACCATCTCATTTCTTCTCCAACCATCAGGCCGCCTGGTCGATGCTCTCAAGAACTATGAGGTGATCTTCTACCTGGCGGGCTCAGAGGTTGTGCTCTCCGCTCTCTTCCTGGGTGTTGCCAGCTACTGCTGCCTGAACCGAGGGAAGAAGGAGCCTCTCCCAGAGAACAACCCTTCTGCGGGAGGTGGGAGTGACACCGAGGAAGCAGAGTCTGACGTGCAGGAAGCCGAGGAGCACAGCAGCGACAACCACCAGCCGGCCCAGAGCACTGACAATGCTGTGGTGGTGGCCAACGAGGAGGCCAACCATGTAGCAGAGGAGCAGAGAGGGGAGGGAGGCGGCTGTCCCGCAGGAGATGGGGAAGTGTTGGCACGAGACAGCTGCAACGCTGACCAGATGGTGGAGAGGGACAGTTTTTAGCCAGGGCAGAGATCAGGGATGTATAAAACTGGCCTTGTTTGCAAGCACCTCAGCATGGGAGGGTAGGTGGGATGCAGGGAGCAGAAAGCTGGGACAAAGGCAGATGTAAGAAATAAGAGGGAGAAGTATAAGAATAGCTTGTCCTTATGTACATATGTCCACAACCTACCCAGTGGTATGTCTACTTCCATCCTGTACCCATGCTGGTATAACACAGGCTCAGAGCAGCCCAAACACCAAAAAGAAAAAAAATAGTCTTCTTTTCTCACTTTCAAATCAGCCCTGGAAAAAGTCTGGTAAAGAGGCTGCCAAGGACTCTCCTTTTCCTTCTGCATTGTTACAATACAGAACACAAACAATTAGAGACTCCTTGTAATGAGATCTGGTATGCTCTGTTCTGATGTCAGTGTTTCCTTCACCCCCCTTCCACAGTCCGAATAGTGTCAGTCTCAGTGGCAGCACATTTAGGAGGTGGTGTAACTCATAGCCACCACCCAGCCACCTCCAGGGGCCACCAGCATGGGGGTAGACACCAGGCTCTCTGCAACACCTCCCTTGGGCACTGCCAAACCCAGAGGACACCAGCTCCAACCATCTCTGCCTGGCACATCTTTTGTGGATGGTAAAGCTGGGGCAATGACACCTGATGCTGCTTCCCCAAGTAGGGAAGTGCTGTGTTAGAGGCTGCTGCTGAGGTACAAGGAGAAGACACCTAAGAAAGGCTAATGCCATTAGGTGTGCAGCCCCAGTACGGAGCCTCGCTGACAGGAATAGCACCGAGCCAGCTTTATGTAGGCTCAAGTGAGTCCCGTTGATGTGTGAAGGGAACAACTTGGCCCTGTGGGGGTGGAGGTTTCAAGACAGGTAAATAACCATGTCCCAAGAGATTATCCACTGAGCAGAAATGGCACCAGACGTGCCTGTGTTTTCTCTTAAATAGAGAAAACCTCCTTACATAAAAGAATCAAAGGTAAGGCAGAAGGACAAGCCCCAGCCCCTGCGTGCCGCTAACGAGGGTGTTGGAGCACGTGGTAAGGCAAGCATGACCCCCTCACCCCCCGCTGCAGTGGTGGATTTCTAGATTCAGAGAGGACAACCTTCCCTGGCATGTTTAAACCACTTCTAATCTGCTTTAGGACTGGATCTTTTATAAACAGCCCTGGCCAAAGCTCTTTCTTCCGGTTTCCTGAACTGCTTCACCTCAGAGACCCTGGGGGAACTTGTGACTATAGCAAGGGATAAAAAACCAAGCAGAGGGCTACAGGGAAGGCAGCTTGTGGGGCTACCAAAAGTTTTGTTTCATTCCAGACCAGACTGACTACAAACTAATGGGTAGTTGGTGGAGTCTGCAGGATCCATAAAGCCGTTTAAACACAGCAGGGGAGTGGGGACATGAAGGAAGGGGTTTCATTCTAGGCGCTCCCAAGCAAAAACAGCAGTAAATGATGAGCAAAATAGAGCTGTTGAAGAATACCAGTTTAGAAAGAGACAGAAGAACTGGGAATTGGAGGGGAGAAGGTAAACCCCATGAGGCTGTACTCTTGTTCCACCATAGCTAACACCATTGTTCGAGCCAGTCATAGCAGTGACTTTGGGCTTTTTCCTATTCAAACTCAGAAACATCCCAAATGAGACTAAAACCCATAACAAACCCCAGATGCAAAGCTCTGGGAGAATGAGAGCAGCAGCAAGGTTGCCAGGGCCCTGCAGGCATTCATTCCGTGCTCTCAAAGCTTGTTTTCCCCGCCCACAAGTTAGGATTGCCATTTCTGTTTGACCAAGTTGCTCTGCAGCTCTTTCCCCAGTAACCCCAGGCTGGGTTTCTCTTATTCACTAATATGCCCTCCAAGAAGGAGCTCACAACTTCCCAGAGGTCTAAGGTCCACAGCATGAAAACAACTGCCTTTGTCAGCCAGGCTGGTCACTAGAACAAGGCATCCTCTGTTTCCTTGTCACAAGTCAACATTTCCCACTAAGCCTCCCGCTCCTAACTCTTTTTCACAAAAGCAAATTAAAGCCCTTAGGGCACGAGTTCTCACTACAGTGCTGCAAAATTCCCAGACCTGCTCCTAAAAAAACCCAGCTATGCAGCTTTACATTTTGTCTCAATGGCTTTCAGGCAGACTCTGCTGAAGCATTTTCAGTTCTTCTCACCTGCTCCATGTTTTGGCACAACAAACAACTCTGAAAGAGGTTCAGGAACTTAAGCATCAGCTGAAGCTTGTGATGCAACAGCTGAGCTGTGTGGAGCAGCTGGCCCTGGAGGGGCACAGGGATGCTATCTTGGCAGGACTGAGGCACCTGGTGGCCTTTAAACGGCTGGTGTTCCCCTGGGAAACTAAAATGCAGAGAAGATGTTATGACTGGAGAACTGGCCTTGCTACAGCATTTATAACTCTCTCCCTGTGGAAATCCGAGCTGCACTGACCATCACAGCTTGGTATGAAGATTATGCACCAGTATGAGAAGAAGAAAATGGCCACTACATGACACCCATCTTCCCAATATTATAATTTAAGATTAAAACCAAGCAGGTATGAAGACTATGCACCAGTATGAGAAGAAGAAAATGGCCAGTACATGACACCCATCTTCCCAATATTATAATTTAAGATTAAAACCAATGGAAGATAAGCAAACAAATCTCTTATAGGAAAGGCATGAAGGACATGAAATGAAATGTCAGATATTTCTTTATTACAGACAATAGTCACTACATCAGTCTGTTTAAATTCTCCAGAGCAGCTTGACCACGGATGTCTTTTTTCCAGGCACCCACCGAGATGGAAGAAATTCCAAAAACAAAGAGAAACAAAAATCCAAAACCAAAAAATCTTGATCATAAATTAATGCCCTTAAATAACTTCTCCCACAACCACTAGAATGTAATGACAGAGAAGTCAAAACCCCTGCCCCAAGAAGCACATCACTCCTGGCAGTTGTGCTACCCACTAACCAAGAAAGTGCCATCTGCATCTGGGATTTGCCCACAGGAATGGAGGGAGCAGAAGAGAAAAGGAAGGAGGAAATAAACAGTCTTCACTTAGCTTTCCTTTTCCTCCTTCCCTTGTACAAGGAAATGGGAGGACAGCTACTGCTGCTGGCTGGCCCAGAGGGAGGACAAAATAGTTATGCAGAGAGGAGAGCATGCTAGTCAGTCTTTACACTAAAAAAATACCAAAGCCTCTGGCTAAACAGCATGTCTTCCTCTCCCCACAAGTCTTTGTGTCTTCTTTCTAGTTTAAAGATGGGATATTTCCATCATGGTCCTAAGGTGGATCCTCAGAAGGAGCTTGAAGACAGCAAGCAGTGATGCTAACACTTCCCCATAGAACAAGGGGAGGATGGAACGGGGCTGTTCTCACCATTTGTAATCACCTCCAAACCCTTAACCAGCTCCCACTGTCAGAGGGGAGCAGTGCTGCCCATGTTCCCAGCTGAGTCCTGCCTGCACAGAGGCACATGATAGTGTGGGAGCGGCTTTTCCTCCCCACACCACAGTGCCCAGGTTGGATAGCAGAAGTCTCCAGGGGCAAAAAGGATATCCAGGCAAACAAGCAAAGGAAAAGAGAGGAAAGCAGAGGTTGGTCCCAATCCACCCAGCCACCCCACCCAAGACAGAGGAGGAATCCAGGCTGGACACACAGAGAAATCACAGAGGATGAATGGCCATGTGAAATACATGTTTTCATAAGTCTGCAAAGTCCTCCCTCCAGCCATGCTGACACACTCAGGCATCATCAATGAGCTTTTCTCCATTTGCATCCTCCCTCCCACTACCCTCTCTCTCACTTTCTCCTTCTTCTTCTGCCCCATCTGTGTACACGTCCTTCTGCCCATAGCTGAGTGTGGTGCGGGCAAGGTCCACCTCGATGGGAAAGACATCTGCGTCCCGGAGCACAGCGTAGCAGTCATCATAGTACTTGGACATTGTGGAGACAAAACGCTGGAGCTGGAACACGATGTCCTGCACTGTAGTGGAGACATGTTGGGGGGAAAAAGTGTGAAAATTCCCTTCCCAAACAGTGTGAAGATTGTGATCAAGCCTCCCTTACTAGTGTTAGATACCATCTCCTGCACATTAATCCCTTTTGGCCCCTCAGGGCTGATGTCTCAGGTACAGCCACAAAGGAGTTCTTCAGCAAAGAAGAACAGAGTCACCTTCTGAGCTGAGACAAAGGAGGAACACAAAGGCCAAAGCCATGTCTGCTGAACTCAATAGTGGCACTCACCATGTTTCTGGTCCAGGAGCTCTATTTTCTCTAGCACATCCTTCCTCATCTTGGCAAAGCGCGTGCGAGCCTCCTGACGGCAGCGCAGGATGAGGCGGTACTCATAGTTCCCAGTGCTGACCCGGTAGAGAGGCTCACCCAGAGCCTGCCAAAAACACGGCGCCATTTTAGAGACTCCCACAACACTGGCTGTACACACAGCCTGCCTACAAATGTGGACTCACAACGACCTTGGGTTATTATAGATCTCTCAGGTACGTGGGAGCTGCTGCCAGGAAGCAGGAACCATGAGGAACACTGAGCCACGTCAAAAACTGGCAATCAGTGGGGTCACTTTGAAGGCCAAACACACACCAACCATGGTAAAGACAACAATCACTACTAGGCAAATACAAAAGGACAGGCACCTTTCAGCCCAGCATGACTTCTTACCTGGACTAGTAAGACAGGCATTAAGAACAAACACGTTTACATCAAGCACACAAAAATTCTGCCCTCCTCTGTAAGGTTTGTCCTGTATGGATTGCATAATGAATTATATTTCCCTGTATGTACACAGGGAACCCTCTGGTATCTACAACCATCCAGACATAATGCTGGAAACCACCAGGGAGGGACCTATACATTGTCCTGCAGAACAGCTTGGAAATGGGTTAGGTCTGTCACCAATGAAACATCCTTCCCTTGCACCTGTAAACACAACACATGGGATTTTTCTGTATCACAGATTACGGCTTGCTAACACATACTGCACATGCCAAAACCTGAAGATGTTGCTCTGCTGGGCAAGACTGGGATTCTTTCCTTCCCATTTAGAAGGAAACATATAATAAAAGACTGTGTTAGGAGTTTGATTCCTTCCTGGCACTTGGGAACTAGGCATTCCAGAAAATCAAATGCCTGCTCTGAGACTGATACCTAGGATAAAAAAAGATGCTACTTTTATGCGGGAAGACTGGAATTTATGGGCTACCTTTAGCTATTTTAAACAGAGCTGTTAAAGATTAAAGTCCTAAAACTCTAAAGTATAAACTCCCTATTGTTAAGAGAGATCCTTTAATCAATTTCCTTCATTTATAAATACAGTTTCACATGCATTTTGCTGCAGAGAAGCTAAATCTCCATTTCTCTGAAACAAGTCCAGAATTAACGATAAGCTGTACACTACACACAAATGGAATCTGTGAAGATAACACCTTAATCCTCCTTACATAACCTAACAGTACTTAAACACTGAGAAAGGCAACCACTGAGCAAACAAGCTGCAGTGCTTCCCAGGTAGCATTTAAGGATCCCCTATTTCTAACACATTAAGAACAAATGTATGTAATTCCTTAGGATGCATTCACTAGTTTGGGTGCTATAGGCACAGGAGTACTTTTGCCATTATACTGATACTCACAATGCAGCTGTACTCTTCATCATCCATCTCTTTGACTTTCAGGCAGTAAGACTTTGCAGAATTAAAGATTGAAAAAAAAAAAAAAAGAAAACAAGAAGGAACTATTAAAAATTAGAAACAACTTCATCATCACCCATATCCATGAGGTTGTACCATTCCAAGCCTTCCTTCAGTGGACAGACCCTGAAGAAAGCACAGTGACAAAAACCCTGTGTTCATCTACTCTTGGGGTAAAGACAGTACCAGAAAAGTATGAGACAGGAATAAATAAAGAGGGAAAGAAAAAGATTAATTGCAGGAAGGATTGAGGTAGGAGGAGATTCTGCCATATTCAGTTTCCTTAGGACTGCAGTGCCAAGTACTTCTCTCCATGGGTAAAAGGAAAAAGACTCCTACATCTACAGAACTGAGCAACCTTACCCTTTTTGGGTAGAAGACAAGGGCTGAGTGGAATGAAGGAGGAAAAAAAAAAGGCAAAGTCTAAATTAAAGCCTATATGACTTGACAGTTGTTTACTTTGGCTAAAGAAAAAGTGTCCAAAATTACCTGAAAAATATAGACTGGGGAGCTCTTTAGAGGAGTTCAGGAGGTTAAGTTGCAGAGGAACTCTTCAGAAATAAATCAGGAAATAATTTTGATCATGTAGAAAATAATTCATGTGAGTACTGTAAGATCTTTCTTACTAGTGAGAAGTGTTAGGTTAAAAGCAAGTGTCTGAATCTGAGTAATCTGGCAGTAAACAAACAACTGGAAAAAACAGGGCATTCTCTTGTGGATTATGGAAGGACAGATATGTGATCATATAGGCTAGATGTGACCTTCAGAAAAATTCTACGAAACTTAATTTCAACCAGTACTTAGGGAAAAAAACCAAACAAGCAGCTCACCAAATATTCGAACTTGACATCCAGGTATTTTTTGATAGTCAGCCTTGTGTCAGGAATGGCTTTATTCAGATAGGTATTCAAATCAGTGAGCATCTGCAAGGGAAACACCCTGCTGCTGAATTAAGACTAAAAAGCATGGCTACAATTCAAGTGCAACTTTCTACCCAGCACAGGTCATGGCGGCTGCCTCGAGTTAACTTTTCTTTGAACAACAGCATATTTGAAAGAAAATGTTTGATCATGGCTCAGAATGGTTAGAGCCTCCATTACTATCACTGGCAAGCGGTTCCAGTGCTAGAAATGCTTGCCGCACTTCTAGCCTGGATTAATCTGCTTTTGACTCGTTTTATTTTCAGCTGGTCCTGGAAACAGCTATCCCTGAATAAAGTTTCACAACCCAGCACTGTCCAACCAATACAGCACTGCAAATCAACACTTAAATTCTCTCTTTGCTAAACTAAGTGCACAGATCCACTCCAGACTCTCACTCAAATATTGATTGAAATTCTTATATTGTTCCTGGGTTGCTTATCTGAACTCTTTTAGTGACACAATGCAGTTATGGGTACCAATGTCAGGTACTACACTGGTCAGACTATTCCCTCATCCCCAAAAGAAAAGGAGAGGAATATACCCATGTGCAGAAAGTCACACGGACAAGATTGATATATTCATTATGTTACCTCTCAGGTTCTTTTCATTATGAAAAGAATTCCCTGAAGGAAAGCAGACAAGGATCCTTCTTCCCACAATGAATGAACTTTTAAGACCACACATTTAAAGACAGGCTTCTGCCTTTCTAGATTCCCCTCTTCTCCAAACCCTTTACTCTTTTGGTTAAATTCTTTACTGGCTTAATTGTTTTCAGAAGGTGAATCCCAAACTTCTCAATGTTGCGATGGGCATCAGCAAATTTCACAAAGGCTTCACTGGCAGCTGGCTGTGGTTCCCGTACACCAATGACAGAGAAAACATCTCCAAATGCTGCATGAACAGAATAAATAGAGATAGATGAATGAAAAGGCAAACCCTGAGAAAAATCTCATCTCCAGTACTGGAATTCCCTCCCACAACCTTACAATTAGCTGGAGGATGATGCTACATATTCCCTAAAGACAAGAGTTTGGCAGGGCATTTCTCCAGTGTCTCATGTGAAGGACATGGCCTGTGTTAGTACCATGACCGGTAATGCAGAAGAGCAGCCCTTCCCAGCTCATTTCTGTGACCCTTAGTTTTCTCTGAGTGAGGGAATCACACATCCAAGTACTGAAAAAAACTCCTGAATCTGAAGGTCAAAGATCTGTGCTCCCTTTGCTCAAGATTCTTTACCTCTGTGTGTCTGAGATAGCTCAAAGAAAGCCCTGAGAAGACTCTTGGTGTGCTCTGTCAAGCCTGTGATGGAAGCCAGAAAAAACACGTAAGTCACTTCATTGAAACACAATGAATGCATCGTTCTCTCCCATCCAGTTTACCTTTGTATAACTCTGCAGTCCTCTCCAGCTCCTCTAATCTCTTCACTAGTCCATCTAAATAGAAGCAAGAGTCAGAATACAGAATTCCAACAGTCATGTTCAGGACACGGTTAAGATGTGATTGGGTAGAAAAATAGCAGTTTCATATATTTGGTTCAAATTTCCCTCATCCCTTAATGCCTGTCCAGTGATACAAGAAGCAAGAAGCTTTTAAAATGATTGCAAACTTATTTTACAGTGTGGGGTCACGACCTGTAGGCATCCACTAAGTTGGTTCCTGCTTTGAATTAATCTGACCTGAGATAACATTTAAGTGGTCACAAGGACAGGCTATATCACTCAGGATGGGCAAAGACAATCACAACAGCAAGGCAGAGAAGAAGAAAAGAATGTGGACCATGCAAGCAACCAAAAAAGCACGCAAACACAGGAGAGCAAGCGTTCCATTAGGAAAATGTCCTCCTGGACAATACTTACCATTGCAAAGTATGGCTCGGCTTAACCCCAGGGCATCTGCTGTTCCTGAGCTCATGTTCTCTACCAGTCGGTGCTTCACCTTCTTCAATACTAAAGGTCAAAACAAAGTTACAAACCACCATCAGGGTCACTTCCATGGGCATGAAAAGCTCACCAGCACGTTTCACTGGTTTTCAGGCACTGGATGAAGTGCATTTAACTCAGTATTGAGGCATCAAGAAGAAAGAATACAAGGCGCTCTGGTCCAGCCGTGCATAACACATATTCTAACTTGCCTATCTGCTCTGCTTTCACATCCTGAACACTTCAATCAATAGAGCTCCAGCAATTCTTTCGGAAGACTGTCCCAATCAATCACTTTGCTATAAGCAAAGCACAAATCTTCATATTTGGAACTAAACTTTGCTTATGTTATCTGCTGTATTACTTCAGCTGACGTTGGGAGATGAGGCTTAAAGACAATCAGGACTTAATGCTCAGTGTTGTCTCTTTCCCTACTTTTACATTTTGAATCCTAGTGCAGCACCTCTTGATGGAATTTGTGTCTTTGGTGGTCATACCCTGAATTTACTAGATATATCTATGCCCTCCTTGGAACCAGATGACTCAGTCACCTTTATTTACAGGCAGACTTGCCTGCAGATCCCAAGAACTCAAGCTGAAGCCACAGTGTTCTGGAAAATACCATATTCTCATCACACTTTTGTTTTCCCAGAAATCCATCTCACTATTCATGATCTTCCAGATCTCCTGTCAATTTATTAGCACCATAATAGCCAGGAAAAGAAATGAGAGCAAAGAGAATGAATACATCTTGCTGAAAGTGAGAAAGGAGACAGCTGTGTAAGCTTAGTTCAAAATCAGACACTTTGTTTTAGCAATAAAAGCTCTCCTATCTCCCACAAAATTTATGTTTGTACAAAACTCAGGGTAGATGGGCATTTCATCACTGTTCTCTGAGCTTAGAAATCACCACCAATGCCTTTGAATTGACACATTTCTGTGTACATCTATAAACAGGTCAGCATAACTTACATGCATTAAATTAATTAAATTATTATGCAGTTGAGATTCAAGATCCATGCTAAACACAAAACAGAAATACAAGCCTCCCAAAACAACAGTTAAGTCTTGATTTAACTTTCAAGCCTATTTCAAAAAGTCAGGGAAGGATTTTGGTTTAAACCTGTAACTCTCTGACAGTAAGCATTTGAAAACAACTGAGTTAAGAGCAAGAAAGAAAACAGAATTATACTTTGGTTTGAGCTGGGTACCAAACTTTCACCCTTGCACATCATTTTAACACTCTAGGGAGAAAAAAACCAGTCTTACCAATATCCAAAGACTTGCCCTGCTTTGGGTCAGCCTGAAGCTTGTTGTAGTGTATTGTAACTTCTCCCTGTAGAAAGAGAAAACCCCAAACTGCTGTGCTGGAAGCAGGCAGCAGTGGCTCCCTTTATCCAAGGACAATCAGCAGCCAACCACAACCCAGAAGCTCCAGTGGCCTGCTCCTACCTCTCACCTTTACCATCTGTATCATCTTGGCCACCTCCACTTTGGTCTTCCCTTTGACAGATTTCCCATTGACTCCTGTGATTTCATCCCCGGCTGCTACAGTGCCGTCTAAGGCTGCTGGAGTATTATCAAACACCTAAGACAGAGCGCAGGGAATCAGCAATCAGGAGGAAGGTCAATGCAGAGCCAGAGAGCACAAACCAAACAGCTGCATTCCTCCTACTTAATTCACTTTTACTTTGTCTGTGGTGAAGCTTCAGTTTTCCTCCTATCCAAACCAAGAGGTGGGCTGATCATCTTGTTCCCTCGGGAAGTTCTTGTCCCTAGGATGTGCCTCCTTGAGCACAGGATTTCCTGATGTTGGGAGGGTCACACTGTTCCCCTGTGAATTCTAACATGCTCTCCAAGGAGAAGAGTAATTCCAGAAGTCTTAATTTAACTCTTCCACGGCTACTAGGTACTAGAGTAAGGAAATCTTTTTATTGAAAAGTGAGATATCATCTCCCACTTTGAGAAAAACAGCACAGAACTCTCTCTCCACACTTCCCATCTCTCAGGCCAACACTCTTTTAAAAAGATGGTTTATTTTTCCTCCCCAGGTGCCCACCTGGACAATGTAGAGACAGGGGCAGTACTGTGCTCCTCCTCCAATGCTGATCCCAATCAGGTTCTGAGAGTCCTTTTTCAGGGTCACTGTCCCAGGTACAGTGGGGATGCCCCTACAAAGAGAAAGGAATAACTGAACGTAGGCAGAGCTGCCTGCATATGAAACAACTCTGGTATCTGAGTCAGTACAAATGGAAAACATCACGGGCACATCTGAATTCATTCCTTCACCTGTGCCACAGAGTCCAGCAGCATGGGCCACCAGGGAGACCCTCTGTGCTACCTTTTTCTTGGGATTGCATGCAAGGATTAGAGGTGGAAAAGACACCCTCATCTATCACTAAGCACTGAAGAAACACTATCACGCTTTAGCGTTTCACCTGCACTTAATGCTGGAGTGAGAGTACAACTTGCAGAGCATAAATGTGATGCAAATCAAGTTGCTCTACGTTAAATGCAGGGCAGTCACTGCAGAGCAACACCAACATTCTCCTTTGCTCACAAGCACAGCAATGCCTCATCCCCAGTCTCCAGAGGGAGCACGAAATCAGCACTGAACAGGAAGTCTGATGTTCAGCACACGGTGTCTAGCACAGGTACATTTATCAACTCTCATTTGATCTTGGCTGCAAAGCCTACTTCTATTTTAACAAACACCAGGAAAAGACAAGTGATGTACTCACAGCTTATCTTCCTCAATATCATAGTCCAAATCTGCAAACATTGTTTTGGTTCAGTGGAGTCCGTTTGTCTGAACCTGCTTATTCCAAACTCCCTGGGAAGAAAGAACAGAATAAACCAAATAAATGAATGATCGCAATAGAAGAACGCAGAGAACCAACCTGTCACCCTTAATAATCTCTTTTCTTCTTTTTTGGAATGCCACATTGTGGTCTATCAAAAGATGAAAAATGAGTCAAGTGTCCCTGGTTCTGTGCTCTGCATGCGACAGGATGAAGTCCTCGAGCTGGAATGCTGCATGTTCCAAACCCAAGACTGACACACGTGCAGCATTTCCAAAGCACAGAGCAAAGCCTGGTCCCTTCCCGAAGCTGCTTCTTTCCACGCTCCACCTGCACTACGGCTGCTAAAGATTTATCTCAGTTTTAACCTCGACATCCATTTCACATCTCCGTGTGCTTCACTTCACAGCAAGTCACGTCACTTTTTGACGTTCACCACCTGTCTCGGCAGGCCGCGCTCAAGCTTTCCACCGAAAGCCTCATTATTTCCCCATGCACAAACCCCGTTTCCATTTGATTTCGGGCAGTAATTAGCTGGCACGTTTGGGTTCCGCCCACCCTTCAGCAGCACCCAAGGCATGGTGACGCCGTGAAGGTGGTCGCCTCCAGCACAGCCGATCCGGAGGGAGCGGGGCTCCACCGACAGCTCCCCGTGCCGCAGCCCCCGCGGCAGGCCCGGGCAGGGGTCGCGGGCAGTGCCCGCCCGGGGAGAGGGCGAGTGCAGCCCCCGCTCCCCCGCCCGGCGGGACGGTGCCGGGGGTAGCCGCGGGGGGGCGTCCCTGAGGGGCCCCCAGGCTCACCGGAAGCGGCCGCGCGGCGCCCTCAGCCCCCGAAGGCTACGTCACCGCCGGCACCGCCCGGAAGCGCCCGCCGAGCCCCGCCCCCCGCGCGCCCGCCTCGTTGCCATGGGGACTGAGAGAGCGGGACTCGGTTAGGCGGGCGGAAAGGCGCCTCAGGGGTGACCTGACCACTCTCTAAAACCCTGAAAGGAGGCTGTAGCCAGGTGGGGATTGGTCTAATTTCCTAGGCAACCAGTGACAGGACAAGAGGACACAGTCATAGGCTGCACCAGGGGAGATTTAGGTTAGACATTAGGAGGAATTTCTTCACGGAAAGGGTGATTGGGTATTGGAATTGGGCATTGGGCACTACCAGAGAGGTAGTGGAGTCACCGTCCCTGGAGGCGTTTAAGGAAAGAGTGGATGTGGCACTCAGTGCCGTGGTCTGGTTGACGTGGTGGTGTTCAGTCACAGGTTGGACTCTATCATCTCAGAGGGCTTCTCCAACCTAATAGATTCTGTGATTCCCTGAAATCACCCCTACTGCTGGCAGGCCAGCAGTGACCCGAGGAAGCATTGGATGCCGGCGGATGTGGAAGCCAGTCATCATAGCTGTGTGCAAAACCATTACACTGCTGTGTGTGTGGCAGGATCGCCAGGCTTCCACGCATTCTTCTGCTCTGCAATGTGCGTGGGGCAGTAACCACTGCACTGGTATTCAAATGGTTTTCCTGCCTCCATCATGACAGCACCACCACTGGGAGAATGCTTTGATTTCCCAAAGAAATGTGGTTGCCTTGTTGCATTGTGTGTCATCTTTTCCAGCTGCTCCTGGCTTCTGAGCAACTACCAGGCTGCCCAACCCAACTTACTGACACAGATCAAAAAAAAACCCCACAAAAAACAAATCTCAACATTGTACTCTTTGAACTCCAAACTCCTCCATGACTAGGAACAAGGACTGGCCCACGGCAATGACCTCTCTTGCTGGCTAAGAGGGTGGTTAGTGTTTGCGGTATGCAGCCCTGTGAGCCTCTTGTCTGCATACATCAAAACACTGACTGAAGCCGCCCACAATGTTGGACTACAAGGGCAAGAGTGTGTTGCTAATACTCATTTTGAAGTCCTGGGTCTAAGATGTGATTTATTTATGAGGGGCAGCTGAATGAGAAATGCAGTCCTTCAGGTGGGAGCCCTTTGAAGAAAAGAGACTGACATCCTGACCCTGGCCACTGACAGAGTTTTACATCAGTGAAGCTCCAGAACTGATGAGCCAGACCCTCATCTGCACAAAGAGCTTTCTGGGGCTCGGCAGTGCAACAGCACTTGACTGTGGCTGCAGGTAATACAGAGAAGATGGAGCCAGGCTCTTCTGAAGGTTTTTGCACAGCTAAAGACAAGAGAAAGGGGTTGCAAGTTGCAGCATGGAATTACAGTGCAACAAAAGGAATAAAAATTACAATGAGGGTGGGTAAGCACTGTTACATCAGCCCAGAGAGGTAGTGGAATATCCATCCCTAGAGACAGTGACAATTTAGCTGTAGAAATTCTAGGATGCTGCGGTCCTGAGGGAGACCCTGCAACACAAGCAAAGAGGTCACCCCGCAGAACCCTTCCCAAAGCTGACAGCTAATACAGAGAGCTGGTTAAGCAAATGTCACACAGCAGAACTCGAGCCCGCTGTCCGTCCCACGCCTCGGCAGGAGTGCTCCGGGCGGCGGCGGCCGCGTGTCCCGCGCTGTCGCCCGTTGGCTTTGCAGGCTCGGGGCCACCGGCTGGGCTCCATTTCTAAGGGTGGAGCGCTACTGTGTGGCCACTGCCCGGAACTGCTGCTGCAGGAGCGGGCCTGGATTCAGGGTTTGCGAAGGTGGGCTATTTCTCCCGTTTTACTGCAAAGGGAAAAAAAGAGGCGTTTCACACACATAGGAGAACACCTGCATAACGTGAATCATTTGCCTGCGCCCAAGGGGATTGCGCAGAGCCTTGTGCATTGGCTGGGTATCAGACTGGTTAAAAGAAGTTGCAGGACTTCATTTCTCCTGCTGTCCACTTCTGCTACTAGATCTGCAAGGGAGATGGACAAGCAGTGAATGTTTCCCTTGCTGGCAGCTCCTGCCACTCAAAAGAAATACAATAAGCAGAACTCGCCAGTCGCAGATCTGCTGACACTGGCAAGGCCAAAACCTGTAGGTCTGATGAGCCTTGTTTTGTGCTGCTCCATGAAATGTGCGTGTTGTGCATGTCCTTTAGTACGTCCCCAAAGCATCACCCTTTGTACATGTGTGCTGACTGGGTCTGCCTTTTGTACACGGCTGCCCCAAAGTGTCCGAGATTGATTGGATTCTCTCTGTGTGAGGTGGGGAATGAATCTGGATGCTCCCTAAAGCCACGTCTGTCTCAATAGTGGAAATCCAGCTGATTGCCTCCTTCCAAGGGGAAAAGTAATGAATTGTTGATGAAAATGGTTACCTAAAATCCAAACGAGTAAGGTTAGCCACCATTTAAAAAAATCCCAAGAAGCTGTTCATTTTCAATAAGTCTGATTAATTGTACAAAAAATTTGAAATGCAGCTTTCTCTTGAGTATTTGGCTCACTGCTTACAGTCTACCAAAATGGCTTCAATCCAGAGGGCTTAGTTTGCACATACAGAGATTTTTCTATCCCCACATACACAATCCATGAAAAGTTTGACTCTGAGAGTCAAAACGCCCATCTGATTGTCTTTCATGATGTGTAATAAGGAGTCTGCTAGCCGATCACATGTTGCATGACTGACTAGCTTCTTGGCACTCAGACGTATTTCTGTGTACTGAGGCTGTCCTCAGTCTCATGTTTCTGGCTCCTTTTCTGCTACTGTTTTCAGTATCAACACAACTAACTCCGGACTGACATCCTCCTTGATTGCTGTCCCTTGAGCCATGTTGTCTGTTTTTGAGGGAGCTTCCAGTGAGTAAGTGTGGAGATTGTATTCCCTGCCTATCACTGCACAGCCTGCTTGTTCTGTCCCTACCCCACTTCTGCTGGGTGCTGCGATCACATGTAGCAGCCTCTATATGGGGCGGGTGGGACATGGCCCTGTTGGGGTGGAATAGGGAGCTGCTTTCAGTGGGTGTTTTCATTGTCCTTCCTCTGAAATTTCCTGCATTTAGGATTCTCTGAGATTTATCCAGAGGGAAGTTGGGGGAAATGGACAACACTCTGTGGCAGATGCATTGTATTTCCACATGCACCCAGTATGTTTCAGTGCCCCTGGACTTTGTCCCCATAGATTTCTTCTCCCAGCCAAGGAGATAGGTTTCAGGGGCATCTAGTACAGCAGTTACCTCTATGAAAGCATTACTTGCAAAATCAGTACTTGGAACCTGAAAAACTCTAAAGGCAACTTAAAGGCTAATGGATTTTCTGAGCCCCTGCAGGCAGAAAGCATGAGGTTTGGCTTGGCTGATCATTTTTTATTTGTAAGGCAACTTTCAGCCTTTTCAATCCAGGGGCATGACTACATTCTATTGCACAGCCCAGGGGCACTACTGGTCTGGCAAGGCACTGTCAAAGCTTGTGGTCCTTGGGACGAGCCCTTGGGATGTTGAGCTCCACAGCAGAATAGCAACAGGGCATATGGAGCATGAACATCTCATGAGCAGTAGCAGAGTGAGGGGTAGGAAAGAGACAGAGACTTGCCCTCATTATGCACGGGTCTAACATGCCCAATTACCCTATCCTCTCCTTACCTCTGCAATGTAAAAGACTGTTGTTGAGAGTGGTCATAATTCATGGTGAACACCCTGCCTCCCCCTTACTCCTTTCACACCCACTGCTCTCCATTTTCCTTCCAGAAAAAAGTGTGTCTTTGATGAAATGAAATGGCTTAGTCAAAGAACCCCTCAAGTGGTTGGGGACCTCTGCAGTTGACCACCCTTGCCCACTTCCCAGCTCTATTTCTGGCCGAGTTTGGAGTTTAAGTGGGCTGACCTTGTGCCCTGACTGCCCTGGGGGTCAGTGATGAAAGCGGATGGAGGCTTCACAGTCAGGTCTCTTGTGTGTGACTCTTTTGTTCCCAGGACAAGGGTGTGCAGTGCCTGGGACAGTGCTTAATTGTTTGGGGGCACTGCTTTACCCGTCATGCCCTTCCCTGGGTGGCCCTAGCCCTTCTTGCTCATGCGTGGGAGTGAGGCAGCTTCCCCACTCACGGTAGGGAGGAGGAAGCAGAATCTGGATTTCTTGGGATCATTTCTGACTGTTTATCAATCTGTGTAATAATAAATTTTGCAGTACCAGAAAACAGCAAGAAAGTAAAAAAAAAAAAAAAAAAAAAAAAAAAAAAAAAAAAAAAAAAGAAGCAAGCAAGATGACACTTCCTGGCATTTTGTGACTCCTGTCTGTCACTGTGTGTATTCTCTATTGTCCTTCTGTGCCAACAAGAGCAATATCACCTTGTCCCAGCCAGCTCCTGTGTCCATCCACTCTGCTCCATGGGATTCACCTCATCCCTGAGACCTCCCTCTGCCCTTCTACAGGTGTTTAATGAGGAAAGTCCTGTGTCAGACCTGAGGCATTGGGCTTAGTCCAAGTGAAGGCAATGGGTTCACACCAGGGAAGGCAGGAACTTTGCATTGATCTTGTGGGTGTGCAAGCCCAGGGCTGGATATATTGAGACTTCTGGAAAGTCTTTTTTTTTTTTTTTTTTTTTTTTTTTTTGCTAGATCTGAGCTGGGCACCACACCTGGCATTGCCCAGAAGACATGCAGAGGAGTGGTGGGTTTTCTGCAGGTATGCTTGGCCAGGGGGAGGATGCTGGACAATCTGTGGGCATGATGATAAGGAACTGGAGATGGACAAAGCCTCGCCTGGTGGAAGTAGGTCAGCAGAGCTCAGCACAATCATGTAGGAAGCCTTGTACCACTCAATACCTCTTTGGCTGCCCCCCAGCATATTTCTTTTCACAACGTGTCCTTCCGGTGCTTCAACTCTTCATTAGAGCTGGAGACTGATGCAGGATCCTCCACAGCAAGCCCTCCCCTCTGCCATTTTGGGGAGTGACTGTGGAGAGGAAATGGATAAAAAGAGCCCAGGGTCAGGGTTTAATTACCCCATTGCGTGCAGAGACGAGTGATGGACAGAGACTGTCAGTGGGTCACTGATTAGCTGCCATAGAGCAGACAGAGGAGGGGGGAAATATGATGAGCCCCTGAGACAGGCCAGTGTTGGGGAGAGCTGTGAGACATGGAGATGGCAGCTTGTTGTGAGAGATACTTTTTCTTTTAGTTGTTTCTATTGGAAATGAGATGCTTGACACGGCCAATATATCAAGCAGCAATTTAATAATTAATTAATTAGCATGGTAAAGTGTGAGCAAAGACAGCGCGCTGGGTACAGTGGAAAGATTTTCCCTTCCAACTGCACACCAATTGCTGGACTTGCTGGTATTTTATTGGCTATATTCATACATATTCATAAGCTTTTCTCAGCAGTTTCTGTTTCCAATATTTAACGTCATTATTCAATACCTATTGTGGTCTATTTTAAATTTCAATATTCCAGGATATGTTTTCCAGGTGGTGGGGTCCAGCTTCCAGATGTGGGGTCCAGCTTCTATTTTCCAGGTCTATCAATCTTTGATAGTCATGTTCAGTTTTCCTTTTTCAGGAGCCATAAATCAGTGAGCTGAAGTCTTTCTTTCATGTATAGGATGTTTTCCCACCTTCTGTGAAAGGCCTGGGCCCCCTTCTTATTTCCTTCTTTTGTCTAAAAGCCTTTTTACATTCTAAAACTACAGTTAAAAATTCTTTAAGACAAAACAAACTTCTAAAGTTATAATTCAAAGACACTTATTACAGAATTGCTTGAGATTTATAATAGGTAATTGCAAGCAAAGTTTGTTCAAAAACCTTATTTCCATGCTTTCTTCAGTTATTTATTAGAACTCATCTTTATAACTGTCCCATGGCCATGTTCTACAACTACAATTACACAGATTTTCTTCATTTCCCTGACACGAAACATGACTTTGTATTTCACATTTCCCCAGTCTTTCATCCCACCATTTGTCCCAGCTCCGTCAGGAGTCCTGTGGGCTAAAAAGTCTCCTGCTGTGCCACGGGTGCTTCGCTGGTTACGGACAAGTTGCTGCTAGGGTGGCAGGTCCCCTGGGGGGATGGAGAAGAAGGGATTTCTCCTGCCAGCTGTGATGATCGCTTGTCTCCTTGTGGCAAAGTGGCAATGAAGGATGGAGGGCGGGGAGAAGGGAACAAGTAATGAAAGCACATGAGAGAAGGAAAGGAAAACGCTGAATGAAATGGCTGCTGGCAGGTGAGGTGTAATGCACAGATAGTGATCCTCTGTGCAGGAGTGAAGTTCTCCTTCAGCGAGATCAGCCCAACGATAGTGCAAACCAGGCTGACTCTTTTCAGCCCCACTGCTTAACCACTGCCTTCTTTGGACATGGCTGAATGCCTCTGGTAAGAAATCTGTCTGGCATCTGTTTGGTCTGGGATTGAGAGAGACCAGTTTTATTCTCTTGGCACATTTGGTGACCTGGTTTGTGTAGCAATATGCAGAAGATGCAAGTTTCAGCAAGTCTTAACTCTTCTGCTCCTAATTCTGCCTCCTTTCCTTCTTATCCTCATATCGAGTCCTTGTTCCTCATCCCATCATGCTGTCTCTGAGCCCAGCCTCCCTTTTCCCACATGTAGACAACTCAGTCAACTCATATCCTTGACCCTGCCCTCAAGTCCTGCCATACAGTGTCACACCTCACACACAGTCTTCTTCCACCAGTCCTGTTACCCTTGGTCTCAAGGCTCCTCTTTCTTCTCATTTTCTCTCCAATCCCTGTTACACATCCTCTTGTGGAGTCTGACCTTCAGTTTCTACCTCCATTCACAGTTGTCCCCCAAGGTCCTGCTTCCCATGCTCACTCTCTCTATCACTCCTACCCTTTCCTCTCCCATCCTTGCTTTTCCTCACTCATCCTTTATCCCTCTTCCTGTCCCCTTCACCCCCGATCTCCCAGGGTTGTTTGCGTGAATCATTTCTGGAATCATGAGATCACTGTTTTTGTCTGTTTCTGTCAGTGGGAACATCACATTAAGGAGCATGGATAAGTGACCGGGGGCCATTGGGGTGACTTTGGCACCCCCTCTCCCCACTGTCACTACCCCCCTCTTCTTCTGTATCAAAGGAAGCTTTGTTGTCCAAAAGCAGAAAGAGAGAAGCAGATAAAAAGGCAGAACATGTGATCTCATTTGCTTTATTTAAGCATCCAGCTATCCCTCCTCTCTTTTCTTGATTCATCCAAAATTATCTAAGTAAGAATCCATAATCCATCCTTGGGCTTCTCATTTGTGAAAGAGATGGTGGTAGATTCTTTTTTCCAAAGGGACTCCAACAGCTGACCTCTTGGTCTCCATAGGATGCAGAGATGACCCTGATGGGGCTCTCTAGACGGTGTAATGCCTTTGATTACAGTACTCTTTGCATCAGGAGTGCGACATTCCACCATGTGAAGGAGAATTGAAGCAGGGAGAAGCAAAGCTTTTCCCTTAAACTTTCACCATTTTTTAGTGGAGAATTCCAAGAGTATCCACCAATGCACTGCTTCATCAGAGGCAGTGCTTGGTGTGGAGGTTTAAATTTGCCGTGTTAGATGCACATTAGAATTAATGAGTTTCTGAATCTTCCAGGGACTTGCTTTTTTGACAAGGGCAAAATTCTTCATCGCAGGGTGCTTTGGTTGTCTTTTGTGATCGAGATGATCTGTGTCCTGGTGAGCACCCTCTACGGTAGAACTACTGTGGGAGTGGTGAAGCACAGCTGAGGTTGCAGGAAGAACCTCTGTGTCTTTGTTAGGGATTCATTTAGATACTATCAAGCCAGGAGGCAGGAAAAAGGAGTATTATATATGCCTTTGTTGTTACATATTGGTTGAATTTGAGGCTTTCCAGTGAAAGCTGCCCTGCATGCTGCTTCGAA
This sequence comes from Prinia subflava, assembly GCF_021018805.1. NCBI lineage: Eukaryota > Metazoa > Chordata > Aves > Passeriformes > Cisticolidae > Prinia > Prinia subflava. The sequence goes on along the minus strand of NC_086250.1, from coordinate 21,985,333 downwards.
ACAGTATAGTTGACTAAGCAAAAAATTATTGTGGGCAGAGACATATGAATATAAAGAGTACATCATTTCCATGATGTTTTAACCCACGTGGTTAAAACCCACCAGACAAGAAGTCCTTCTAATATGGGACTATAATGGCCCTTTTATCTATACTCCATTCCCCTTCTCTACGGGAATAAAAATTTTCTGCATAACACCTTACATCCACAGCTCTGTATGTGTGTGTGCGGGATGTGGCTAAAGCTGAACTTTAACCTGATTGTTTCAAGGACCTTCTAAAAGAGTTAAAGCACTAAATGGGAGAAGAGTGCAGAAAACCTGGCAGATGGACACAGGCAGCATATGCTGTGTTCATATAAAGCATGACATGGACTGAGCTCGACTCAGGACAAAGGGTGGTCAGAAAGTGAAGAGGGTCAGTAGAGAAGAAGGTGAGAAGAAAGGCAGATGGATTTGCATCAGGTGAGACTGAAGAATTTTATTTTGTTGTAGAACACAGTATCCGTGAAGTATATACCCAAATGCTATGAAAGGAAGGGAGGTGGGAATTTGGCTAAGGAATTGTTTCTGTTGCAGATAGGTCATTGTAGAAGTTGCAGTGACTTTGGCATCATGTGATCTTTTACATATCTGTGTGCATGTAAGGTGACTCAGTGAAGCAGTATGTACAAGGAGACTATAGCTGGAAGGATGCCTGTGGAAATGCCTGAAGTATAATTTCAATGGGGTGTGGGAAGATGTGATGTTCATGGGGATTTGCCACAGCTTTTCTGTGGTGGGAGATCATGCACAAGATTTACAGCAATGGTGCAGGGAAACTATGTGACACTACAACCCATCCAACAGAGTGTGTCAGCTCCAGCTTGCAACCAGCTGAATCAGTAAATATGGAGGCAAGAAAGACTTTTTTGGTGCCTCTTGTGTTTTTTTAATAAATGCCAAGTTTCCAAAAATTTAGACTCATTGTAGCTGCCACTTGGCTCCTGCCAGTTCTGGGTACCTATTATTTGATTTTCCTGAAACAGATACTGTGACTCAATTTATAAGATATTTCCATTAGTGTGTTGGACTGATTCAACTTACGTTCTGTGCCTGACACGTTCTTCCCCATCTCTAAGAGAAGCCCAGTGGAAGCAAACGGGCCTTCACATAGCTGCTCAACATCGCTATCAGGTAATAGGTAAAGAAATATTTGCCATGACCAACCTATATGGTCATTTTTTGCCATTCCTTGGTCACTCGGCAGCCAATGGAGAGAAGAGGCGAGAGCAGAGTGGGAGAGAGTAAATGAGACAGAGAGATGAGAACAAAAGATTCTTTTGTGGTACAGAGAGAGAGAAAAGGGAAAGCATCACCAAATGCCCAGAAGCCATGTTGGTAACAAGAGACCCATTCTCTCAGCTACTTGGAAAACAACTTGGAGTAAAAGACCCTGGTTGATTTAACCCTTCATGGAGGCAATTTACTGAGCGTGAAGGAAAGAGGCATGGCCACGGGAGATGTAATCTGTGTGGCAGGGCAGTGGTCTTGGCTCTTGGGCAATTTAAGACAACAATTGGTTGTCCAGGAAGAGGAGATAGGGATGATGTTGGGTGGCTTGACCATACTGAAGTTTTAAAATGCCAGATATCCTTTCTTCATTGGAGCTTTCACTAGAAGAGTTTTTCCAGCATATGAGGTGATGACTTTTCTATTGATGTTTTTCCTAGGGATGCTATGGAGTAAGTAAAATACCACCCCTAAAATATATAACTTACTCCAGCACAGTCTTGTCCCATCACAGCCTCTGTGAATTCAGGTTCTGTTGCTGGCCTTCAAAAACTCCTCACATATTGTGTCTCTCTTGCTCATGTCTTGGTCCTCTCTTTGACTGAGAAGAACAATTTTACTGGAGTTAGGAGTTCTCTGTACAAACTAATTGAAAGTATGCCAAATCATCCATTTCCAAAAATACAACCATCTTTAATTCATTGTGAAGTCTCTCCCTTAGCCTTCTGCACAATATTGTAAGGAATTTTCCTCTTTAATTGAGTGAAACTTTGGGTGAAAGGAAACTGGGCTGATAGTATCAGAAAATGCTCCACTCAAGGAAGGAGAATCTGCACCTATTTGAAGATAAATATGGGATATCAGCATATGCTGTGTCAGTTTTACTGTGAGCTTGCTTCTGGGTGCTCTAAAGGAGCGAGACAGACAGATCTCAAAGAAAGCTTCTTCTCATAACAGTGCAGGAGGCACAGCACCCTGCCTCTGGAGACTCCTAGCACAGTGCCAGGCAAAGGGGTACAAAGAGCAGTGGAAAGATTTTTCACCTCTCTGCTTCATCGTCTCACCAGCTCAGGAGCAGTGTCCTCCCACCATGGGTCACCCATCCCCCTGGCCTGATGGCACAGATGGGGAGGATGCAGTGCGTGCCCCTGGAGCCTATGGTCAGGTGGGCTGCCAAGCGGATGTGAGATGCAAACAGCCTTACAACTGTGCTTTCGTAAATAAGCCATCACATGGGACTCGTGCACGTCTGTTAGAGCAGCAGTTTGAAAACCAGGAAAATCATGTGGCAATAGAAGTCTGTAGGCTCCCAGCCTCCCCCACTCCCTAACCTTCTTGCCCTCTTTCCTTTCTATGTCTCTCTCTCTCTGTCTTACTGAGATGGTAACCTCAAAAGCTGGAGTTGCATTTTGCTCCCACTAACCTCATCCAGGGTTTTGGGGTATTTGTGTTGGCACTTGATGTTGGTTTTCAACATACCTGTGCTGTGTGGTGTTCCCTGCAAGCCTGCCAGGGGAATTTGCAAGTTCAATCTCTTAAAGGAATTGAAGGACATTTACCCAGAGGGCATGTTAAATATGATTAAACCCATTGCTCAATGGGATTTTCACTATTCCAGGTGAGTCTGGCAGAAATTGTCTTTTTCTTGGCAGTATGGTTTTAATACCTGATGGGCATTTACTGGAGTTACTTGTAAGGTCAGAAGAGAGAGTTCTGGAGTTTGTAAACTAAAAAAGCTTTAAGTTCTCCACTGCTGCCTCATACAACGCATTCACAGTAGCATAGCAAAGCAGGAGTTTTAGAACATTGAGACCTCAGCTCAGCTAAAAGCAGGCTGTGGTCTGTGAACAAAAAATGCTACTACATTGTAAGTTAATTCAGGTCTCTGAGCCTTGGCTCCACTCACAGCCTCCTATTGTAACTGAGGTCTTAGGTGCATATGCCAACCAACCTTGCTGAGTGCAAAGAACTGAGAGCCAGGAAGAAACTGAGGGATTTATTGGGCTGTGCCAGGTGAGGCTCAACCTGTCCTATTGTCCTAACACTTGAGTGCTGGTGTTGATCACACCTTCTTCCACCATACGTTTCTCCAGCTATCATTTCCTCCGAGCTGGCTTTTCCTAGCTTAGAAGCTCAGGATCTGAGTCTGCAGTTCATAAGATCTTTACTTTTTCTTGCATTATGCATTCCTCCCAGGGCACCTCTGCTGGCTGCACTCACAGCCTCTCCTGTCCTGTCCTGTCCTGTCCTGTCCTGTCCTGTCCTGTCCTGTCCTGTCCTGTCCTGTCCTGTCCTGTCCTCTCCTCTCCTCTCCTCTCCTCTCCTCTCCTCTCCTCTCCTCTCCTCTCCTCTCTCCCTGTTAGCTGCCTTAGGCTGTGTTGAATTTGGATCTGAAAATGGGACTGCTTTGGACTGAGTTAATATTTACAGCAGATGGGAGTGGGCTTGATGGAAACAGTTTGCCTTGATGCAATGCTGCTTAACTGGTGTGAATAATTTCACGATGCCTGGTTTAAAAGCCCTGTTTCTCTTGTACCTGAACCTATCATCCCACCTGGCAAGCTGTTTGCTGGACCAGGTTTCCATGGATAGGAAAAATATTATTCAGCAAGTGCTGAAAGGGGATTTAGTTTCTCAGTGTTCAGCTGCTCCAGGCTATCTCCTTCTCCACAACCTATGAGTGATTCATAGCAGAACATCTGCATCTTCTTCCCAATTTGATCCACCAGGCCAAATCTGTTTGTCACTCAGCATCCTAGCTCTAAAAAGGAAAATCAACCTGTCTGAGAAATTCCCTAGACAGCAATCATAGAATCATGAAAGCATAGAATGGTGTGGTCTGGAAGAGACATTAAAAATCATCTAGTTCCACTCCCCTTCCATGGGCAAGGATGCCACCTACTAGACCACATTGCTCAAGGTCCACTTAACCTGACCATGAAATGTTCCAGGGGTGGACAAGGATAGCAACCAGTGTTTGAAGTGTGAAAACAGGACCTGAAAACCTCTCACAGAATTTATATTTTGACTACGTTTCCTTGATAGAACAAAATTTCATCCAGTCTAATATAGTGTGTGTAAGACATTGCCACAGTGTTACTTATCAAGGGAATAAAATACTTTGACACAGGATTAAACCACAAATAAAGAAAAATTAAGACTGTTCCTAAATAAATGATATCTCAACATAAAAGATTCTACCTGGAGGATCTGACAAGTCAATCTAGGTCACAGTGCTGCCAAATCCTTTCCCTTTGCACTTGTTCTGTCTCTGCTTAAAAAAAATACAACAAAGCAGAAAGAAATATGTAGTGACGGGTAGGAGATGTTGTGGTCCCGGGGAGAAGCAGAGCCCCATCTCTTTACACAGCTAGCAGGGAGTGGAGCAGGAGAGAGGAGGGTAGCACAGCACTGTACAGCTGCAGGGCTGCTCACAACAGGGCAGAGCTCCCAGAGAATGTGCTCTTTGTTCCCTGCCTTTAAAGGGTAAGAGAAACACTTATGCATGGCAAATTAGCCCAAAAATGTATTTCTCTAAAACACCCGATTGTCTGGCCAGCTCTGCAGCTGCAGGGAAGTTCCAGGGAGAGAAGGGGGAGGCGGCGGGGAAGGAGGAGGGAGGCAGGGAAGGAGGATATTGATGGCGGGGGTGGGGAAGTGGGGAAGGCAAGATGATTGTGCAAATGAGTGAGAAATTCTCATGCCACCATTCAAATAGAGCTGACCAGTGAGTCAGGCGACTCCTGAGAGAGGGGCCACGTTGGTGGTCAGGGGACCACGATGTCTCCTAGGGAGCAAGGAGAAGAGGGGACACAGACAGCTGTGCTGTTTACAGCAGGGGAGCAGGCAGTGGTGCAGCAGGCAGTGCCGGGGAGTCCTGCCACCCGGCAGGTTCAGCTGTGCCATCTGGGCCGGGATGATCCGCGAGCAGTGCCATGCTAATCTAGTCACCGTGTGTTGCGTGCTGGGGGCTGTGACGCCTCTCCTGCTCCTGAGTGCACATGGTTCAAGTGTTTATGAGGAGCAAGGCCTGTGCTCTTCCTAAGAGGTGGCACTTAGGTTTCAAACGTCCCAGATGTACCTCTTGGTTAGGAAATCGATCTGGGCTTGTTAAGGATTTCCAGCTTTATGCTAATACACATTTAAAAACTCCCAGAACATTGCTGGCAGAAAAGTGATTCCTTGAACTTCTCTGGAATTTGGGAAGCAAAACCTAGTGATAAGATTCTTGACAATGGCTCGGACTGTGAATTTCATGGTGAGTGCCACAGTCTTGTTCCTGTCCCAAGGGATGCCACTGAAAGCAGTCAGGCCTACCCTGAGCACAGCTGAGACCTCAGAGTCCAGGGAGTGTCTCCCACGTGGTCTGGGATGAGACATCCTCTTCACGTGCATGTATTTATTTTATTTTTCATTACCTGCTGATGTGGAAAGAGAGGTGGTCCCTGCTGCAACCTACAGGCACAGCCTTGAGGTAACCTGACTTGTCCTCATGACTGCTGACTGAATGCTCCTGGGGACATCTGCAGAGTTATCAAGATGCTGCCTGCAGAGGAAGCAGCTCAGGCTAGGCTTTGCCTTTGAGGACACTAAGGGGTGGACTTGCCTGCAGAAATCCAGGTCCCTGTGCTCTGACCTTTCTGCCATGTGTCATGGCCTATTTTGGGCAGACACTAACTTCTCCTTCAAAGTCACCAGTGTCACCTACTGTGAGGGCTGGTGAGACTGGGAGGTAGCCTTAGGTCAAGCCAAGCTTAGACTGCCCATGAGAAAATAGAGAGACATGCAAATGTCACCTGGCATTTGGTTTCAATACATTCCCGTGACTGTCCAGCTCAGATGTAGGATTGATGCTGCCACCAGTTCAAGCTGGTCCAAGAAAATGACACTGTTTCCAGGTTGCTGTTATACTCATCATGTAACCAAATGTTTTTAAGGAAAACCCCATAATTCTTTGGGCTTGTGATCCACAAGTCCTATAAAGTCCACTCTCACTGTACTGCAGGACAGGAGGGACAAGTGGACTTGGATGATTTATCTCAACAAGAAGTGATATTGACTGCTGCTGAGAATTGTTCACAGAATCACAGAATGTATCAAGTTGGAAGGGACCACAATGGGTCATCTGGACAAACCTCCCTGCTCAAGGATTATCCCAGAGCACATGGCACAGGATTATGTCCAGAGGATTCTGAAATGTGAGGCAAACTCCACAGCATCCCCTGGCAGCCATTTCCAGGGCATGGTTACCTGCACAGTAAAGAAATTCTTCCTCACATTTGGGTGAAACTTCCTGTGCATCAGTTTCTACCCATTCACTCTGGTCCAGTTGCTTGGACAATTGCCTATTCATGCTTTGAATCTTGCCTATTCATTTTTTCTTCTCAGAGGTTTCATGAAGATGCTTTAGTTAACACTGGGTATGGAAGTAACTGCTGGACATAGAGCAGGAACTGACTGAGGGAAGCCAGAATCCAATTTGAGAATTTCCTGTAGTGGAGAAGCTCATCAAACTTTTCTTGAAGAGGTGTGATAAGAGGAGGAGGAGGAGGTGAGGAGCTGAACTATTCTTTAAATGAAGGATTGGGAAGCTACTGGCAGCTAGTATAATCCTTTGCACATTTCTTTATGGCCAATTTAACTCATTTTATGTTTACACCAGAGAAGGGAAGATGAAAAATGTTAACTTCAATCAAGTCAGCAATCCTTCTTGGCTTTGATATGCTTCATTTTCCACTCAGGTGAAATAGGTTCTTCTGTGTGCCCTGACATATGTCCCTTGATGGGGGGATCTATACTGTTCCCTCCTCTCAAACCTTCACATCCCTGCCACTCCTCATTTGTCCCTCTAGAAACACTCTGAGCTGCCACTACACAAACTTCTCTGACCACGTTCCATTAACTTAACCTTAATTTTTAAGGCCACAAAACTACAGCGGTGCCAGTGCTGGGCTTCATGCCTGATCTTCAGGGTGTGGGTGACACAGACCAATGGCAGGCCTGCCATGAGTTCTGAGATCACTCGTGCCAAGGTGGGACTCAGGGAAACCAGGAATCCAAGCACACTCCACCAATTTGTGGAGACCCTGAGACCTCCCAATTATGGTAAGGATGTGGCATCATTGGGTGGGAATGACTAGTAGTAGGCAATCATTTATTGGTAAATAATTTGCCAAGAAATGGGACTTCAAGGGAATGAAGTTGCAAACTCAGACATAATTCTACAACAACTTTTGACTGGAAAGTGAGTGCGGGAGATAGATTTTTAAAATATCGAAACATTTCATTTCAAGGCAATCTTCCTGAATTATTCCTTTCTAAAAGCCAAAATGCTGTGAATGGACATTTTCAAAGTGAATTTCTGACATTTTGTTTCAAGCCAGCATTTTGCATTTAAAACTTGACCCAGGCTGAAAGATGAGAGGTCAGTCACAAGACCCTAAAACAATTAAATAATACCTGCTATTTAAAGTTCAGAATAATGTTTCAATCTCTGAGTTATGCCATTTGAAATAAAAAATTGAAAGTTGCCATAGAGCTCCTATGTATGTTCAGATCAACATGGCCCTACCTGACACTTCTGAAGTGGTGGAGTCACTGGAGCAGAAACAGACAGTGTGATTGGGATAAAACCATCCAGTAGTGGACTGAAATGGACTAAAAAAGTCCCTTATGCATCTCAGATAGACTTTCACTCTTCTATCAATAAATTTCACTTTGATCTCAATGAAGCTCTTTATAGAGGGACGCTCCTCCATGTTTGCATCCCTTCAGCTCCATTGGTAGCAACAGGCAGAGCAATGACGAGCAAAGCCTCTGTGCCTATGGCAGTTTGACTCTGCTGGCAATTACCTTTAAGCAAAGTGGCAACTGAAGTGTTATCATTTTCCATCAATCCGTGGGAGCACTGTCCCACTGATCTCCATGAAAACCAGTGGAGCTCTTCATGGGCATGTGCCCATAGGCAGCTCCAGGGAAAAAATGCAAGTGTAAGCAAAGTCTGGGTGCAAGAAAACCTCTGCTAATTTGGGAAGTGGCCCCACTACTTCTTATGATGGGTGGGTATGTTGGGGGACAACAACCAAGCAGGATGAAGGACACTGACAGTGTTTTGAGAAGATGCTGTGCCCCTCAACTGCCTCTTCTGTACAAAGACAGGTTCAGTCTCAAGGGACGTGAGGATTAGCCTTCCTCCCCCTTCCTTGCCAGCTCCAACTCCTCACTCTCGCTGCCCCATCCTCCCTGCTATGTGCACATGGTCCCGGCTGGCCATGAATAGAGTTGGCACGGGTGGGTCCAGCCTAAGTTACTGGGGCTCACGATTCCAGCCTGAATAAGCAGCATAAAGGCACAGAGCAGGCCCGTCACAGCTCTGTCCTGACCCATCCTCCCCAGCTGCAACAGCATCCGCTGCGGGCCCAGACCAGCCATTCTTATCGAGTCTTTCTGTGCAGTTTGTCTTTCTCTCCCTCTCTCATCTCCCCCTCACCCCCGCCTTTTTTTTTTTAATCCCCCTTTTTCCAACATATCATTACAGAAGCAACAAAAAAGATGGGACAATACAGCCATTGATGAACTGCTCTCGTCCTCCAGTCCCAATCCCCCCCACTCCCTCCCTCCCCTTCTCTGGTGCGTGCCAACACTCTTTCCACCCGCCCAGGGCTGGAGCCAGTGCCAAACAACCTCTGCTAATAAACAAGAGGAACCAGATAAACCAGGAACACAATAGAGGGATTTGTTGCACTTTAGTGATGGTGGGAACAATGTCAACTCCGTGGCGCAGCTGCATGGACCCCCTCCCATCCTCTCCCCCCAATGCCTCGTGCCCCCTCACACTTGCAGCCCAACACTGTGATTTATGAAAGGCCAAAGGTCACTGTGCATTAAAGGGCTTCTTTCTTACATCATTTGTTAACCCCTCTATGACAAGGCACACTCATTGTGGCAGTGGTGGTGGCACAGGGAGCAGGGCGCGGGCAGAGTCAATCCCAGTGGCACCATGCATCTCCTAGAGGATGCTGAGATGCAGTCTGGTGCTTAAACCTGGTTTTACGCTGACGTGGTTCTGGGGGGAAGAGGGGAGGCTTTGGTGAGATATGTTTAGGCCAGCAAAAGCAACTCATGGCTCCAGCACAGCTCTGTTTGCACAGCACGCAGGTCACCATCTGCCCAACCTACACTTGCTGCCAGGCTGGTGAGCTCAGGTTGCATGGCCATGCTGTGACCATGCACACACCAAGAGCTGACCTGAAGGGCTGCCCTGAAGGTCCTGTACTTCTCATGGTAGTTGACCACGTTGCATCACCAGAGCCTTAAGTCACCCTATGCTACAAGGTGTTGTCACATGGGGTGCCCATGATGCAACTGGGCAGAGTGGAGGCAGGGGGTCATGGAAGAGGATGGACCACTCCAAGGACTCCTTCTCAGGAAAGTAGACACGTGCCCAAAATCCCAGCTTGGCTCACCAGAGCTAGTTACAGACAAAGCTGCAGTATCCCCATTTTCAAGCCTTCCTGTGTAGCCATGAAGCAACACTGAAACAGCAGCATAACAAATTCGTTAGACTGATCTTTTTCTCCTGCAATTGCAGTGACTAGGTGAGTTCAAGTGAGCCATTGCAGTAGCAAAGGCTTCAGCACTGAACTTTGAACCCTGAGGTACAGCGCCATACCCCTGGCTGTGCATGAGGGTTCCCTGGAGACCCTCTCCATGGGCAAGCTTGCTTTGGAGGACAACAGCATTGCCTTCACAGGCTGGGGGTGGTGAGACAGGCCTGGAAAGGAGGTGTTCACAACCAGTGTGAGAGCAGTGGGGCTGTGCTGGCCCCTGGTTACCTGGCCCGTCTCTCCAGACTCAGCAGAGGGGAGGCTGTGTTGGTGGGGCTGGGATATCTCAGCCCTCCCCAGGATGAAAGGATGGGTAACAAGGGACAAGTTTGGGAGCCCTTTGAATATGGGTGTCAGAGTGAACCCCTGCACAGGGCAGAGGGGACACAGGACATGGAGGCTGGGGTGAAGAGGGAAATGGTTCCACTGCCCAAATGCTGGCTGGTAACTCTGGTTACCAGCCAAACTGCTCCTGCCCTAGCTCTGGTGCCTTGAGGCCGTGCTCCCTCACTCATTCTCCCTCACATTCCTCTGGGAGCTGATCAGGGCTTGAATGACACCCCAGATGACTCTTTGCTATTAATTCCTGTGAACAGAAAGGGCTCCTTGTTCTCCCAGTCCTACTCTCTGGAGGAATTACAGGGGCCAAGGCAGCAGGCTGAAGCCTTCCCGACTTAACCCTTCCCCTGGCTCCCCAGGAGCCTCCCTCTGTCCAGGGCACTAGCAGAGGTGAAGATCACCCTGGAGCCACCTTGACCACCACAGTATGAGCCCACTGGGGTCACTCAGCACTGCTACAGACACAGGTCCCTTTGGGAGGATCCCCTTTTCTGGTTGTTTTGCTCAATCTTGTACAATTTCCTTATTTTCCCCACTAGGCATCTCTCATCTGGTGTTCAGACCGAGAGCATCCATCTCCCTCCATTACATAACACTGGATATGTTAGACTCCATCCAAGAACAGGCAACCTGGTCTTCCTCCCCCAGCTTTACCCCTTCAGTGCATGCTTTTTGGGGTTAGCCTTTTGGAAGTACACCTGTCCTCTCCAGCAGGAGATGCAGGGGTTAACAGCCAGGCAGGCTCTGTGCCATCTATCAAAGCAGGTAGCAGACAGACATGCTTGCCCCATTCCTCTTTGATCTTCCCAGACCTGAGTAATGCAGGAAAATTGTCCCATTTAGCCATCACAGGTCCTTGCCATGCCCATGAAACATTAGACTGGCCAAGATGACAGGCCAGGAGCTACCTGGGGTCTTTGTAATGTTCAGAGATATTTTTCCTTCCTACTTTCCACAAGGTTTCCCCTACACCTCCTCTCTGGAGCAGCTGGCATTGTAATCCACTGCTTTGGAACAAAAAATGCAGCTGAGCAAAGTCTGCTTGGCCACATCAGGCCCCATCACACCAGTGGCAGCAACATTGTGGTATCTTGCACCTGTGGCACTCCACACCATCCCTTGGGGAGAGAACAGGTTTTACTCCTGCTCTGGAGCCAGGCAGGACTCTGCAACCACATCCCAGACCCAGTCCCCAGAGAAATTCCTAAGGACTCCCACCCCCTCCTGAAGTGATGGGAATGCAGGGTTATGCACCAACCAGCACCATTGTGGCTTTGTGCCAATGTGGAATAATAATACTGGAGGAGGGCAGCCACTGTGACATTTCTTTAGCTGCCTGCACAGGACACTGGGTTGTCAAACAGCCCAGTCCACCAGTAAACAATTCCAGGCACTGCCTGCCTTGTGTTTCCCCTGATATCCCATGGCAAAACTTCCTGTACAGTCCCTGCAGCTGTCCTGTAACCACAGGGATGCTGTATGGTGCTGCTGCAGCTCAGGTAGGGCTGCAGGCAGCTCTTTGCATTTCCTGACTGACCCACGCCACTTCCTTTCTTCTTGGGCTGCATCGCAAGCAACCAGTTCATCAATGCCCACAACTGGAAGCTCAGAGGCACCTGGAAGGGTCCAGGACAAACAGTGGAAGTTTCTGCCAAGAAAATGTGATGGGGTGAAGAACATCAAAGCCCAGCAGTGGTTTCTGTGCCCAGGACTCAGCTGGGAGGCTGCCTACAGCAAAATGCAAATAAAAGGGCTCTTTGGAGATTGTGGCAGACACAGAATTGAGGAGGGTGACACAAACATGGCCTCCACAGATCCTCTGCTTTTCTTGTTCATGGACAAGCCTTGAAAATGACCCGTGCTCTGGGAGCCTGGGAGAGTGGTCATGACATTAGATGGCAGAGGAATTTGGAGAGAAGGGCATGAGGAAGTGGTGGGGATGGGGCTGGGCTTGGGTACTCCAGCAAAGGGTACGACCTAGTCCTGATCTCTCTCAGGCTGTCATCAGTCATGTCCCATGATGTCTCATGAGTCAGACCATCTGCAAACTCACAGGTTTTCCACACATTATAGTGGTCTTTCCCTTTGCTCCTCCCTGCTTTTTCTGAGAGCATCACATTTACACAATCATCACATAAAAAGGGTAATGCTTTGAAACCTTTCTAGTTTATCCAATTTTCTCATGACTTCCTCTGTGAGGGGTCACCTGGCCACTAGCTTCCACTTACCCCCAGGACTGAGTAACGAGCTTTCCAGCTGTCCCATGGCCATGATGATGAGGTGTGATAGGGCCCAGTGGCATCTTCACACCGAAGGGGACATGCAGTCCTCACTGAGGATGTTTGGTATACTATTTCTGACTGGGACAACAAGACTTCCAATGTGGGTCAGCTGTCCCTGACATCTTCAACCCTCCCATGACCATCTGGGTTGCCTGGTCCCCTGCCTCCCTCTTTCTGCCTCATGGGCAGGGAGAGAGGCCCCCTTTCCAGTAGGAGGGCTGTCCTCCTCCTCTTCCTCACCAAGCCATGCCCACCAGCCATGTCAGTCAGCAGCAGCAAGCTTCATACTGACAAAGACACATATCCCACATTGGAGACAGAGCAGGTCAAGGGTTTGGCTTTGGTGTGAGAAATCTAGTTTCCCTCCCTAACCTGATGTTGGTATGGCCATTCCCTGTCCTTCCCACAGCATCACAAGGGAGATACAGCCACAGCAAATACACACCAACCTGCCTGGCACACTCAAGAAGGCAACAGGGGCAAGACCCTCTCCCACCCCCAAATCCCAGACCTTGCCCCCCTCCCCCCCAACCACCTGCCCCTCATTGTCTCAAGTGCCCACCTCCACATGAAGGGGATTTTGCAAAGAGGAGGTGGTTCCTGCTCATCCATCCCAGTGGCTGTCCCCGTCCTGGCCACTGCTGCCGCTTCAGCTCCTCCTAACCCGGACTTCCTCTCCCGTCTTTGGGTCTGGAGCAAGCTGGATGCTCTTAAAAAGCTTTTTATGTGCGTGCGCCAGTGTGTGTGCGAGTGTGTGTTAATCACATGATTGTCATTCACCTGTATCCTGAACAAAGACCGTGCACTGTTTAATGCCCAAACAAGAAAGCCAGAAAGGGAAGGAGGGGGAGTTATTGGGAAAACTGAAGGGGCCGTTGAGAGAGCAGGCGCACGCGGAAGAAAATCCTTATCAAACTCCCAATTCATGGGTCTCTCTTTCCCTCAGCACACTGTGGGTATTGTTTGGCTGGGGTGTGTGTGTGTGTGTGTATTTTTTCGAATGTCTGTATCGTCCCCTCCTTTCTCCCCAGCTTTGACGCTGTTTTACTGTATAGAAAGATTTCACAGGGAACCCCTCCCATTTTCCCAGGCAGTCCTGGGACAATACGACTCCTGTGCCCCCGAGTTGGGCAGGGGACAAAAGCTGGCTCCCGTGCTGGGGATCCTGCTGCTCCTCTCCTGTGGACAGGCTCTGACTCCTCCCTTGCCACAAGTGCCGGGGATAGGTGTCATCTAGCAAAACCCCTCCCCGAAACCTCCGTGGTCCCACCGTGGTGGAGGAGGTGTCTCACCGATGTGGTCCCCTTGCTGAAACCCTACCAAGCAGGTGCTGCTGCAATGATGCTCCTTCTTCACTACAGCCAGCCTGGAGCAAGGTGTCTTTCCTGCCATCCTTGGGAGTGGTATGGACACAGGACAAGTGGACAGAAGAGACTTGGACAAGGATATACAAGCACTCAGTGCTCTGAAAGGGGGCTGAAAAAAGGGGTAAATGGACTGCAAAATAAAAGAAAATTCTAAAAGTGGAGGTAGGACCAAAGGAGACGTAATACAAGAACAGGAGAAAGGCAGAATGGAGGGGGAAAGCCCCTTCCTTAACACTTAGAAATGAGGAGACACTGAGATTGCAGAGACCATGTGGCTGGTACACACTCCTTTGAAAACATCCCTCTCTGCAGCTGAGCCACCCATTGCTCTGCAACAAGCCACAAATTGAACTTGGCTCCTGGCTGGCTGGTGGCAGCAGGCTCTGACAGGGATGGTGAGCAGTAGAAAAAACACTGGTCCAGTGCTCTGGTGCTTACTGAAATCTCTTCTGGGTCTGATTCCTTTCTTGCCCAGGTAGGAGTTGTTCTCCCTGCAGAGTTTACCTGTTGCACTTGGGTTGAGCAGGCTGCAACCTTTGCTCAGTGTCTTGTGAGGCTCTTTCTTTGTCTACTGACAGGGGATCCTCTCTAGCAAAGCACTACATGACCCCTGGTGTCTTGTTCCCTACCACTTGAAGCCCTGCACCCCGTATCCCCACTCCAGAGGAAAACAAGAAAACTCTGCTACACTGCCTCTTTCCCATGAAATCCTCAGGAAGTAGCCACCTGGAGGGAGTGCAAATAAATATCATTTTCTGGCCATTTTGTGTGTCATTCTCCCTCCCTGCCCCAGGTTGGAGGTTGGCTGCGGCCAGGGGAACAAGCAGGGCAATGTTTCTCAGCAGAGGTTGCCTGCTTGAGGGGCAGGAGACCAAATTTCCAGTTCTCCCATACTCCTGTGCAGGGCCCCTGTAGATTGAGGATGACCCTTACTGGCTGGGGGAAGGTGCCATGAGCTCTGAAGTATCACAGATGCTGCATCCAGTGGGCCACAGACAACTGTGTATGAACTGACCTTGCCTCACTTATTTTTGCCGGTTATCTGCATGCCAGACAGAGGGTGAGCTGCAAAATTGCCCCTGTCTGTGCTGTGAGGCCTCTTCTTGTGCCAACTACAACTGGAGTGTCTGTTGGTGAGAGAACTCATCCCAAATGGCAAGACTTGAGGTTGACCAGCTGCTGCTTTGGCCAAGGAAGCAGGGCCTCGATGCTGCTTTGTGAGGCTCTCCATTGGGTTTTCTTGTCATCAAAAAGACCCTCACATTCCTCTCTTCTAAAGGGAAAAGGGCATCATGTGAAGAAAAGTATTTGAACCCATTGTTTTTTCCAGAGTAGGTAATATTGAAGAGGAGAAAGGTAGGAGATGATCCCTTGACAGTTATTTTTTTCTGTGGGGTTCAAGAAGCCTGTTAAAGCAGAGCTGCCTGCTTGATCCCAATGGCACGTAACCCATTTTCCCTCCCAGCTCTGTTCAATAAAGGCTTCTCACTGGGCTTTAGTGAGGTTTTCCCTGCAGCCACCCTATGGTTTCAGAGCTCTATTTACTCCAGACAACACCAGGCATGCAGGGAAATGGCCCTAAGCTGTCAGCCAGTTTGCAGGGGCAGCAACCAGCCTCACAGGTTTGCTCTGAGGGCTTTAGCTCAGGTGCTCAGTACTGTCCCTGGGATTCATTCCCTCACAGTCCATGTGGTGCTAGCCAGTGGTTTTCTCAGTCTTTCTAAAACAAAACTTTTGGAGAGTGAATATCTAATATAAGAGTTGAAAATGTTCTTGAAATTCTTTCAGGTTGTTTGCCTGAGTCATAAGCATTAATCTATTTGTATTTTCTGACTTAGCACTGAAGTGTCTTCAGGTTGGCTCTCCAGCAGGGAGCTGGGGCAGGAGCTCGGTTTATCTCATTGCTACCACAGGAGATCAGAATTTTTGTGGGTGACTTCTCATGGTTATAGAGTTGGTGTTGGTCTATACCAGCCTTTTTAACAAAGGAAATTGAAGAAACCAACTACCACAGGCATGTGGAAAGGAAAGTGAGCTGGAGAACAGAAGATGTGAGGGAGAACATTCTAAACCATTGAGAGCTGAGATCTATTACTTGTCCCAGTGCACAAGCAGCAAGAATGAGGGTGAGTGAGTATGAGAGTCCTTCTCATCAGGAAACCCCGCTTTCCTTGTGAGAACACATTTACCTTTAGGAGCAGCTCAACATGCTGGAGGAAGCAGTGCCTGCTTGTCTTGGCAAGATCCCACAGAGCCCATCCCTAGAGTGCAAAAATCTTAAGAAGGCTCAAACTGGTAACCACTGTCCAGCAGAGTGGCATTTTCCCTGGACCTGATGTCCTCCACCCTCAGAACACTTCTGATCCCCTGCATTGCCTCCCCTACCTTGGAGATGGAGGTCTGAATGATGCCCTTTTCACAGTGCCTTGACCCCAGGGTCCCAGGTCAACTTTTTTCAGCATAGAGGAATCCTCATGTGACTCTGTGACGAGGACTAGGGCTCATTTAGTACATGGGGTGCACTAGACCCTTCAGGAGTAACCATGCTATCAGAGGGAAGGAGGGGTACCCCCATCCTGAGGATGCACACCCAAACCACCCACACCCCTTCCAGCATCCCACCACCCCAGCCTACCAGGGCTGAACCCTTCAGCACCATCTCTGGGGTGGCCATGGCACTGAGAGCAGCAATGCCAGCAATTCTCATGAAGAAGCTGGCACCATGGAAAAGAGGGAACATACTGGTGGCTGAGGTGGGGTAGGGGGCTGCCTGTGTCCCCTCCCTGCCATCCCTGGCCGACTGTATTCAGGCTCTGAGGAGTGCTTGGCTCCACCTTCCGCCCTTCCCTCCCCCGGTGCTAAGCAGCAAAGCCAGCTAGAGACATCCAGCTGGGGTATTAGTAAAAACCAAGCCTCCCTCCAGGAATGGCACTCGCTTGAGAGCCTCCCCGTGCTGCACGCCCCGACACCGCTGGGGCTGGCAGAGAGAACAGGGGGGCTATTGGGATACAAATCACAGCCCTTGCAGGATTTGCCCGGCATACCAGCCAGCAATGTAAGTTTTCCTACCTGAGCTCGCTTGCATTCGCGCACACTTTCTTCGCTCTCTTTTCCCTCTACTTTCTCTTACTTTTTTCATTTTCCTGAACAAGAGTCTCTGTTGCTCTCTGAAACTAGAGGGACAGCAGCTCTTGGTATGCACTGGCTCTTTTTTCCAGCTAAGGCAGAAGCATGCTTTTCCGTCACTTTTTTTTAAAGTTTCTTTCTTCTTCTACTTTTTTTTTTTTTTTTTTTTTTTTTTTTTTTTTTTTTTTAATTTCTATATGGAGGAGACAGAGAGGCCTTTAGAGCATTTCTTTCTGTTAGGGGGGAACTGCTGCACAGCAGTAGGGACTTTTAGAGGTGACTGCAGACAGAAGGAGAAAGGCAGAGTGTGGGACAGGCAACCCAAAGCTATGGCTTGTCTCAAAGTTAAATTTGGTTGTGTTTTTGTCTGGATATATATAGATAGAGATACAAATATATATATATCTAGATACATAAATGTGAGTATGTATGTGCGTATGCATATATACTGGAGTGTATGTGTGCATGAAGTGTAGATGTATTTTAAGTCTTTTGTTTATCAGCTGGGAGAGGAGAGTGAGGGATGAGACGTCCCTACAGAAGCACTTTCTCACAGCTAGGATCAGGATCTCTGGGTGTGGATCCCAGGCCTGGGCTAGGCTGATTCCCTGCATGGTGGTGCCACCCGCTCAGGTTCCCTGGCACCTGGGATATCAGTCCCTTCTGGCTTATAGATACAGTGCCAGTGCTTCCCCTCCCATACCTCCCCCGAGACATTTCACTGAAAGCCTTTGAAATAAACGGGCACTTCCCCACACAAGTTTGGTGGCTCTCCTCCATGTTCCACTCCTCTGTAGGGTGCTGTGCCCACGTAGAATGGTACATGTCTCTCTCTTTTCAGGTCCCCAACCTTCCTTATCCCTCTTGCTGCAGGCCCTTCCACACATGTCAGCTCCACACAACTGCAGAGATAGGGACCAATATCCCAATCAATCAAGGGCCCCAACCCATCCCCACCCCCATAGATCACGGGTTCTGCGGTGTGCACAGCAGTTGCGTTGCTTGCACTTTAATTGAGCAGCCCCTGTCTCGTGGTCAGCTCTTCAGAGATCTTGGAGCCCCTTTCAGATTTGGTGGTTGCTCCTCTGTTTCTCTCTTTCCTCCCTTTTTTCCTTTCTTTCCTTTGTTTTTGTCTTCCTCCCTTCCCTCCCCAGTGAGAAGGACAGCGAGAAGGAAGAGGGAAGGCTTGAGAGCAACAATGGCTGATGACCAAGACCTTTCGGAGGTGGAGATGAGCCCAGTGGGGTCTGAAGAGCACCACTGCCTCTCCCCAGGACCCTCCATGGCATCAGACAACTCCCCGCACCTCACTGGCTCTGGGAATGGGGAGATGGGGAAGGTCAAAAAGGAACAGCAAGACTCAGAGGCAGATGATGACAAGTTCCCAGTGTGCATCCGTGAGGCAGTCAGCCAGGTGCTGAGCGGCTATGACTGGACCCTGGTTCCCATGCCTGTCCGGGTCAATGGAAGTAACAAGAGCAAACCCCATGTCAAGCGGCCCATGAATGCCTTCATGGTCTGGGCACAGGCTGCCCGGAGGAAATTGGCTGACCAGTATCCCCACCTGCACAACGCCGAGCTCAGTAAGACCTTGGGGAAGCTCTGGAGGTAAGAGAGAGTGGTAGAATGTGGGGTGTGGGTGGGGGCTGAGGTCTGGAGGTGTCCTCTATAGGACTGTGTGGTCATGTGGAAGGATGGAGACTCAGCAGAATGGAGGGGTGTCCCTTGAGGGGACTCCTGTATGGTGGACCGCGTCACAGCAGATGCAGTTGTTGACTGGAGCAAGAGAGGTGGTTGGATATAGTGAAGGCTTCCTTAGCAGAGCTCACCTCCATCCTGGGCAGCAGCCCTTTCCATGTGTTTCCTACTAAGTTTCCCTATTGTTCCTGATGAGGACATTCTCATTCTGTTCCTTCCTGCCTGACTGCCCGAGGAGATAATTTTCTCTTGGCTCACCCTTCCTGTTAGGCTCAGTTATGCACTAGCAGTAAACTGGCTGAGCTTAAGACTTAAGAGCTAAGTCACAGGTGGCTGCCTCAAGCCTGTCGCAGATCCCAGCACTAACAGGATTTCTTTTCCAGGCAGTGCCACAAAGCAAGAGGGAAGCCAATTTACAGCTGAGAGGAAGGTCAGGGGAAAGGAGACAGGCAATCAGAGCCCAACACCCATCCTTCCCAGGATAGTCCCAGTTTTGGCAGGCCATGCAGGTGCAGTGAGACAGACAAGGAGAGACACGGGTAGAAACAGGGGCTGAGGCTTAGCAGAGAGGCAGAGACCTGCAACAGTCCCAGCCTTAGCAAGCTCTCTTGGAATATGCCAGCTCAAATGAACTCCATTTTCCTTTGTACCCAGAGATGCCCTCCGTTTTCACTAGCACACATACCGTTGTTCTTTTGCAACACAAATCTGTGCACCTCTTTTCACTTTGTGCAGATCTTGGGTCTTTTACGTAGTTTCCCCTCCTTCCTCCAGCAGATTCATAGGCTGCCCTCAAGAGCAGCCGGCCTGTGAGTGTGCAGAGAGCTGTTGTGCCAAAGCCAAATGTGTCAGGTTAGCTGTGCTGCATCCATGCTTTCGGACGCTCTCTGCTGATAACCCTATCAACCTATTGCTTTCTGCCACAAGTCCCCAGCACAGTCCCCTGCCTCACGCCAACTAACAAAAACCACGGCTCATGCAAACAGACCTCTCATTCTCTCACACTCTGACAGCATTTCACAGAGGAAGACCTCAGTTTTGGGTGAGCCAAGACACATTTTTTGAAGCAGAAGCTTCAAAACACACTCTAAAGCAGCTATTCATTCCTGTCTTCAAACTGCCTAGCTCACAAGGAACCAACCCCTTGGCATTAGATTCTCCCTCTGCTATGTCAGCCTGTTTACCCTGACTCCTGAGTGTCTAGTGTGACCCCAGCAAAGGGATTTCTTTGGGAAGTCAAAGGCAGAGCATTGATTGTGAATGTCTCATCTGATCTTTTTTCCTGTTTGGATGCCCTCTGCCTTCCCTTTATCCTAACGCTTGCTTTCACCTGGGACTCTGCTGCCAGCCTCTGGACTGCAAAGCTGTGTTGAAAAGAGGAGGTGTGTAGGGGCATCCATCCTTTTTGTTCTCAAAATGTTGATTTCAAGATATCATTCCTTTACTGCAAAATTTTGCCAGATTTTAGACCAATGGTGTCTCCCTCCAGGCACTGAATTTTCCTTGAAAATATAGAAGAGCAGTGAAACCTCCACAGGTATTGCATTCAGAACATAGAGAGACACAGCCCCCAGCCTGTGGCCACAGTCATGCATCCAAATGCCTCCCTGCTCCCAGGACATGGCTCCCACTGCTGGCCACATGGGACTCAGAGCAGCGGGACACTGCCGCAGACTGTGGTCAAGGTCCCCCGTGTGTTTCTTAGGGCACAATACAGCCAGGAAGAGTGGCTCAGATGAGACGCTGGTGGGGTCAGGCCTGGGATGGTTGTAAGCTGCTGAGTTTGCCACCTGGGTGCTTCTCTTGAATGTCTCCTCTCCTAGTGCATGCTGAGGCTCTCCAAGCCCGTGCCAGCCCTTGGGGATATCACTCAACACAGCAAGCTGGGCTATGGGTACAGACAGTGTCTGGCCACATGCGTGTCTTTCTGTGAGGCTGGGGGGAAATATCAACCACAAAACTCCAGGTGAGGTGGCCCAAAGTTTACCAGGATAGTAGCTCAAAGCCTTACCTTACAGCCATGGTATGACTGGGCTTCCTCTGCTGAGGTTCCTGCTGCTTTTTCTACACTGTCCTCCAGGTATAGCTCCTACACATGGGTACAGCTGCAAGCAGACAGGAATTTTTTTGATGGCTTAGCCTCAACCTTTTGATGAGTGTCCTTGAAAGGTGGCCATCGAAACCCTACTGCCATGGCTTGATGCTTTGGAAAATGTTGGCTGTTCTGAGCTTATACAGATAAAGGGCGGGTTAGAGGCAAAGGCTAGCGACCACAGGGACTCCCTGCAGACCGTCATTAAACCAAGCATGTCCCCAGCAACTGGCACTGGGTGACGATGGATGAGGCTAGGAAATCTTGAGAGGCACCTGCAAAACAGAATGCAACAGCCCCAGATTTTTGTGTTTCAAGCCCAGAATTTGCACTGCCACGTCCTCCACAGGCACCAGCCCTCACTGGAAGGGGCTGCAGGATATGCCCTGATGGTCGTGTTACCTGCCGACCCCAAACACAGTGCCAGGAGGCTTATGGTTCCATCCACCTTGCCCAGTCTGTACCCACTTAGGGTGTGTGATGGGTGCAGAAAACAAATGGGACATACTAAAAAAGAAGGGAGTTTTTGTGCTTTATAGTCATGAAATCTGTCCTTGAATGCTTTCCTTTCCCAGGGTGGGACAGGGAGCAGCTCTCAAATGGAGGCTGGCTGCTGAAAATGTCGGCATGACTCCCAGCCAAAATGCCAGCCAGCACCACCTCCAGGCCTGAAAATAAGGGAGGCATGGGAAGAAGGGGAAGAAGGCTTGGTAGGGAGGAGCAAGGGGCCCCGAAGGAGGGATCTTTGCATGAGGGTGGCAAGACCCAGGGAACTGGTTCACATCCACAAAATCTAGGGCCACGGATGTGTAGGAGGGCTGCTTTCTTCTCCCAGCCTTGCATCAGCCCCAGTGCTCAAGCCCATCACGGCACTGACTCATTGGCAGCTGAGCCCCAGCCCAGTCAGGCCTCTAGCTGCTAAGCCAGGCGCCTGGCACACGGAGCAGTGCAATGTCAGGTGGCAGGAGACTGTGAGAGGCCAGCAGGAAGGTTTTAGCCCTTCTTTCTCCTCCCAAGGCGCAGTGCTGGATGCTCGTCCCTCTCCCCTCAGTTCAGGGGTAAGCATTTGGTGTCGGGCTTGGATAAGCCCCATGAAGGTCTTTGCTCTATGATCCGTAACTTCTCTGCCCGTGTGAGATTCCTTTGCATTATGACCTGGAGACCATGGGGGGCAGGAGGGGGAGGGCAGGAAGCAAGTGAAATCCAAATCCCTCCAAATCTCCTGGCCTTTGCCTGCTCACACCAGTTTCACTTTGTTAAAGCTGATTTGAATTCTGATCCCAGTGGGAGGGAGGAGGAGCAGCCAGCCTTGGAGAGAAGGCAAAGATGTGGGGAGTGGACTTGCCTCTGTCCTGCTGGTGGCATTACCCATGGGCTGCTGTCAAGGGGAGAGGAGGTGAGGCACTTGAGAATTGCTCAGAGGACAGGGATCTGACACCTGTGTAGCCGCCAATGGCTGTTTCACACCATCCACAAGACAGATCTTGGAGGCTGAGCTTTGCAGGTTTTGCTTCTATTCTCCGTATCCGACATTCTGCAAGGATGAAGGTTTTGCCAAGGCAAGGTTGCTCCCAGTCCACAAGGCCTACGAGGGTTGACCCTTGGAGAGCCATCTGGAGCAGCACAGGCTGAGGGATTATAGCCCTGTGGAACTTGTGAGCGTGACATACAGTGGCGGGAGGGAGACAAGAAAGCTGGTGTTGGATTCATGGTGGCTCAGTTGCCCTAATCTCCAGGATTAAGGCAGTGGAGGAATGTGGTGTGTGGCCACAACCCACTTAGGCTGACTGGAGTGAACCCAGGTCAGCACCATGCCACACACCTTCCTTCTACCAGCCAAGGGGATGCACAGGTAGTGGGGAAGGTGGTGTTTAGGGACCAACCCATTACTTGCTGATGACCCATTTGATCACCCACTAGATCTACCTGTGTATTCCTTGAGCCATGCCCCCTCTTCATCTTCAGTTTTTCAGGTCACTTCTGGCCTTTCTATCTTGCTCAGAGCCTACAGCTAAATAGAATTGGTCACATCTTAGTGCTAAGGGCTTCAGGAGTGCCAAGGTGCTGGCACAGTCCCAACCCCATGTAGTTCTTTTGCTGGGGAGAAAAAGATGGGGACATAACATAAATGTAATTTTTTTTCTTTTTTTTTTTTCTGTTTGTGAGCCCTGCTATTTGTAATGGGTGTTTTAAGAAGACTGGTCCCTTCTGAGACCACTGGTTTTTGGTTGGAGGCAGGATGACCTTGAGTCATAAGAATATGAGGAAGAAAATCATAACATGAAATTGAAGTGCTTCCAGCTGAAATGCTTGCAAAAGGCTTGAGCAATGAGTTTGATCTTATTTTCAAGTGCTCTAAGGCATCCTGCCTGTGCATTTCACCATTTCCTCAGAAAGCGTTAACTAGAGCAGCCCATGATCTACAGGAATACAGACAAGAAGCTTACATTTCTGCAGTGCCTTTCATCCAGAGACCAAGGTTCATCTATTTCTACAAAGCCAGAAAAATAGCAGCTAAATTTTTCACAACTGCTTGGCCAAGCTCAAGGCAGGCTGGTCCTTTGTGCTTCAGCCTTTTGTATTATTCATGTCTGAGATGAGCAGGAGCTCCAGGAATAGTAGAATACACTGTTTCTGCCCCTTCCAAATTTTCTTTAATTCCCTTTTAGAATATTGCAAGATGACTAAAGGTTGCTTTACATGGTTATAGTGGAGCCAATATTAATTGTTGCTATTGGTGCTCCATACAGCCTCAAACTAGGAGCAGAGCCTATAGAAGGGGGGAGGTTAACCTGGGACAAATACAGTCTGGGGAAGGGCAAGAGACATGGGACAGGCAGCACTACAGGTAGTACACTGTATTTGTCCAAAGTACAATTCCAGCTGCCCTTAATTTGCCCAAAGTTTTTAAAAGCAGCTCATCCAACCTTATTTAACACAGCTGCAAAAGGTTGCTCTTTGCCCTTTGGCAATGGAAGAGAGGGTAAATTGAACTTACTGAGGTGAGAAGCATCACACAGGTGAGGAAGGGGGACCCAACACTGGCACCAACCGGTGGCAGGGCTTAACAACTAAGGAGAAGAAGGAAAACATTGCTGTGTCCATGGAAACACTCCAAGTTCTTCCTATTATTCTGGGAAGTACCCTCCATAGGGCAACATCCTGGCATTTGGATTTACACACCCTGTCTCACAATACTGAGCATAGATGTTTTACTCTGATGGACCTGCCCCACTCCATTCCCTCTTTTCCTCTTTACCACCTTGGTCTCTGCAGGTTATTGAATGAAAGCGACAAGCGGCCCTTTATCGAAGAGGCGGAGCGGCTGAGGATGCAGCACAAGAAGGACCATCCTGACTACAAGTATCAGCCCCGCCGGCGGAAAAATGGCAAGGCCACACAGGGGGAGGGTGAAGGCCAGGTAGAGGGAGAGGCTGGTGGGGCTGCTGCCATCCAGGCCCACTACAAGAATGCCCACCTGGATCACAGGCATCCTGGCGAAGGGTCACCCATGTCCGACGGTCATCCAGAACACTCCTCAGGTGAGTCTTGGGTCTCAGTGAATCTCTGGACAGATAACAGCCAAGTCAGAGGCTTAAAAAAGACAAGTCATCACGGTGAAAGCCTTAGTGATGGGGTCCACACCTTACTCATGACCATTACACCTAATGGTGTAAGCAGTATAAGGACATGCCTAAGTTTCAGAGGCACTTGTGTTCCTCTAGTCAGGCAAGGTATCGTTGCAGCCTTCCTTTTTTTCCACAAGATGATATAAAGAGATTTGGTTTTGGCTATTTCTTTCTCCCTCCACCAAAGCCTCCAGCTAGACAGCTGCTGGCATACTGGGAAGAACAGAGCTGGGTTGTGTATAGAGCCAGTCATAAAGCTGTAACTCACCTGTTCTCTCTTTTTCCTCCTCAAAATATTTTTCACATTGCAGGTCAGAGCCATGGGCCCCCCACACCTCCTACCACCCCTAAGACCGAGATGCAGGCAGGCAAAGCCGATTCCAAACGAGAAGGGCGTTCCCTGGGGGAAGGGGGAAAGCCACACATTGACTTTGGCAATGTGGACATTGGGGAGATTAGCCATGAGGTGATGTCCAACATGGAGACCTTTGATGTCAATGAATTTGACCAATACCTGCCGCCCAACGGACACGCCGGCCACCCAGGCCATGTTGGAGGCTACGCGGCAGCAGCTGCTGCTGGCTATGGCCTCGGGAGTGCTCTGGCTGCAGCAAGCGGACACTCTGCCTGGATCTCCAAGCAGCATGGAGTATCCTTGTCCACTGCCACCTCATCAGTGGTGGACTCAAAGGCCCAGGTGAAAACGGAGGGGTCCGCCCCTGGAGGCCATTACACTGACCAGCCCTCCACCTCCCAGATTGCTTACACATCCCTGAGTCTGCCCCACTATGGCTCAGCCTTCCCTTCCATCTCCAGGCCACAGTTTGACTACCCAGACCACCAGCCCTCAGGACCCTACTACAGCCATTCCACCCAAGCCTCTGGCCTCTACTCTGCCTTCTCCTACATGGGACCTTCCCAACGTCCCCTTTACACTGCCATCTCTGACCCTGCACCCTCCGTGCCACAGTCCCATAGCCCCACACATTGGGAACAGCCTGTGTACACAACTCTCTCCAGACCATAGGGAATGGGGAACAGTGACCGAAGCAACGATGGAAAGGCTCCGAAGAATCAGCACAGGCAGAAGAGCCTCTGAACTCCAAGTCACTCAGTGCCATCCAGCCACCAGAACCCACCAAGTATACAGAAGTGCCTTTCTTGATCCCAACTCTTGCTGGCACACCCACCTAGAGGAAGGTTTATCGTCCTTTCACCCTTTACCAATTTCACATAGGCCATGTGTCTGGCTTGCAATGCCTTATTGGCCTTCTAGATGAGGAGGATTCTAGACATGGAGTGACTGGTCTATGGTGGGTTATGTTGTGCACACCCTGGACTGTACGATGAGAGAGACTGTCCTTTCCTTCCCCTCCCACACTGCTGCAGGGAGTTTGCAAGTGTCTCTAACAAGCCACAATGGCCAATGCTTTGTCACCTGTTGTGGGTGTAGGGTCACCGCTCAGCCTTGGCGGATGTGTTATGGGAGGAGCAGTAGGGAGGATGGCATGGCTGGCTTCCTTGCAATCAGCATCGTGCAGCAGTCCTGCCTAAGATTCACACATGCATGAATCTTGAACCCCTCAGAAGACCAACCTATGCTTGTTTCCCTGCTGATTTCCACAGCTGCACTCTAGCTTTTCTCCCCACCTCATCCCTCTATCCTGTCTCTGTTTAATCCCACACTCTTCCCAGCATGGAGATTTGAAGGGTTGCCTGAACAGTACATGGGATTTGGGAACAGCATGGTCAGTCTTAGCATTACTTGTATCACAGCCTGTGTGCACACGCGTGTTCATGTATGAAGGCAGAGGAGAGGCGGGGAAGGACCAATGAATCGTTATGGTGCTATGGGTGAATCCTCCTTTTTTAAAATTACTCTGTATCATTCATTTATGTCTGGCATTTCTGGTCTGTCAGTCTCTTCTAATCTCTTCAGAACCCCTAACAGCCTCTGAGCAAACTTGATCCTTGCTCTTCAATGTCTGATAGTGCCTGCATGAAATGAAGAGGCACCAAGAAAGCTACAATGCACTTGCCAACATCTCGAGTTGATTCCACTCTTTGAGCTCCCACTCCAAACCCAGGCTGAACTCATTCGTTCATCATGTCTCCCAGTCAGCCAACACCTCCCTCCCATCTATGCTGAGAATGGAAAGATACTCCTGTGGCTTTTAGCAAGGTAAATACAGACCCGATCTTGGATGATGAAAGAAAAGAAGCCTATTTAGATGCAAAGTAATCTTCTTTGCCTTTGGGTTTCAAACTGGAAGCAAGCAGTTCTTAGAGATCAACCTCTTTTTTCAGCCCAACATATGAGGACAGTCTGCTTGCTTCTCCTTCATCACCTCCAGGACTGGAGTGGTTTGTCATGCCAGGGAATGAACCAGCACAAAAACCGCCACAGGAAAAGATGATTCCTGGCAACTGATTGCAGACATGCTGTGGGACTTTCCAGTGCATACTCCAGTCTAGAAAGACATTTAACCAAGTGTGGACTGTGATGGGTGCTGCTGTATCTCTCTGCTGATATGACTGTCAGATGCCCTTCCTGCCTCCCTTAGCTACAGATGACTTATCCTTGCGGTGTCTGAAAAGGTCATGTAGAATGTTTGCTCCCTGTACGCATGTAACCTCTTCCAGCCTTGTCCCCTTATTTATGCAAGTAGCACCCTCCTTCCCCACCTCCTTCTCCTCAGTCTCTGTGCCATCCTAGCACCATTAACTCTGCATTAAACATATGGAATAATAAACTTAAAAGTTTCATTTTCACATGTCTGGGTTTTTTTGACCTGTTCTCTGCAAGTCTCTGTTTTTTCCCCCTGTACATGTATGATGGGTCACACACACCACCACACAGATCCTGTGCACAGCCTTCCTCTGCCTCTCAGGAAGAGGACACAAGTACATTTCTGACTGGCTGTCCAGACTCCTTCATGGAAATGAAGCTCATCTTCTTTTCACATCTCACCTCCAGTCATTTCTTCCATGAGAAAAGCACTAACACTGATTTCTGTTCTTCATCTGAGATACAGCATACACCATCAAGAGTACTATTTTGCACATGCTTCACCCAAAAATTTCTTCGTGTGATTGCTCTCTAGGATAGAAGTATTGGGTTTCTCATCATGGTTCCTCATGACCAGGTAGCAGGTGACATACCTTCAAAAGAAAAACTTCCCCACATTTACAAATCAGTGTATTTTGGAAGCAGTCATTAATTTCTCTGTAAAAACTCAATCCCCCACCCTCTTGCCTTCCACAAGCAAGAACCTAAACACTAACACTCATACACACAGAGTATATTCCAGAACACATGTATATACTTTCTTACTGGTTGAAGAAGACATTCTGTATATAGTCAGGTCCTGGGAAGATATCTGAACTTGTCTGCAAAGAAAAATGTGTAGCAGGTATCACTCTGATTAAGAACATCTCTCAAGGCCAATGGCAGAACGGTAGGAGCCCAATTACCACAGACCCTCCCAACAATTACAAGTTGATTCCAAAGGGTTTCAATGCTGGTGCATGTGAGCAGATGCAGTGAGTTCCTGATCACTAAATGTTTTATGGGTGAATAGAGTAATCACAACATCTAGGAACTGTGGAACATGTTCAAAGCTTTTTAAAAAGCACAGCACTATTTGGATAAAGTTCTGTATAGGGCCAAAAGCATCCACAGCAGGATGGCTTAATTAATCTAATAATAGTGATGCCAGCTAAAGAGTTCCATGCAAAATAGGACTGACCATTCCTGGAGAGGAGAAACTCTACCCCAAATCACAGGCTGTGGGAGGAGCCCAGAAGGGCACTGCTAAGCAAGTTAGGAGCATGGGTGGGAAGAAAGGGAAGCCATGGTGGAATTAGAGGTATGGAAGTTTGATCACAGGAGTTGGAGAGAGAAGTGACATAGTATGGATGAACAGAAGAGTGGGAAAAGAAAGTTCTTAATCTCACGTAAGTACTTTTCTCTAGCTCTTCAAGAAGCAAACTAGGAAAGTGAGTGGGCTCTGCCTCAACCATTCTCCAGTGGAAGGGGATGCCTCCTCTCATACAGGAGGGTTGTTCAAGTACGACAGTACTGAGAACACCACTGGTAACAGAGGGGTTAACCACTCCTCCTGCAGCCTAGCAAGAGCTGGCCAGGCATCCTTCCCTATCCCTTTAATCATATCTGATACAGATGCAAGGCTGGGGAGGGAGTCCGGTAGGGAACAAAGAAGTCATTTAAAAAAAAAATAAAAAAAAAGGGTAAGAAAACGACCGCGCACTCCATGGCAGACACCAAAACGATTGCACAAAGGCACCATTTCAGGGCTGAAATTTCACCGCACCAATGTGATTAAAGGATTCTATGGAGGGTGGGGGGAGAAGGCTGAAGGCCATAGTGCTGCAAATTAACCTTTTCTTGGTAAGGATGGCCTGGATGAGGAAGCATTTGCATTCTTCACAGTCAACCCCCTCCACGCATCTGCAAGGATCTCCACATCTCCTTTGACCTGTCATTTCACCCAGGGACCCATTCAGCTCTTGCATTATCGCTTCTGAAACCAGCCCTTCCTGTGCATACCAAGAGAGGAAGGATAGACTGGCGCTTTTACAGGGAGCAGTAAGAATGACATTCATGGCTGGTTACATGAGCCAAGTTCCCAGGCACGTAGGTATAAACTCCCTTTGGGACATGGATGCTCATGTGAAGGCACTGACCACACATTCAGCATGGAGAATGATCACTTTATATATAAGCACAAGCTTTAATACAAACTAGTCAGAAATATTCTTTGCTCTGGAACAGAGCAAAGAAAAATATAAGCCAGAAACCACAGGTGAAGTGTGCCTTCCTCCTTCTTCTCTTTAAAAATAGAAAACAAAACCTCTGAGAGCTCTTTTTAGCACGATAATTGAGAAAGATTTGGTGTGTTCTGCCCAAGCTCAGATCTTCTGCATGTAGAGAAAGAATCTTGAAGCACACAGACCAAGGAACGAAAACTAGGTGAATTAATGAAAATCTGCAGCTGGCTGGAAGCTGTTGCAGATTATAAGGCATCCACCCAACTCTTGACTCAAGCACATTACCTCCCAGCACATCAGAGGCGATGTGTACCTGAAGGTACAGATAGGTACCTGAAGGGGACAGATGACTGATCTTTCACCATAATACAGATCAAAGGAACTTTAGGATTTAGCTGCAGTTGTGCCACCATAAGAACCACCAGGTTACGTTCAGCTGAGATGGCTGGCCCATCCTCGGCACCTCAGTTCCACCATGTGTCAGAGAACCTGGCTGCACCACGAGCAAATGCAACAAGAACCCCCACCTGTCGAGCTGCTGGGACGGTGAGTGGCGGCCGTGCTTCCGACACGGCTGTGCCACTGAAAGGGGATCCCCACTTCTGATAAGCAGCAAGGGAGCAGGGAAACAATAGGTGGCTTGATGAGAGCTGCTCTACGATACTCCTGAGAAGCCTCACAGTCAGCACTGGCCAAAGAGGAAATTGAGGGTTTCCACAGCAACCTGTTCAGGGCACAAAGGCCCAACTGTCTCGAAAGAAGCAATGGAGGTGTCTCAGCACTCCCATTTTAAGAGGGGACAGTGGTGGAAGGCTGCAGTCTTTCTGAAGCCATATACCTGCCAGAGCATTTCTATACAGCAGGAGTTTAATTGGGTATCAGTCCTGCAGCCAGGGAGGAGCAGTGCTACAGGAGGGAGTTACTGCAGATTTTAGCCTAGCTAAAAGATGAGGCCTTCAACAGTGCAAGAAAACTGAAAAAACAGCATTGCACTTGGCTCACTAATCTTACTAATACAGTACATGACACACAGAGAAAAAGATAATACCCAAACTGGTGGAGACAGCTAAGAAAGTAATCTCTCAGACATATAGGACTGAGATGAAAGAAAAAGTCAAGAGGGCAAAAAACCTCAAATACATTTAATTTAAAATAAGGAGATTTAGAATTTATTTACACAAACACTAACCAAAATTAGAAACACCTGTGGAAATGCAAAACAAAAAAAAAAGGCTGGAATCTGATCAGTCTGTGATAATTAACTCATCCACACCCCAGTCTTCATAGCTCCCATCTGGAAGGTAACGACGGATGATTATGGGGATCTTGCGTGCTCTGAAGGAAAAAGATGAACAGAAATGTCAGAATCTTCACTGTAGCACTCCACCTTCAGGAGGTGATGGAGGTGAGGTGCTTTGTGGCTTCAATATGCTCATCAAATTTAACCAAGAGCTGTGCAGCATCAGTGATTTGATACTATATAGCAAAGTCCCAACAACCTTCTGTCATTTGTAGATGCAAAGCACTCAGCACCCTCAGACTACAAACACCAAAGATCTTTCAGACCTCTGTTGTCTCTGCTTGGAGACACCATGCATCTAACTCTGATATAGGGGGAAAATATAAATCAAGGGACTTGAAGAACAAATCCACTTTTTGTTTGACGGAAGGTTTTGCCCCACATGACACTAAAAGGGTGGCAGAATTCTGAGAACTTCCAGGACAAACTGATATTTACAGAGAAATTTGCATCCTGAGAGCATCAGTTACATTTTAAGAAGGATACATGAAACAGTAACTATTCAGGTACCAAAACCTGTTACAGCTGGGGTGCAGCACATACCTGCTAACAGTGCTTCCGATTAGAGAGCAATAAAATGCTGAATACAATTTAACTTCATGAAAGTAGATTTAAGTCAGCAAAGCATAATCAGATAGTCTGGAATTTAGCCAGGGCATCAGGTTTCAACTGTATTAGTCTTGAAAAGTAACAAAACTCCTTTACATTCAGGGAGGTTGTTTTTCCAGTAGTAAAGTAACTCCCTGATGCCAAAAATTACAACTGAATTTTGGCACAGAACAGGATGCACCACCCTGACTTACTTTCCAGACCTCATACACAGTCAGTGAGCAGAAGGAACTTAGTGTGAGCCTGGAGACCTGACAGGAGTATGACCTAAGGAGCTTCTAGCAATGGCAAAGGGAGCTGTAATAGATAAAATATCTTCAAGAGCAGCTTCAGTGCACTGAGAAACTGGGGAAGCAGGGGAACAATTTCATTCAAGGACAGAGACCTAATCAGTAACAGAGTCCAGCTGCTTGAAGGATATCTGCATGTGACCTAGATGGTGCAGGCAAACTGTGGGACAGCAAGGAGTTCTGTTGTGGAAAGGTAGGCCTGCCACTGGTCATTCAAAAGCTGCCTCTGCTGCAGTCAGGAAGGATTTATTTACCTTTCTGTAAGCAGGGGGAAAGCACAAGAAGCCAAGCATGCAAGGGTGCAGGAAACATTCTCACCAGCCTGACCCTTACTTTAATTTTTGCTAGCACTTCACTTGAACACAGGTCTGTTCAGGTGGCTGCTTTGAAACAATTAAATTTGGTGAATTAAATCAATTCCCAAAAGATGAGGATCTTGGGATCCCAGTATAGAAATAAAAAACACTGGGACTGTGAAGTAGAAGCAATCCAGAGCACTCCTAATCATCAGTATTTGTAGGAGCAACTAGGATGGAAGACAGCAGCTGTGGAGAAACTCCAAGGTGAAAAAAAGGAAAAGGCAACTATAGTACTTACTGTTACTGAGAGAAAACAAGGTTGTCTTAGAATAAACTGCTAAATGCTAGGATGAGGAGAGAACTGCTGGCTTTATGGAAATCAGTACAAAATCTGCTACTTACTTGAGTTCTTTCATGGCAATGAGCAAGGGGTCTGTCTCTCCTTCCAGCTCCACCATCACAGGGGCACACATCCTAGGAAGAACATCAACAACCACTTGAGCAAAAACACACAGAAAGAAGAGGGAAAAGCTAAACACCTGACTACCTGTGTCACCTCTAGAATAGCCAATAAAGTAAAAAGGATGGGACACCATCCTCACAAAACTGATTTGCTGTTGTGCACTTCAAGAAGAAAATTCCCCCAGATGGTTATATACCAAACTTTTACTTCAATGTTCTTCTCGTCCCATCCCTAGGGCTCTGCTAACCAGCTTATGCTCAAGGACTGGTCAAATCCACACTCTCCTAGTCACCCTCTGCTGTACTTAAGCACATGGAAAAGAATGGTTCTAAAATTAATCCAATGAAAAGGGTAGAACTGCAGTAAAATGAGCAGGCGTCCTACAATTGCAACACATCTCTTACATTCTGACTTGCTCATGGCTTCCAGCTCTTGATCGGGGAAGAGAGGGGCTGGATTTACAGGGCGTTTTACCTCTTCGAAGAAAAAATGAATCATTTTGCAAAGGATTGTGACTACATCCATCTACTGGGCAGTGGTGGCAGAGAAAGCTCAGTTATGTGTGGGTAAGGCCATGGAGGCTGCTGCTGGTCCAGGTTCAGCACTGAAGGCAGAAGATGCAGGTGAAGCAGAACCAGGTGCCAGAGTGCTTTGGATTAAAGGCCTGGCATGGGCCCATCTCATCTGTCCCCATTTTTCTTGCCTTGCACTAACTGAAAAAACATGCACAAAACAGCCTCACAGGCTGTGCAAAGAACAGCGTGGCTGCCTCTAAATCATGCACAAGAGAAGCCTCATTTTCAAGGTGGTTATAACTAAGATAAAACCCTTGCCACTGTCTAACAATCTCGCTCAAAAGGTAGTTTTTCAAAAAGCAGAACACTTCTTAATATTTATTATTAAAATAAATCTACCAAAGCAAATGTGTGAAGAGCAGCCAGCCTTGAGAGAACTTAAAGTAAGTTCTAAATGTTATTGTCTATTATAAATAAGGCCTTATTATTGCACGGACTTTTAAAAAAATTACAGCTTCCCACAATGCAACTGCACTTAAAAAGGATTTCAGGTTGGTTTCTCCACTCCCAATTCCTACCGCCCTGTGGTATCAACTGAGGCTGTTTTGAAGCATCTCTCCCTCCAACATTACCTCTTACAAACCAGTTATGAATTTTCAAGTCCATGCTGGCTCTCTTAGGAAAGACCAGAAACTGTCTTGTCCCATTCCCTAGTAATTTTGTCTGTGACCTAGGAAAACTCACTGTGGCTACTAAATGCACAAGTAACAGTTTCAGGCAAGGAGAGACACACAGACTTCAGATGCAACTAAGAGCCCCACAGTCCTGTGCACCGCTGTTGACCAGAGGGTGACATGCAAGCTCAGCAGTCATGTAAAGGATTTAGAAGATCTGGGAAATTTTAAGGGAACAGAAAAACACTTGACAGTGTAAATGGAGGGGCAGCTGCGGCAGTGCTGGGCACACAGTGGGCAGTACTCACGCTATCTGGAGAGCACGAGTGCCCAGGACTCTGGCTCGCTCGTACTTGGTCATATAGGGAGTCGTGATCCGCTTCTGGTTTGCCTGTTGCCGCTCTCCCGAGGGCAGAATCTCCACGTTCTCCTGTCCCTCCTGTTGGAAACAGACCCGCGCCGCTGCTCAGCCGCACCCGCCGCCGAGGTGAGGGGAGCCACTGAGGCCTCCGCAACCACAGCAGTCGCCAGCCAGGCTGCCTGCGAGCCGGCAGGGCAGCGGCCCACGGGGCACCCACCTCCTCCGCGTTCTCCAGGTCCTCCAGACCCTCATCCTCCTCCACATCGTCGAAGTCATCCCCGTCAAAGCTGCGGGAGAGACAGACGCGTGGGACTTGTAGCCAGGCCGCCCTCACCCGACCCGCGCCGCCTCCCCTCCCTCCCCCGGGCCGCCCCGCTCGCACTTGTCCTCGTTGTCGGACATGTTACCGCCGGCCCCCTGACCCGCGTTTCCGGGAATAACTTCCGGTTGTTGCCGTAACGTGCCGGAAGTGAGCCTGCGCCGTTGCCATGGCGACCGCCACTGCTTCCCCGGTCCCGCCCGGTCGCCGCGCGTCGCGATGGAGGCGGCGG
Organism: Prinia subflava; assembly: GCF_021018805.1. Taxonomy (NCBI): domain Eukaryota; kingdom Metazoa; phylum Chordata; class Aves; order Passeriformes; family Cisticolidae; genus Prinia; species Prinia subflava. The sequence goes on along the minus strand of NC_086250.1, from coordinate 21,951,072 downwards.
GGCCCACGGGCCGCGGCGGGCCCTCGGCGGCGGGCAGCCGGGCCCGGTACAGCACAGGCACGCTCGAGCTAGTGAGAGGTAACGGTGGAGCGGGCAGGGGCCGGGCCCGGCTTCTCTGGGCGCCAGGGACCCGCCCACCGTGCCTCGCCCCGAAGCAGAGCGTCCCACAGCGGTCCGGCAACCGGGCGGACCTGTCGCTGGTGTCGCCGACCCGGCTGGAGTCTCCCAAGCCCGCATCTTCCCCTTCGGGTTGGGGTTGTGAGGTGGGGTGAGCCCAGGGCCGGCTCTGCTGCCTCTTATGGACACGTGTTTTTCAGCGATGATGGAGGAGTTGCAGGTGACGCATTCCCAGAAGCGATACCTGATGGACTATGTGAAACGTGAGTGAGTTCTCCTGGCTCTCCTGCCTCCTGCTGTGCTGTGGTGGGGAGCTTTTGCATCTTGGCTTGAGACGGGGGCATTCGCCCCCAGCCTGCTCGAATGGGCAAGTGCTTTAAAACAGCAGCACAGCAGCTGCTGGCACATGGGGACAAACGGGGTGAGCTGTCCCCACGGGTCAGCCAGGAAACAAGGCACAACCGCAGTCTGTCACGCCCAATGACCAGGGTGATGAGACATGTGGGGCACTGGGGTCTTTTTGATGATACTATGGATCAACAGGTAGATCTGCCGGCAATGGCCCAGAGCCACCCATCCAGAGTCTCCTTTGCCTGATTTGCTGTTATTTTTGGTTCGTCCCCCAGGAGGAGATGCCCTGCCCCTTCAGAGATTCCCCCCGTCCAGCAAACAGCCAGTGCCTGTTTCCTGCTCAGCAGCCCGTCAGCCACACAGGCTTCCAGCTAGACCACTTCTCCGTCCTGCCAAGGTCTGCCAGGCAGGAGATGCCTACACCCGAGAGAAATTCAAGCCACAGCCCACACGTAAGTCAGCAAACACTGCTAATAAATACATGGTGATGCCTGGAGCCTCTCTTCCCCTTCTGTCCATCCACTGCCTCAATCTCAGCAGTGACAGTGTATTTGAATTGCTCCATGTCCTCACGCTCTCAGTCTTCAAAGATGCTTCAGAAACGGATCTCTGAGGGAACGTCTGCTGTAAGTGCTTGCTGACTTTTGCCTGCCAGCTGGGGGGTGACAGGTGATAGGGACCTGCACAGTCCTTGAGTAAGAACAGAGCACTACGTGATTTTCTAGCACAAGAATGTGAACCACACCTCTGATGTTCATTTGGTGGGCTCTGTACACCCATGTGGTGCTTGCACACAGTCCAGGGATAGACTGACATTAAAGAAACACTTCCTCTGGCACAGTTAGCAGGGAAGCAGTGTGGTCAGGCACCTCCATGAGGAGATAGGCTGATAATAATTTTTTTTTCCTTTGGCATTCACAGGAGATTTGGAAAAGGAGAAGAGAAGACTTCAAAACATCTTAGCAACAGGGAAGGATGAGGTGGACGATGAGGTGGAGCAGGTGTTCATTCAGAAAAAGGAAGAGGAGATAGCTGAGCCTGACCGGTTTGAAGAATGTACATCTTCATGTCCCTGGGAGGGAGGGAGGCAGGAAGCATGGGAAGCCGGCTCCCTCCTAGGGCTGGGTGGCAGGCCCATTACAGGGGGAGCCACAAAACCCAGTCTCCAAGAGAAAGAACTTGCTGCTGTAACACTCTGATCCAGCCATCCTCACAGAGCTTATACTGCCGAGGTTTGCTGGCAGATAGCTCTCTGGGCTGCCCACACAAAATGCACCCTGGCAGGGGAATAGCCTAGGGATGTGCAGGGATACCTGGGAAGCAAGCTCACGTACTGTTGGTCCTTTTCCCAGCAAGCATGACTCAACATAGACCAGGTCACTTGACAGCCTGACCACAGTTTGGGCCATTCCACAGCAGTTATACTAGCAAAGCTTCAATACTGAGCAGAATTTGAAGCAGTGAAAGATTTTGGCCTGCAGAGTATACTGGGATAACAAAATGCTACCTTAATACCTCTCTGTGCTTGAATCTTCAATGCATGTGTACAGCCCTGCCAGCCCTTTGCCAGCCAGGGCAGGACAGAGATTGGCAGTGCAATAATAATGTGTACAGAAGGGGTGCTTTGGTCCCTGGTGCAGGGAGCCAGTGCAGTTGGTTTCACAGATGCTTGGTAGCCTGCAACATTTGTCACAAGCCGAATGTTGTCCTTGACATGTCTGTGAGAGAATTTGGATCAGCTGGCTGCAGGTCTGTGCTACAAAACAACAGCTGATGATCTGTGCCTGGTCTTGGATGGTTGTAGTCACTGGGTGATGCATGTCAACTAATGAACCTCAACAGCAGGTTCTGTCTCCATCCACAGACTGGTTAAATTGCCCACAAGCAAAAGAGAATTGTCTGCATAAAGAGAACTAGAAAACTACTGTTCCAGGGAGTCGGGGATTGGTAAGAAGTTGGGCAGAGGGGGCATTTCCCATTATGTAAGGGACTACTGAGGTACTGTGATAACATGTTGAGCAAGGTGAGTGTTATAGCAGTTATCACCCTGCCTTGATGGGACTGAAGCATCAGTTCAAGCAGAACTAGGAAACTGGGGATTCAGATCTAGACAGAAACATGTTTTCTTGCCTTTTGGCTGCATGCTGTTTCCAAAGTTCTTTCTCTTATCCACCAGTGATGAATGAAATTCAAGAGAGGAGGGAATTCCTGGCAGAAATGGAAGCTCTAGGACAGGGCAAGAAGTATGAAGGGATCGTCCTCACTGAAATCTCACAGGTATACAAGGGCCTGGGCTGAACAGTGCATGAAAGGAACCCCATGTGTCAGAGATCATAAAGCAGAGTCTTTGATATCTGAGCAGGGAAGGAGACACAGAGCTGCTTCCCTTCCTGGCACAGCTCAGGCGTGAATTTGGGGAATGGTGGATAACGGTTTTCAGCTTTCTTTCCATCTCTGATTTAACTTAATCAGGGAAATAGAACTTTTGTTTTTGAGATTGGCAAAAGAAGAAAAAATGCTGCTGGCTTTCTCCCTGCTCAGCTCTCCCCTTTTGTACTTTGCAGAAATTGCATGAGATGGAGATCATTGACAAGAAGAGAAGTGAGGAAACGAGAAATATCATGACAAAAGCCTTCCCTGTTGGGAACAAATCCAATCTCCAAGACTAGGCCAAGGGCAAAACACAAGTGGAATTTGTTCCCACCTATTCTTCCCAGACTCTCAGCATCGTAGACTGGTCTGTGTCTGTTTCCAAAGAGGGGGCAGCACCATCTGCTGCCTAAAACTAGAAGGCAGGACCAATTTGTACATAAACAGTGACAGAAGTTGTAAAATGCTTCCCACACACTGGATCCCTTCTTGCTCAATAATATTAAAGACATGAAAACAGATAGCAATGGCTCCCAAAACATTACAATGCAGAGCCTTCTTTTGCTTATGCAGAGCCTCAGGGTACAGCAATCCATCCATAGAAATGTCATTCCTTCCCATCTACCCAGAGGTGGAGGTTTCTCGTGACAGCATGATGGTAACACATGCTGCCACCACACCTATAACCTGCTCACTCCTTGCCTCATGACTCCAGGAATGTCTCTGGAGGAAATGCAGCTGCACAGACTTGTGCAAACCCTTAGCATTGCTGCAGGTCACTGTGGCTATGAGCATCAGCATCAGCAAACCTTTGGTGACAGCCCACTAGGCATCAGGAACACAGCTTGCCAAGCACAGACAGGGGATTTCACCCCAGTACCTGCTGCTCTGCTGTGGGCTTGCTGTGATTTTTTGGTTCCTGAAAGCACGGTATGCAGAACAGCTACTGTATTCCTAGAGACTGGAAATGGCTGGTCACCTCATAAATACCTGCACCCCTGTCCTCCAGCAGGCTGAAGCATGATGTCCTGCTTTTCCTGTGCAAATCCCAGCATAACGTCCAGTTTACAGTTTCCTTAAGATCTCATCCTCTGCTTCTTAGCAATACTCAATCACTTTCCAAAGCCAGGCAGCATGCCCTGGCTCTGGAACAACGTGAGTGCACAAAGGAATCAGAAACCTAATCCACAATCATTTTTTAAATCCAATGTTTCTTTTATTTCTGTTCAGGTGAATGGAAGTCATGGAGTTAGTACAGTATAATTTATAAATCAAACTTCTGACCGGGCGCAGGGCCAAGGAGTGGCAGGCTGCAGCGATCCAAATGGCCTTTGGCAACAGTGATGTGACAGCAGGCTCTAAAGCACATTTGTTCTCCTTAGAAAAGAGTTGAGCTTTGGGATCTCCCCTACCACTGCTCCTCATCAGCCTGCTGGGTATGGCAAGGGTGAAATGGCATTTACCAGCGCAGGGCTCAGCTGGCCAGCTCCCAGCCATGGGGGCCAGACTGGAATTGAGGAGGGGCTCGGGTCCCTCTGGCTTTGAGACATGAGGATCCCTCTCCAGAATGCTACACCAGCCACCTTGCAAGGCACTGCTCTGAGAGCATTTTGGCTAAAGCCTGTTGGGTTTTTAGAAGAGACTGCAGCAGATGGCTCAGGGCTGGTTATGTCTAATTTGCTAATGAGAAGACATGATGAACAGCTGACCAACCAAACACCCATGAAACTCTAATTCAGACTGATCCAATAATTCAATAAATAACTCATCATCTTGGAAGTGAAGGCAGGAAGGAAGGAGGAAAAATGGAAGGAAGAAGGGATGGTTGGAAGGACACTGCCCCCCTTCCCCTTCCCTCCTCTGATGTACACACACGCGCACACATGACAAGTAAAATAAGGGGCTTAAAGTTTTAGGATAGGTTTGAATTCATCTAGTAAAGAAGGTGTAAAAAATAACCAGCCACATCTGCGCACTTTTAAAGTATACACAGGTTAAGCTGGGTCAAGGTCAGTTGTGACCACACCTCTCTCCCCTGCTGCTCAAGGGTGCCATGGTGAGCAGGGACACAAGCTTAGTGCCCCTCACCAGCACTCAGTCAATCTCGAGCTTTTCTGCCCTTGTCTGGAAAAGGAACAGGTCCTCTCTCCCCAGGAAGGCAGCAGAGTCAGCAGTGTTTAGCAGCAGTGGGGTTCCTGAGTAGGGCACGTGAGCTACATCCTAGCAGCTGTATGCCATCCCCTTGGGTCCTCTCAGCCTTGGGATGGAGCCCACCCACCCCTGGTGCTTGACGGAGGTGACGGCTTAAAATAAATAGGGCACCAGTTGTTTTTTTTGGCTGTGGCTCTAGAGCCTTGTGGTGCAGGAGTATTTTCTTAACCTTTTAGTTTAGGCCAGTAAAACCCAAAGGATCCTGATTCTAATGTCAGTTTTCTCCTGAATTTAAAAAGGGGGCAGAAAAGGGACAAGAGTGGGCAGGCAGGGAGGGATAAGGAGGCCCAGTCCCCTCCTGGCAGAAGTCAGAGGCACAGTTAGAGCAGGAGAAGGGACGGGGTGCAGTTAGTGCAGGTTTTGCCACAAACACAAAACTCCTCTGCTTGTTCTCAGTTAATGACAAGAGCACACAGTTGGGTAACGTATCTGAAAAGCAAATCCATCTTCTCCCCGCCTAATTAACAAGGCTTCATGGAGGGTATGGCTATGCTCCCCTACAGCCTCGGGAAGGGGAGGGCTTTGGTCATGCTCACCCACTCTGGGCTGGCATCTTCCTGGAGTGGCAGCTCTGGTGCCTGGGGAGGGAGCAGGAGGAGAGGCAAGCCAGGGCCATAGAGAGGCGAGTCAGGGTTCCCTTCCCACTGCTGGTGTTCCCCTGTTCTAGCTTTTCTCCTTGGGTGACTTGCTCTTGGAGTCATGCTTGTTGCCCAGCAGCTTAAGCACCTTCATGGGCTTGAATTTGCCTTTCTTCTTGCTCTCGGTCTCCATCTCCTTGTGAAATTCTGGGGTTGCAAAGGGAGGTTGTTACTGTGGGATGTCAATAGTTGTACAGACACACACGACAATGGGCAAGGGTGAGAGCCATGAATCAAAGCCCTCTACTGCATGCACACTTTCTCTGATAACAGGGCTGTGCAGCACAACTGTGCCTCTAACTTTATTGGCCCTACAGGAAAGTTTCCCCAGCTTACACAGAATAGGCTCAATCTCTCCTACACAATTCACTACATTCACTAATTTCACTAATGGCTTGTGCTGCCCCTTACTGGGGTCTGCAGTGAAAACATCACTCCAAAAAGCTTCCCATTTGTTTCTTACCTTTCCGTTTAATCATGGCTTCCAACATTTTATCCTCCTCCTCTTCTCTGAAAGAAAGAATGGGAAAGAGGTCAGTAATTCAGCCCTGAAAACAGCTGCTGTATTGTTTAAGGCTGGAGATCCTCCTACTTAAAAGCCATAGAGGGGCAGATCCATCACTGTCATGTCAGCATTTGCAACCAGCAGGATAAATCCCACATGCTGCAGGTGCTGTCCTAGCTTTCCCACACAAAGCATTCAAAGAGACAAGGATTGGGAAGCCTAGTAAAGACATCAGCAACACAGACATCTAGGGATACCCCCACAAGGTGCTCATGTGGCACTGAGTCAGACAGACTGTGCATTTCCCCTTCTCCCCCAGCCCACCCCATTCCTCACTCACCTTTGCCTGTCCTCGTCCAGGCAGTTCACAATGGCATTCCTCTGCTCAATGATGGTCACCAGCTCCTGCATCAGCACCTTCTCCCTCCCTCGGTCCTCATCAGTCCAGTCCTTCTCTACCCAGCCAAACCCCAGGGAAAGACAGGCAATTACATGGCTGAAGGAGCACTGAAATTCAGAGTTTCAGGGCAAAGATCTCCAGCACAATCCCCTCTACCCTGCTCCAAAAGGAGCATGTCCCTGCACAAGGCTTGGACATACACTGAGGTGGGACAGAGCCTCTTGAGCCAGCTGACTGCATAGGCATCCCTATAGATTTGCCTCTCTTCTGAGATCCACCTAGAGAGAGGGCAGATGATGCCCAGTGCAAAAATGATCCTTGTCCGTTGATCCCTTCCAACTCAATGAGTTCTATGATTCTATGAAAAAAGGGGTAAGCAAACCCAGAGTGGTGCTTTACCTGGCTTGTTGAGGAGGCACCGCAACTCATACTCAACATCTGACTGCCGCTGCTCCAGGTTCTGCTGCTTGAAGCTGCAAATGAAGGGGGAAATGTTGGGAAGCACTGCAAGGCTCCAGAGCCTTTGTCAGGATCTCCCCTGGAGGCACCATTTCAGGTGGGCTGAGAAAGGGTTCCCCAAGAGAGTGTCAGTGCCTCTCCACACGCCTGCACACACTTACATGTAGATGAGCTCCGACTCATGGCGCACCAGCATGTGCTTCTCATGGATGAGTTTGAACCAGTCCACAAGCAGGCTGTCCTCAGGGTTGTCTGCCAAGCAAAGGGATAATTCAGAGCCATTCCCAGCCCTGGTGGATCCCATTACCCTGCAACAGGCTGGGCTCTGCCAAGCCAGGGGAGGGGCACTGGGCTAGAGCCAACCCAACCTTAGCCTGTTTCTGAGGTCCAGAGAGACCCTATCTCTTCTGCCACCTGTTTCCATTCTAGGGACATCTCCATGTTCAGGGTAAAGTTATGACCAATCTTGCAGGCCAGCACAGCTTCTTGTGCTATTCCAACCCCAGAATCAGCAGGGAGGAAGTCACTGTTGCTATTTCCTTGGCTGGAGAGAGGGCAGCTCTAGAGTCTGTCCTGCCCCACACCCATAGACAGCCCAACCCACATACCATTCTCAGCACTGCGCAGTTTTTCCTCCAAGGCTACCCCACGGTGCTCCAGCTCATCCAGTTGATGCTCAATGGCATCCATCTCCCCATAGATATCTTCCTCAGGGATGTACTGATCTGTCTGCACCTGCCAAACCATAAATCAGACACTTTCATTACCACCAGACCCCAGTTTCCAGGGGTAATCCAGAGGTTGGTCAACACTAACAAGGGCAGGGGGACAACAGAATATTCCATCAAAGTGTGGATCTGAAATCCCCACTCTGGTGCAAAGGAAGGCCATGGTGCTTTCATGAACAAGGTGTAGCCTGCTCCCCAGCCACAGCCACCTGCTGCAATCCCTGCCCATAGTTGCATCAGCAGGGTGCCTGCAGACTGCTACAGCCCTGGGGGATAGCACAGAGCTGGCTTTTCCTTCCTTGCTCCCAAGGGCCCTTTTACCTTGCGTTTGATCAGTGGGAAGCCATGGCCTGGTGCAGGAGGACGCACAGGCTTGGAGCCCTTGGGAGGTTTCTTTGCCAAGGGGGAGGCAGCAGGTGATGGCTTCCGATTGAAGGGGTTCTCCTTGCAGGAAGACTGGAGAAGGTGGACAAAAGCAGATACATAAGCATCCAGGGAAGGGAAGGGATCCTAACAGGTGGGAATGAGCAGACAGGGCAGCACTAGGGTTTGTCCTGCCCCACAGCCTCCTAAAGAAGGAACACAACACTCATCTCCACAAGCACCTAGTCAAAAAACCAGCTGTGCTACTGTTTGACATCAGTTTCCCAGCCTCTCTCTCACAAGCATGCTGAAATATTTTCCTTCATGGTTCCCTTCCTGTTTGCTCAGACTACATGACATCCTGCCTCTTCTTTAGCACATGGGGTAGGCAGAGTACAAGCAGAGCCACCATTTAACACAGGCCTGAAGCTTGCTTTCAGGTGGTCACACATCTAGCCTACCAAAGAGGCAAGCCTGGACTCACAGATCCCCTGTGACCAAGTGATGGATGGGGAAGAAAAGCCCTGTGATCTGGATGGGAAGAAGGTCATCATCTCACCTTCAGCTGTGGTTTGGGTGAGGAAGACGTCTTAGGGCTCCCAGCACCCCCATCTAAAGCCAGGAGGATGGGTGTAGGGCTAGCCCCAGCTGGAGGCTTGGGGGTCGGCTGGCTGGGGCTGGTCTTTAGGCTGCCAGTGGATATGCTCCTGCTGGTGTGCAGGGTGCTGGGCTGCATTTCCCCACTGAGGCTGGCCAGCTCGCTGGAGGAGGAGAAGGAGGAGTTGGTGGACAGGCTGGCTGGGACAGCAGGGCTTTCACAGGAAGAGACACTGGCCAGCGGTGCATCAGTGCTGGAAGTCTTGGTGGCTGTTGGCATGTGCACAGTGGGCTCAGAGGAGCTTTTGGGCACTGAGGCCTCATCAGTGTCTTCTAGCACCTTGGCTGAATTCTCAGAGTTGATGCTCTCAAGGCTGAGGGCTGGAGATGGGGTGGACGATGATGGTTCAGAGTGTGACAGCCTGGAGATTGGGTGGTGGACTGCAAAGCAAAGGGAGAGCTCAGGGAGGAATGAAGGGACAGCCAGGAACAGAAGGAGAGGGTGGTATACACTGGAGACAAGGGTCAGCATAAAATCTTCCTTGTAAATGCTGTGCTCCAATGGATAGAGAGGACATGGCTAATGCAAGCTACAACCATCACTGCATAAAGGCCTGGCCTGCCAGGGTGATGCAGAGGCACCTGGGAAGGGGGAACCTCCAAGGGGATGCACAGGGGCTGCAGAGGAGGGATAAAAGAGTGGGAAGAAGCTCACCTAGAGGGGAAGCACTGGGGGCTCGAGGAGCTGGCCGCTTCTTTGCCTTTGGACTGCTGGTAGGAGTGATGCCATACCAGGGGTGGAGAGGTTTGGCAGCAGTCTCACTCTGCTCTTGCTCAGGTGTGCTCTTTTGGGTGTCAGCATTTTCCACTTCCTCCTCATCCTCTTCCTCAAAGGGGTTGTACAGTTTGGGTTCTGTGGTATCAGACCTGGTCTCCTCACTCCTAGCTTTCCCTACCTCCTCCCCATCCACCTCCTCTGAAGTCCTACTTGGAGTCTCATGGCTGTTGCCTGGGGGAGGAGGGGGAGCTGGCTTCTTCTTGGGCTCTGCTTGCACTAAGGCCATCCATGGTGGGTCCTTGGCTCTTGCAGCAGCTCCACCTCTGGTAGAAGAGAAAGAGAAATCAAGATGGCAGAGACAAGGTGGGGTAGCAAGGCACTGGAGAGGAACTTAGCCCTTGGGGGGAAAGGAAGGATAGAGCAGGATGTCTCCCATGCAGGAGCAGCTTTCTCATCCAAGGATAGCCCTAGGCTTCCCCTGACACAGTGTCTCACTCTCTGTGGGCTTAGGGAAACACAGCCTGCCTGACTTGCCTGCCGGCCCAGCGTTTTGGTGTCTGAATACTACAGCCTCCATAGGCTAAGCAATGGTAAAGGCTGAGCTTTATGGACCTAGCTGATCTTCCCACCTTTCCCAGGACAAACCCTCCACAAGGCAGGCAAATGTCCCCTTCTCAGCACCCACAAGCAAGGCCATTTCAGAAGGCATTTGGCAATCTGCCCATGCCACAGAAACACCTTTCTGAAGCGCTCAAACTCTTTACAATAAGAGAAAAATGCCCTGGGCGGTATGGATGAACACTGTCAGCCTGACCGTGCTGGACTAGCATTTATTAGAAAAAGAACCTGGTCAAAGCTTATATCCTCCTAACAAGATGATGGAGGTGGGAGAGAAGATGACAGCTGTGCTGTCCTCATAGCTGCACCTTGCTATGGAGTTTTCAGGTGATCTGCAAACATAAGGACATACCGATCAGAGGAGCAGCGTCTCCCTCGAGGTTTTGGGACAGGGGGGCTGGGTTCAGGTACCCGACCTAGAAAGACATAGAGTCATACTGTCACAACACCAAAAGGACATGAAGAAAGAGGTTAAATCAACATAAGGCACCTCTTAGACACCTTCCCACCGCCCACAGGAAGGTGGCCATTCTCACACACTAAAAACCTCATGGCATTTCTCCCACAGTTGATGCAGCCAGCTAACCCCAAACATCCCCTTTGCCTTTTTCTATCCACTTCACCCTGGGAGCTGCACCTGGAGAACTGACATGCCCCTCTGTTCCCAGACCTGCAAACTCCTCCAGCTCTACCATCTTCCTCCACACTGGCTTGCTGGCTTTGGAGAGCACTGGAGAAATACAAGGGAGCAGACAGACAGGAAAACTAGTAGTGGCCTCCTTGCTGTGGGGATGGCCGGCAATTGCTGGCAAACACCTGGTGTCTGAGCCCAAGATTTATTTGGAGGCAGAAGAGTGTCAGGCTGTAGAGAAGGAAGGGAACTCAGCCAACCTGCACCCACTGAGGATGTGGAGGGTAACCCCTGCCACCACAGTGCCCTCTTACCGTTCACCATGCCGGGCCCACACTCGCTGCCCTCGCCCTGCAGAGTGGACCTGGGCCGAGGGACAGGGTGGGAGGTTGGAGGGGAGAGGGCAGACGCATCAGTGGCCTTCCTTGGGGCTGGGGTGGGACGTGAGTCTCTGAGCCGTCCATCCAGCGAGTTGGCTTTGTCCTGGGTGAGCCCCACAGGTTTGCTGGGGATTGGAGGCCTGGGGGGAGTTTGGGAGACAGGTGCCTCATCGCCAGCGTGAGCAGGGGGTGTCGGTGCCTCTGCTTTGCTGGCTGTGCTGTCCTTCTCTGCTGGGCCAGCAAGGCCCTCTGCAGCCATAGGGGTCTCTGCCACACTCTCCTGGGAGTCACCATTGTCCTTCCCCACCTCTGCTCCTGCCTGGAGGGCTTTCTCTCCCATGCTGTCAGCCCCAGTCTCAGGTGTTTTTAGCTCTGGAGACTGTTGGGCTGGGCTGGGCTTCCTCTCTGCCTTCGCACTCATGGCCAATTTACCACGATGCTGCATGCAGACAAAAGTCCCTGCCTCTGACCCAGGCTTGTATGACCCTGGGAGCAGCATGCTGGAGCATTCCTTACACCTGCCAATGAGAAGAGAGAGCACCATGAGATGGGTGATGCCATCCCACCCTTCACAGAAGGCAACATACCTGGAAGACCCTTGTAGGGACAAAGAGTTAGTTCTTACCCCTATTATTAAATCCTAGAGTGCCCTTGGGGAAGTCATTCAGAAAAGTAGAGAAATGTAACTAGGCCACTGTAGGAACCCATGGCAAGTTCACAACTCAAATACTGCATACCTTTGGGTCCTTCCTTCATCTCAGAAAGGATTTAATAGATGCAGATGGGTGACAGTTAGTACTGGGATATGGTGTGGTTTCCACACTTAGAATGGGGAGAGGCATTAACCATTCACAGACATGAAACAGTGAATCAACCGGAATTATGGAGCAACTGGAGCCTCAGAACTGGAGGCTATGGACCACCTTGTGGGGCCAAGAGTCCTGGCATGTTAAAGAGCTGTCAGACATATTCGTAAAACAACCATTCCCCAATGCTGATTATTAAATAAAATAACATCAATTTCAACTTGGGAAATTACTGAATTGGAGGCTTCCAGAGTATTCAGGAGAAAGAATACATGAGCCTGACCTGGTCTCATGCTCAGCTTCAGTTATGCTGATCATGGCATCCAGCTGGGCCACAGGATTTGGCTGGAAGGACAAGGACCTTATGCAGCAGGCCCATTCTTACACTCTGCCTTGCCTGTTGGGCTAATAGCTTTTCTGTCCTTTGCTGTCTGCCACATCTCCTTGGATCATCTACTCTTCCCCCACTAAGCCTCTGAATGTTTCCTAATGAAGCCCTCCAGGTGCAAGCATGATACAAAGCACTTGCAACCAAGTCAGTCCTTCTCCACCTGGGAAGGGAGGTGGATAGCATACATGAAAGACAGCCAAAGGCTAATCAAGCACTCCCATGAAAACCAAGCTTGTTCCTTCTTGTCTGAATATCCGGTGCTTGCAGCAGCTGGCTACCCTACATTGCCAGCAGATAATTTTGGCAAGGAATTCTGCTCTGGGCATCCAGCTGACTGGGATTTTCTTTGAAAGGGAGAGCAGAAGTGTGAGGACATAGGGACTCTATGAGAGAGAAGGGCTATGATGAAATGAGGAGGCGGAAGGATCAGACAAGGGGAGAAAGTGGTTTGCTTTGGGTTTATCTCCATCAGCCCACAGGAACCACTGCCACAGGCCATTTCTGACCAAATACTGTCCATGAATCAGCACAGGAAAACAAACAAACAAACAAACAAAACCCCCCCCAGAAAATAGAAAATAATCAGGAGGCAAAACATTTGGGATATAATTACAGGGATTTCCCTGCTCAGTCTGAAAGGCCATGAGCTGTGCTATGGCTGACATGTCACCTCTCCTATTCCCGACCCATGAAGACAGTGGGAATGTTGCACCTGCACCCCAAAACTCCTGCTTTTGTCCCAGCTGCAGATGGAAGTCTGATGAGACCCATCTCAGCTCCCCTCCTGTGATGTTTCTACAGCACATCCCCAACTGGCTCAGGCAGGTGAATGAGGCCCCCTGCATCTTCCCAGTGGCTCCATGTTTCAGTCCTCAGATGCCAACCCTTGTCCTGTGGCCCATGGGAGAGATTTCATCTCTTCATCATCACAGCAGGGAAAGCAGAGTGAAATGATTTCACAGGTGCTGCAGGTAAGGACCTGCACTCAGAACTGCTGATGTGTAAACCCTCATTCCTCAGTTTGTTAACAGTCTGCAGCTCTCCATATGCTCCCTGGAGCTCAGCACCACCCAGGCAGCATGGAAGCCTGTATATCTAGTTGAGGATGTGGAGTGTAGGTGGAAGGAGGTCTGTAGCATGATGTCATAGCTTAGACCTCAATGGAAGGTGAAGGAGGTCCTGGGTAGGCAGGTGGTAAAGAGGCAGAGCATCCTTATTTCTGGAGGTGGGAGAAGTTCAAGAGGCTGGGATTCCAAGTAAGTGAAGTGGGAAAGCACAAGTCAGCAAGGGGGGCAGAGAGCAGGATAGGAACAGAGCACAGGGACACAAGGGGCTAGTTAGACCTCTGGGACAGGGGGCAAATGGAACATCTTCACTCTCACTTCAAGCACTGTTGTTCATGTTCCATGTTGCCCAGGGATGCAGACACTCGAAGATGGTGTGCAGCAGGCCACAGACCCCCAGTCTGACGAGGAGAGAGGCCACCCCACCACAGCTGGCCACGACATACCTGAAGCACTGGCGGTGGTAGAGCTTGCCCTCAGCCAGGTAGCGCTGCACCAGGTGCACATGCTGCCGGCAGGCTGCACAGGTGCTGCTGAGTGTGCTGCGCTGGGACTGCTCCGAGGGGGCATCATCCTGGGACACAAGGCACAGGCAGCTCATGACGGGGGCCACGAGCTGCTCCCCAGACCACGGATTCTCCAGAGCAGCTGTTCCCTCTGCAAGGCCCATCACTGAGGACTCATGGCACAGCTCAGGGGCTGACCTCAGGGGCTGACAATGCACACAACAGCTGCCCTCAAGCCCAGGCACAGGCAAGCTGCCTCCTCCCAAATTAGAAGAGGCTACTCCAAAAGGTGCCTTGGCCCTATCTACAGCTGAAGGGCTGTGGAAGGGGCTAATCTATACCCCATTTACCAGGGTCCTGTAAAATATTGAAAAAGGTCCCATCCCAGACAACTGCTAAAATCTGAAATAAAAGGCATCTTTTCTGCCCTTCTAGTCCCACATTCCTGCTCTTTCCTCATCTACAGGGTTATCCCCACATAGGAAGGAGAGTGTTTGTACCCTATGTGGTTCAAGGAACCATCCAGCAGCAATCTTACCAACATCTTGCCTGCCCAGGACAAATAACAGTCCACAGATAGAGAAAAATCACTTTCAGCTGTATCCCGTAAGGAGACAAAATCCCAAACACCTCTCATGCCCAAAATACACAGGCAAGCCCCTGCAGAGATCCATGGCTCTGTGACAGGCATTTTCCCATCTCCTCACCTGCAGTGCAGGGAGTACCACTGCCTCAGGGTGTCTTTGAATCAAGAAATTAGGTACCTGTGGTGCTGAGGGACTTTCAAATGCAGCCACGAGTGTCTTGCGGGACAGCAGAGGAGGAGAGGAGGCAGCAGTTGGTCGCTTCATGGGCGGAGGGACGCTGGCTGGAGGCAAGAGGGAAGGAAGATCAGGCATGGAGAGCAGTGGTGACTCACACCTCCCATGTGCAGGAAGGGGAGAGGAAAAAAAATAAGATCTTCCAGCCTTGTGACATAGGATGAGACCTCCCGCTCCCAAAACTTCACTGCTTATTTTAGGTGGAAGAGACAAATGCAATCTAATAATGGGTCAGCTGTGAGGCTGCCAGAGAGCCTGGCCTGCTGTGGATCCCCTTTTGTGACCAGCCTCCCACTGTTATTTTATTTACTCATCACATGCTACTTGGCTTCTTTGTATCTGATTCCCTAAGCAACGCTCAAAGCCCACAGCAGGTGGGGTAGCTGTTGATGTATTGTTGTGACCTAGTGGGCCCCAGGGCTTCCAGGCAGTCAGCAGGTCTGTGAAGCATCTCTTGCTGTTGGGGCTGGAACTCACACACTAGTCCCCAGCAGGATTCCTTGTCTGGGAGACCAGTATCCCTGGAGAAGCATATACAGGTGGAAGAGATTTATCTGATGTTGTGGCTACAGACTGAAACGGAGTAGACCTGGAGCTCTCATCTCCACCCAGCCAAAGGATGCCAGGGAAGGGCTGTCTGAGAGCACTCAGCTCAGGCTGCAGTCATAGGGACAGATGAGCTGATTTGAAACATTCCACCCTGGCTCCACTACCTCTGTCCTCCATGTACCTCCATGTACCACATGTACCTATGTGATAAAAATTAGCTGTGGTAGATGGGCTCCTATCTAGCTCTCTCCTATTTTAGTGGGTTAGAGCGGATCACAAAGGGTTCTGGTGAGCACCAAGGGTGGTGGCCCAACCTAAGCTGGCAGGAATGCAGCATAGAGGGAGGAGAAAGGCGTTTCTTTTTCCACAGCCTGAGCTGTTACATCACCCCCCACCTCTTGTGAAACCTCACCCAAATGCACTCTCCCAGGCCTTCCTCAGGGGCACCAGCAAAATGCAGGAGAGGCAGGTACTACCTGCTCCTCTCCCCTTCCCCACAAACACAGCTCCCAGTTGCCACAGGAAGGGGGAAGCACAAGGCAGTGCTGTGTTTCCTGTACTCAAACAGGGGCAAACTGGAAGCCTGAGGGGTGGGAGGACACTCACCTTGGCTGGGGTTGTTGAAATGGTTGTAATACTGAGACACATAAGTCATGATGCTGAGGCAGTCGGGAACTTTCATGGAGACCATATCATTGGGATCTAGCAGCGCTGGGATGCCCAGCTCCCGCTCTGCCAACTCAAAGGCCTGCAGGAACAGCACAGAGGCATTAAGGAAAGAAAACTGATGCTTCATGAAAAATAACAGAAATATCAAATTGGAAGGACCCCAGGGAAGGTTAAATAGTGACCCTAAGGCATCCTTTATGGACAGGGGCTTCCAGACATGCTGCTTGACTAAACAAAGTAGCAACAGAAGCAAGGTTCCCTTCAAGTTTTCACTGAAAAAAAACCTAGTGTTTTTTCAGATCAACCAGCAGTGCCCTCACACAAGAGCCTGGGAGAGTCTTGGCTGGCATCACAAAGGGCCAGGGCCTGGCAGATACTTCCAGCGACACTGAACTCTACCAAGCAGTGTCCTCAGCCACCCCAAATGCTCACCCCACAGAAACACTGAGTGTGCATCCTTTCATGCTCTAGGGTGCCACATCTTCCCCTCTCACAGTCAACAGAGCCATCCTGGCTCAACATCCAGCACCCTGTCATGCACAAGCCAGTACTTTCAGTACTTTTCTGTGTCTCAGCAAGCAGAAACAAGGACACTGTGATAAGAAGCATCCATCTCCTCCTTCTGCACACACGGCTACCCAACAGGAAGGAATGGAAGAGGAAAAAAGCTGTTGGAGAGTTTCCCACTTAGCAGTGCGTGTGGATTACTGTCTTTCCACTGGCCATCTCTCGGCTGAGCCAAGGGCAGCGTATCCACATTGATCTCCCAGAGACAGGGGTGCAAGTCTATGGCAGAGACTGAAGAGAAGTAAGCCAGGAGCAGATGAGAGTGGTTTGGACACTGAATGGTGAGATACCAAGTGCACAGCTAAAAGTATTGGGTGTGAGTAAAGACTGAAGATACCTAGTGTCTGTGGCATGAGATGCTGTGCAGGGTGCAAGATATAAAAGGAAAGGAATGGAGAAACAAAAGAAAATGGATATTTGCAGTAACTAGGGGTGTAAAAGTGCCTGCCATGGACATCCTGGTCTGCTCAGCCTGGCTTTAATCCAGTTGTTTGGACTGAGTCTTACTGAACACAAGGCTGCAAGCAGCAAGGAATGAAGAGAGACTCCACCTGGGAGGTCTCTAATAGGACAAGATATCCATTGTGTGGGTCTTGAATGGAAAAAGTTGCTAATGACTGAAAGAGGCCAACTGGTGTAGGAAAGGACATGCCAGGACACAACTGGACAGTCCTAATCCTGTAAATCCCAAATCACAGAATTACAGAATGGCTGGGGTTGAAAGAGACCTCAGACATCATCTAGTCCAAACCCCTGCTAAAGCAGGTTCACCTAAAGTGGGTGATACAAAATCACATCCAGTTGGGGTTTAAATGTGCCCAGAGCAAGAGATTCCACTTCCTCTCTGGACAGCCTAGCCCAGTGTTCTGTCACCCTCACCATCCTGCAGTAAAAATGTTTTTCCTCATATTGAGCTGAGGAATTCCTGTAATTCAATTTGTACTCATTGCCCCTTCTCCTGTTGCTGGGCACCACTGAAGAGTCTGGCCCCATCCTCGACATATGCCCTTAAGATATGTGTACGTAGCATAACTCATCTTGGGAAGGTGATGGGCCATGCCTTTGCATAGACTATCACATGCAGCCTGCAGCAATTAGGTCCTTCTCTCATTTAAAACAAAACAGGGCTATTGCTGCTCTGTCCCACCACTAGCCCCTGTGCTTGGGCACCTCCCCATTCTACACTGCCTGCTTCTGCTACTGGACTGTCCCAAGCAGGATGGGAACATTGCAGACCAGGGTCTAGAATAACCTTCCTCTCTGCTGATGCCTGAAGTAAAACTAGCTTCCTGCTTCCATTGCCTCCAAATCTGGAACAACTGAAGTCAAGAAAATGTTGCATCATTTAAATCTTCACCTGAGATCTTGTCTTGGCAACTATTAGGATAACCAGGCTGAAAGTTCATGTTTCAGATTCCCTTGTTTTCAGAGAAGCTCCTGCCTGTTACTTACAAACATGGATTTTTCTTACACCCTCAGTACTCTCACAAATTCCTCCAACATTACATGACCTTCATCAAGTCATTCTCACATCACTTCTTCCTTCTGTGCACTGCAGAAAGGGGACTTACCAAGCGATTATTCTCGTAGACATCATCCTTGGAGAGAGAATCAAAGTCTCTGAAATGAGAAAGCACAAAATAGCCATGTGAAGTGCAGAGGAAAAGTGCCCCTATGCCATCATATGTAGATTCCCACTACAGTCAACCTTACAACTCAACACGTAAGATCCTAAATAAACAAAATTTTGGCAAAGCAGATTTCAGGTTGTAACTGGACAAGGAAACCAAAGGAAAATTGCAATTAAATAAAGAAAGCAAGTCCCAAATGGGTGGTGACCAGGAAATTAAAGTGTCCTTCTTGTCTCTCATTTTACACTTCTGCCCTTGAGATTAAAAGCTGCAGAAAAATACCAGGGCCATGTTTCAAATTAGCACCACACACTGCTGCACCAAAGAGTGCATGACGTGATCCCAAACTTGCTTTTCCAAGGCCACTGGCACAACAGTGGAGGATGGGGATACAGATCCCTCACTTCAAGAGAAAGAAGGAACAGATTCAGGTGGCTCTATGAGGGTCCTTGGACAAACCTCCCTGCACCACCTCAAGGAACTTGGGGTGACACAGAAGATCTGAAACTGCACTTCTGTCCTTGCTTTCCCCCAGACATTCTCAGTGCACAACAAACCATTCTCAACTCGGAGCAGAGAGCAAGGTTCTCAGGGCACACAGAGGAATCCCAGCATCTCCAGCCCAGGGAATTCATTTGTTCCAACCCATTTCACTTGTTCCCCTGGAGCCCTCCGGGGACTCAACCTGCCCACAGGGACTGATTAGCTGCCTTCACCAGGAAAGCAGAGGGCAGAAAGTTAAAGCAGTCTGCAGGGTTTCAAAAGAGGGGGAGAAATGCAGGAATGAGTTAGTTATGCCTTTTGCATGCGCAGGTGGGTATAATGTGTGAAAAGAGCATTGTGCTGCACTGCTCCTTCCTGCTGAGGACCTCAGCTTTGTTACAAAAAAACGCACCCTCATGCAACAGACTGGTGTGTCTGCTAGCTGGATTCACAGGAGGACGGAGTCCAGAGAGGTCTCGGGTCAAGCAAACCCATCCCAATGGACCAGAGAGAGGTGCCAAAACTTGGGAGATCAACACAGAAGGACCATTCAGACTAGAGGGGGGAATGCTTTTCCCACCCCGAAGGTGGTGTGCAGGATCCAGGCAAGGTGGCACCATGCACCTGCAGAAAGGGGCTACAGGACCCTCCTTCCTCCATCCCTGTCTGGATTTTATTGCCTTCTCCTGTAACACCAACACAGCCTGTCCTGATGCAACATGGCAGGGCAGCCAGTCCCTTCTCGATGCCCCTCACACAGCTTTCCCAAAGCTGCAGAGGAAGTCAGTGATGAGCTCAGGAAGGTTTTCCTGGCTGCCTATACCACCATAAAACTACACTTCCTCTGTTCAAAAGCAAGAGGCTGCTGGTGCCATTTCCTCACAGATGAACGAAGCTGCAGCCATTCACTGCTGTGGCAGCAAATGCAGCAGACACACAGAAAGGCGGGCTGGATGTTCAACTCTGTCACCTTCCTGTGTAAGCTCATGTAAATACATGTACAGAGCTCAGACTGCGTAAAATACTACAACTTTTCCTTCTCTACATGCTGGTGAAGCAAAGGCTTCAGCTTCAGCCTATACTTTAATTCAAAACCACTGCCATTTTTGTAATTATAACTTGTGTTTACTGGAAGATGTTTTTTCTCTAAGTTTTTGTTTTGTTTTTGCCAAGAGAAGTCCTTTAACCTTGCAGTATTTTTTTTTTCAAGAAAATGCC
Organism: Prinia subflava; assembly: GCF_021018805.1. Classification (NCBI taxonomy): domain Eukaryota; kingdom Metazoa; phylum Chordata; class Aves; order Passeriformes; family Cisticolidae; genus Prinia; species Prinia subflava. The sequence continues at coordinate 21,931,221 of NC_086250.1, read as the reverse complement.
AACTTGGAATGCAGGAGAAGCAATAACAACAAAGTTATATGTCAACTGCCCTCTAACATTCATGGCTTTCATTTTGAATGCCTTCACTTTCAGGATATGGGAGTGGTGTAGCTGGAAGCTGGAAGACTCCTTGGTGGGCTGGGCTGGGAGAGCATTTTCTGACAGACAAAACATCATGTCCATTCCACTCTGCCCCAGCGAACCAAAGCTGTTTTAGTAAACCAAGGCAACTCCATTAGGAAAAGCATATGCCATCAGAAAGGATGTGAATGAAGCTCAAGAGGTATCAAGGGATTACCAAGCAGCAAGGGAATGAAAGATTCTTTTCCACTAATTTAGGATTGCAGACCCAGCTTTACCCGAGACGTTGAAGTCCATCAGTGCAAGACCCCAGTGATCAGTTTATTCAGTTCCTCTCCACTGCATTTTCCAGCTTCCTCTCTGATAAGCCAAGCAGGACCACACTGGCCTGTATTGCTCCTGACATGAGCACTCCCATATGGAGTGCCATTTGGTCACGTGGCATCCCTGTGGCTCCAGGCAAGCTCCCAGTACCAATGTGCAAGGAGTGTGGCCTCTCAGGCACGGGGAAAAGTCACTCCAGACACACCCCTTTCCCCTCTACAAACTGCCTCCTCTGCAGAGAGCCCAGAACTTGCCATCTTGCAATTCTGTGACATGTGGCTGCATGTCAGATTATTTCTTTGCCCTGATCTCAGCAATCTTTCATCCAGCCCTGCTCAGGCTCCTCCTCCTGCCAACATCTCTTGGACACAAGGGATTGGATGTAAGAACAGGCAAGAATCTGGCTATCCCAGCTGAACAACTGTCTTGACTCAGCAACCCCCAGTGTTGTACCATATCCTGGAGTGATATTTCTATGCAGATAACATCCCAAGCATTTACCTAATTAGATACATGCAGAGCCACTAAGCACACCAGGGTTTAGGGCAGCTGCCAGGGAGCACAGCAGATCCAGGGAAGGGGGAGGGTGTGCTGTACAGCTAAAACCAGAGCAAATTCCTGGATTCCTCAAAATATAAATCATCAGCTCTATAAGGCAGTGCCACATAATAGGCGATTCAGCTTCCCAGGTCTAGTCAGGGAAACGCAGGCAGTACATGGGAAGGAACAAACAAGATTTGTGATCCTGACTGTAACCAAATCCACGGCTCTAGGGACACAAAACAACATTTCTAAAACAGCTCTCATCTGTTTTTCCTCAAGCCTCCATCTCTCCCAGCACTCCAAAGGTATGTGCCATACTCCTTTATTCTTCTCACCTATGAATGCCAAGATCCTTCCCTGAGCTTGGGATGCTGAAAGATGCTCTTTGCTTCACTAAAGCTGTAGCAAATGCCTTATAAACACTAATTTAATGCTTCAGATTTCTAGAGCACTGAGCAGACAAACTCATTAATCCCCATAGTCCACTGTCAAGTTGGTCTAGATGTTGCCAGCTTAACTGAAAAGGGAAGAGAAGAGATTAAATGTCTCAGTCCACATCACACAGTCAGCACAGTCAGAGGCTAAATCTAAGTTTCCCATTTCCCTGACTGCGACAGTGAGGCAACAAAGCCAAGTGAAGTGCCTACAACAGTGGAGTCAGGGATTTTCATCTGCATGGTGTGACACACAGGTCCTACAGGTATGCACCTCATTCTTGGTGGTCACTTCAAGACACCTTTAGCTGTATTCAGTAGACACTGAGGAATTCCAGTCTACTTCTTTCAAAAAGTGCAAACCTATAGTGTTTCCAAGAGCTCTGTGGGAGCTGCTCCAAAGCTCTCCAGGCCAGTGACCCTCTGAAGCCATTTGCCTTATTCCACGGTGATTATGTTCAAATCAGGGGTCATGTGGAAAACCGTCCTCAGTCTCACTTATCCATACGGTTTTTCATGACAGCCTCTTCATCAGTGTGTCCCCTCTCAGCAAAGCAGCACAAGAGGGGTGCATCTAGGCAAGGTCAGAAAACCAGGACAGGCTGACAGTCACCACAGCAGCACTGCCTAGGGTGGCAGAGGAGGGGTGTCATACAAGTAGGGAAGAGCTTCAGCTCAGCTCTCCTATGGATGTGCCCATTCCTCCCCTCTGGAATCCCAGGGGAAGGCAGCAGGAAGTAGGGAACCAGATGCCTGCAGAGGGGCTCCAGCCTTCAGGGAACAGCACAGCTCTCGTGTGGGATAGGAGAGCCCCGCACAAAGGAAGACCGCACATGGTCAGAAACGCACTCACAGATCCCTGCCAAGCCCCATTACTGGGCTGACTGAAAACACTTTAGAAGAAAAGGGCAACCACTTTTCCTCTGCTGTCACGAGATTTACTGCCTCTGATCCAATCTTCCCACTTCCAAATCAGGACAGGCTGAAGAAGTTGGATTCAGATGAAATTATACTACTCTCCTGATGGCCGTCTGAAAACCCTTCTACAACATGCCATGTCCTTGTAAGGCCTTGGGCTTTGTCTCTACAATGCAGCTTGAGCAGAGGAGCTGCAAAGCATGCAGTTAGGACATCTGCCATGAACAGATTTAAGCCCACTGACAACTTAAGAGCAGCAGCCTCTGCTTTAATGGGATGGTAACTATGGTTAACGGGAAACCATCAGGTGGTTTTAGTGGTGTTTATCATAAGCTTTTACTGAACCTCTGCTTTTCAGTTCCCAGTTACTGTGTCATTTACAACAAAACTAATAATTGCAAGTGTTCCTGTCCTTAATTTGCCTTTTCCCACCCAGAAGCCTTGCAACTGGGAGCATTTTCAGAGGCTCCACTCTAGCTAGTCAGAGCAAGCCATACCATCCAAGAGCTGCAGGATACAAGGCCACACAGCTCCTTCAAGACCCAGAATGATGCAAAGACATTGTATGTCTTGGCTCTCAGTAATTCCAGAACACCATGCTGAGGGTTTTGGGGCAACAACCTGAAACACAGCAGGCAGCAGTTCAGTTTCCAGCCTACCTGCTCAGCTTCAGCTTGTAAGGACACCAGCCTGCTTCACCCTCTCACAGACACCACAGCTCCCCAGTGGAGTCACAGTCAACCCTATGCCTGACAGAGGTTGCTGTCACAGCAAAAGGCCTTCCTGAGGCCAGCTCAGGAAAGAGAACTTGGTCAATATAGGCAACCTCAAAGGATGAACCACCAGTCCCAGAGCAGAACGTGACCGGGGACACATCACCCTTGTCAGCTTTAGCTGCAGGCAAAGGAGCATGTGCACGCTGGAGGCACAGTGAGGTGGGGCGATGCCTACCTACCCTGCAAGGGCTACCAAGGATTAGAGCAGATGGGCGCCAGATTCCCAGCACCGCCGGGGCACTCAGGGTTACAGCGGCAGGTCAGGGCAGACATTTTCCAGCAGCTCATCTAGTTTCTCAGCCTGACATGGTGCCCCAGGCAATCCCAAACTCACAAACTCACTGTCTGCCTCCCAAAACTCACATTCCCCCTCAGAGACACCCAAGCTGGGGGAGACTAGAGAGGCTCAATACCCCTACTGACATTTGCTACCTCCTGCTTTCACTGTGGCATCCAGAGAAAACAAGCAGGGAGCGAATGAAAGCAGCAACCTGATCCAGGCCTCTACACATTTCAGAGTGGCTGCCTCTGGCAGCTGGGAATGTCCCTGTGCAGAGCAGGCCTCCAGCCCTCCTGAAGTGTGAAAGCTCACCTCTTGCTGAGGCAAAACACCCCCGCACCCAGATACCAACACCATGTCTCTTCTCTGGTATGTACTGCTTCCATTTGGGTGTAGGGACCCCTAGTCTACCTCCATGCTCTTACCAGCCTTAGATCACATAATTTCTGTTAACCCTGACCTTGACAGGTCTGCAGGATCAGGTAAGAAGGTCGTTCGCTGAAACACAGAGTGACAGAACGGTTTGGCTTGGAAGGGATCTGAAAGATCACCTGGTTCCAACCCTGGTGCCATGGGCAGGGAAACCTTCCACTAGACCAAGCTGCTCCGAGTTCCATACAACCTGGCTTTGAGCACTGCCTGGGAATATGGAATCCTTCATTCCCAGTACCCAACTATTTCTCGACAGCATCTTCTTCAGCACATCCCCTACCAGCACATCAGCACAACGGAGACACATCCGCTCTCTGAGCCCCTCATGTCCATGCTCTGGGAGCTTCCCTGCCAGCCAGAACAGAGCCGTTTCCCACGGTGCCTCCATCCCCGCCAAACCCCCGTGAGCCCCCCGTGATCGCTGCCGGGCACGGGCGGCCCAACCCCTCCAGAAAGTGGGGTCCCAGAGGTCCCGCGTCCCAAACCTCCGCGCCCCCCGCTCCTTCTGGCAGCAGCGCCCGGCGGCAGCAGCCGGGGCCCCGCGGCGCCCCGTCCGAGCGGCAGGCAAGGTGCGGCCTGCACTCACAGGAGGTCGGGCCGGTGGCGGTGCAGGATGGCGCAGAAGGCCAGTCCGTCGCGGAAGGAGGTGCTGAGGTCGCGGATCTCCACGCCGCGGTAGCCCTCGCACTGCCGGCGGCACCAGGCTTGCAGGGCGCCCCGGGGACCCGACATCGGGGCGGCCGCTCCGACCGCCGCCGCCGCCGCCAGCCGGGGGGAGCCTCCCGGGGCGGGGCTCCGGGGGGCGGGGCCCGGGCACGCCGCGGAAGCTCCCGGGTCCCCGGGCGGGGCGCTTCCCGGGGAGCAGGGCGGCGTGCTGGGGAGAGCACCCTCTCCCACCTCGGGGAAAGAGTTGGGCCTGAATACAATTTAAATTCAACTAGATTAAAAACCACTAGGCAACATGATTTCTGGATCCCTCTCAGGCTTAGACAGAGGCTGCTCCAGACAGAAGCAGTTCTCAGCAGTCCTAGGGGCATAAACCGTGGCAGTGAAGTACATCTGGGACATAGGTGGCTGCCAGGGTAGGCTCGGGGCCAAAGAGAGCTTTGAAGATCAAGACATTTGGAGCCACAGGCAGGCGCTTCACAGGAAGCCCTGGAAGAAGCGGAGGAAGAGCACGATACAATCTCAGGAACCCCACTACATGGAGGCAAGGGATTGTCACGAGAGCTGGTGTGCGCGCTCAGGGTGATGGTTTGACAAGAGGGGGGAAGGATACTATTAAAGGCTACTTTATTAAGCTTAGCATTCTTTTCACCTCCAACAGCTACCTCTGTGGAAGACCAAACCGTCACACTGATGTTGAGATAATTGGTGCCAGTTCCAAATCTTTAATAGTCCATTTTCTGCGGTTATTTTGTATGGCCTCTAACACTCCTTCCTTCATACAGATTTCATGCGTAGCACCTTCTTTCTTCTACTCCACTGTTTCATTCTATCATTCTACAGTCCCAGAACTGTAACATGTGAAAAATAAATTCTCTGTACTGGTTTGTACAATCTTCCCACTCTGTGCCTAAGGTAAGCTACGGTGTAAATCACAAGAAAAACTACTCTGTAGCAAAAAGGAAATGAAACATTGTGTCAGTTTTGTAAAGCCTGAGCTGGCTACTCAGCATTCGCCAGATCTGCCTGATAGCATCTTCCTGATGTATCCTCAGGGACATCAGAATGAGGGAGGTTTTCTTGACTTTCCAGGTTCCATAATTACAATCAGGCCCTTCACAACTCCAGGACAGAGACACAGAGTACATGACCCTGTACTGCGGTTTCCTCTGACAAGACCGTTTTGTCCAGAACCGCTTCCACTCACCAAACCCTGCTGCAGCAGGCAAAGCTCAAGCTCTAGCCACCCCACCTCCCTCCGGAGCACCTTCCCAGCACCAGTGGGGCTCTGTTGATGCTGCTGAACACCCTGCACTCCTCCGGCTTCAAGCAGTGCCAGGCACCGCAGCTCGCTGAGCCCATCTTCCCACCCAGTGAGAGCTGCAGGCTCCTCCTGGCTTCGTTCCACCAAGGGCCAGTCCTGCTCAGTTAACCTTCGGCAGTCCCGCAGAGAAGGCGTGGAGCCAGGCGGATCAGTGGATGGTCTCTGTGCATCCTCTGGAAGCTGCTCTGGCAGACAGAGACAAAGCAGCAGGATATTCACAGACCTGAGAACAGCCTGTAACCACTGGAGTGTTTCAGATGATACAAATAAGCCCTAAAAATTTGTAATTCCGACATGTCAACCAGATATTAAAATCCCAGTAACACACCTGATTCTTTTGCTATGCTATGAATTGGAGTTGATCATGGAGATACCTGCCAGGGTTCTCATTGTCTATCACATCCACCTGAGCACATCCTGGGAAAGATTTAGGCTTCGGAGAGTAAAATAGGGCAGTTGCTGTTGACAGCTATGCTTACTGTGCTGCTGTTGGCAAATACACAGAAGGAAAAGTCAAAATCAAAACGGATCAGATTCTGCTTGATATGAACATAGCTCCCCATGGGCTGCTGCAATGCAGTGGCATCTCAGTCTTTTAATGTCCTAATGATATTGCTGCCTCAAACCCTCCAGAACTGGAGACAGTGAGCTCCTAGCATCCATAACACCAAAATCAGCAGGTAGAAAGCCAACAGGAATTGCCCATTTAATCTCACTGTGTTGTCTGTACCCTGCCTGCCTGAGTTACTTGACTTTGTGATGGGAAACAGAGTTTACTTTTCAGCAGTATCTAGGACACTGGAAACCTGACCCTCATTCAAACACAGAATATAATCCAACAAAGGCTAATTATTTCCTTCATTTAAACAGAATCACACAGCCAAATCAGACTGCTAGAACCCCATTCTCAGTGAAAAGGAATGAGAGGGAGAGGTACAAAGAGGCAGATGGTGTATCTGAAACACACTTTGGGTAGCTTTCTATTACACATGCAGGTTTTCCTCTTGCACCTGTTTCTACCACTCAAACACCAAACCACTTAAAGATGGCAAAAGGGAGAGAGGGTGTGGAGGGATGGGATTCATTCTTTGTGTTCTCTTCCCCAATACTTGCAGGTCCTGATTTCCTTTTATGTGACTTGTTTCCAAACTTTTCCCCCCTCCTTTTTCAAGGCACTCCAAATTTGCAGCAGGGAAAATTTGCATTTAAAGGGTTTTAATAAATTAAAGGCCCTTGGGGAGTCTTCCAGAGGAACTTGATTAAATTAACAGCCAGGTCTCAGGCATCACTTCTGCTGAAATAAAACACAACCTGCAGCAAGGACATTTCATCAGATGACCAGTTAATATTGGTTCAATATTTACAAAAATGCTCCCCCTCCTTTAAAAACATGACAATTCACTTTGGAGCATTTCTACTCCATAGCAACTAAAATAAAATAGAGCGGAGAAAAGGCAAACATGTAACCTTCTAAGAATGTAACTACAACTCAGGTCTATTCAATGCAGAGGGTAAAAGCTAAAAGGAATAGTATTAGCTTGTATCTCTTTCCATATCCTGTGAAGACACTGTGGACAGCTCATTTCCTTCCTGTCAATCAGTTCTGCAGCCTTCCCCATTTGCTGTGCAAGGTGAATGTACAGAGCACCTAAACAGATCCGTTCCCTATTGTTACCTGCAACAACACAAACCAACAAGAGCACAAGCCAACGGCATCTGCCCGTGTCTCCAGATGCAGTTATATTCTTCCACAGAGGAAAAATAAATGAGTACAAATGCTCATCAGGAAAATTCCACTTATTTATTAGATGTCTTGTCCTTCATAGGATAGTTTGAGCCAAACAAATCTGAATATTTAAATACAAAATACCTTCTGAGTCACAGGAGATTCCAGAAATGCCAGAACCCTGAGCTTCCCTCCCTCAACACAGAGAATAATCTCTCCCATCCACTTCTCTGCCCAGGCCTGTACTGCATCCACATTAGGGTCTCTGGCCCATCTTCTTCAATGTTCGGTTCAGCTGGAATTAGAGAAAGCAAAGGTCAGAAAATTACACAGTGATTGATACACACTGCTGTTCCCCTCAGCAGACCTTATCCAATGCCTCTTAACTCCTTCCTCTCCAACTCTCTGACGAGAGCCCTTGAGCAAATACAGTGTGTCAAGTAGAAGGGGAGTAAGTAGAACTAACTCTCTGCTCCCCAAGACAGCAGAGGAAGATGTGGGGGAAAGAAAGGATCCAAACCTGCAGCAGCAGTATCACAATCCTGTATTAAGTGCCCAAATCTCAGAATTTTGCCCTCTGAATTTCCAGTGGAGAACAACCTCCTTTGGGAGAGAATGGAGCAGTAACAGAATGTCACCTCCTGGCCAAGCTCAATGCTGAAGCCATCTATGCTCCAGAAATCTCTGAGGTCATTTTCTAGAGCCATAGTTATGAAGTTAGAGATATGATTTTGGTTATGTTATTGACAGGGATACCACATTTATCTAGAGACAAGGGAATCAGCACAGCATCCCTGGACATTAAAACTCTGTTCCTTTTCCACTGTGGCTTAACTGAGCACTTCTCACAAAAACATACCATTCCTCAGAGGCCAGCAGCTGCTGCTTCGAACACCTGCCTTTGCCCAGTGCCTTTCAGAGCCAGGGCTAAGTCCAGCATGGAATTACACAGCTGTCTCACACAAGTGTGGACCCTTGAGAGCCTGCACAGACCAATGATTGCTCCACATTTCCTACCGAGTTACACAGCCCTCCCGCCCAGGCCTCACCTCCTCAAACTTGTGGATCTGTCGGATGAAGAAGTCCCCGTAGCGTCGAGCAACCTTTGTGTCTGCAATATGGATCATGTCCTGGGAAGAGAACAGGATGAGATTAGGAAAATGACTGCTCTACTAGCAGGGAGACAGCAAGAACTGCCAAACATAAAGATCAACCTAAGGGGCTTCACCTCAGCCATGGTTCAGCATCACACATATCTGACCTGTGCTAGTCCCATGCCACCCACCCAGCTCTCCTTGGGCTGCCCTCCCTCATACCTTTGCCTGGGATGGATCCCCAGTTCATGTTGTATTCACTTCCCACATTCTTACACACTCTTTTTTTGTCTTCCTTGCAGCAGTTTGACAGTTCCAACCCCAGTTCATGCTTTCCTCTTTTCAGTCATGCTATATGCCACAAGAGCTGACCTGAGACATGGCATAAGACCTTGCAAGAAGAGGTTTGCTATAAGGATCAAGAACACAGGACAACCTAGTCTCCTTTCTAGCAAGGAACCTAACAGTTACTGCTATCTTCTTTGATTAAAGCCCTACAAGACTCTTGCTTCTGCTGGAGCTCCAAGGGCAGATGGTGATAGCCCCACACATTGTATTTAGATTCCTCCTAGAGCAGCCACAACTAAACGCTGTTCCAGTGCAAAGCAGACCTGTAACATGAACAAGCAACATCTCTGCTTTGTCAAACAAAGGAGAGATGTGGGGGACATCTACAAGGACAATCCCACCTGACGCACAAACAGCAGCACTATCTGTCACTCAATTATCACTTCCCAGAACACTGACAAGCAGCTCCCTCTGTCCTGGGGAAGTGCTTGTTTTCTAGGTTTTCTGGCTGCCAAAGCTGCCCATGATATTCCATCACTTCTCATCCACTGACATTCCTTTTATGCAGAGTTATAACTTCATCGCGGGCAGCCAAGACAAATGGCTTTGTCAAATGGCAAAGGAAGAAGGAATGTCTCCCACAAAATGGAACAAAACTAGGTGCTGCCAATTTCAGAATTTGCTGGGTTAAAGAATTTCCTAGCCAGCAAGTGGCAGATACCAACCTTGTCAATATAGAAGTCAACCTCAGAGGCAGACTGGAACTCTCCGTCCAGGGCAGATATGCCACTGGTCCATACCAGGTTCTTCATCTTGTGCTTGAAGACAAGCAGCTGGATACGGAACTCCTGCTCTGTGAGGTCTAAGAAGCCAGCCAGCTTTGCCACAGGCATGGTGGTATAGAGCTTGAGGAAGCTACGGATGGTTGAGAGCTGGGCCTGCTGCTGAACTTCATCAGCGAAGACCTTGAGCTGCTGCAGGAAGGGCTCCTTGTGGTAGTTGGGGTGCACATTGTCATAATTGGGCACCACAGGAGAGAGGAACTTGGGGCAAGCGTAACTGAAGAGCTCCTCATAGACCTGCGCGTCGCCCTTCTGCATGCGCAGCATCTTGTCCCCATACTTCTCGCGCAGCTGCAGGTGGATGCTCTCGTCTATGCGCATGGGGTACATGGTGAGGGCGATGGCCAGCAGCGCGTGCATCTGCTCATTCTGCTTGTTGATCTGAGACACAGAGGAGAGCCTGTCAGCACCACAGTGCGCTCAGGTTTTAGGGTGCCCAAGGGAGCTGGAAGCTGCACTTTGCAGAGGAAGATGCTTTACACAGAGCACTGATGGTCCTAATGCTCAACGGGGACAGCACAAAGAAGCAGTGCCTCTGAGCAAAGCAAATGGATGAATGACATATCAAGGCTTTTAGAAATAAAAGAGAGGGCTGAACAAGAGGAAGGGGCAGAGTAAGTGCATCCAGAGCCATGCAGAATCCAGAGGGCCAGAAGCGCATTTGACTGTTTTGCTACAAGGACATGCAGAGAAGGGAAGGCAGATAGTTTAACGACCATCTCCTGGCAAGGGACAGTTATCAGGGAGGTCAGTGAAGAAAAGAGGATTTATTTGAGTGTGGGATGAAATGGACAGCTGTGTGGCTGAAACAGACACAGCAACTTTTTGAAGTGTTACAGAACTAAGACTGGCAAGATTTGGCTAAACAATGAGTCAGGAATTAATCATAAGGATAAAAAGGAGACAGGAGGTTAAATAGGCACCAAAATCAAGAGGTTAGACAGCTTATGTAGAAAGAGAAAGGAGCTTTGTTACAGTCATGTCTGTGAATGTTTATCAGATAATGGAAATATATCTGACAATGGCAGTAACCTGAAGTGCAGCACTGAATTAGAAACAAAATTAAGTCTGAAGGAGCATCAACAAGAGTATCATCAGCAGATGATACTCATTAACAACCCTGCCTAGAGTTAGAGTGCAGATGGACCTGGGACATGAGGGTATGAGGAACACCCAAAGTAACTAGTAACGTAGCTAAGAGAAAATATTGTCACACATGGCAAAGGAGTTCAGAGGATCCCCAGTCACCATCACCAGCAAAATCCAGGATAATAAAGCTGGACAAGCTATCAGGTGATAGAGGAGGAACAGGTAAGAAGACAGTAGCTTTTTCTTTTGGGAAGTCTAGTCTATTCCATCTCTTACCATCTCATACTTGTAGGTTGTCCTCTGAAACATGCTCTTTGTCCTCTGGATGTAGAGGAGGATATTCGCAAAGACACGGATGGCATCCTGGTAACGCCGCATCATCAGGTATGCGAAGCCCACATAGTAATAGGTGGTCACCTGGCACTCAGGCACCCGGGAGTACATGCTCTGAGAAGAAAGGAGTAACATGCTATGTTAGAGCGGAAACAATCCAAACCCCTTGTTAGCCACAATCCAGCCACCTCTGCTTTCACTCCAATCCCAAACTGGGTGAAAGGAGAGGGTTAATGCAGGATACCTCACCTCCCACCCATCCCTGCAGCAGCTTCCTCACTATTTTATTAGTTCATCCCATTTCCTATGTTTTCCAGTTTCAGCTTCCTGCAAGGAGAGGACTCTTGCTCTGTGCCTAACATTGCTCTGCTCAGTTCCCTTTCCCCCTATTTCACTCCATATCCTGTGCCAGACAGCATGTATGTAGATCTGTGCCAAGCCTTGGCCCAAACCCATTGCAGCTGAACTTTTATTAGCCACAAGCAGCATTCAATTCTAAGGCAAAAACAGCCTAGGTGGGAGCAGGCACAATGAGAACAGAAGTCAAATATACAAGAAAGAGCCATTGACAAAGGTTGTGTTCAGGTAGTTACCACTGCACTACCACTTGCAGTTCCAGCAGTATTCTCTGTAACAACACTGCCTTGCACAACACAGCAAACCTCCTAAAAAACTGGGCAATTGTGCTGCAACAGCATCAGGCATTATCATATGGCTTGATTTAATGCCAAAGCTCCAGCTGTGGTCAGCCACAAAGCTCCTGACAACTACAGCAGATACAAACAGTTCCTCAGCTGGAAGATTCAGTACAGCAATTTTTCACCAGCACGCTTGAACAGAGGCATTTGGAAGACTGCAAGAGAAGGGTTAAAACGTGTTGTATTACCTTCTTGTTGAGCTCAATGTTCTCCAGCACCTTGATGGCTTGGTAGTAATCTCCCAGCAGAGAGTGCAGACGCAGCAGCCCAACCAGGCTGAAATAGCCCAGCATCTTGTACAGGGAGTGGCGCCCATATTCACCAGCCACACTTTCAGGGTCACCTAGGGAAAAAAGGAACCACAATGCCATCCTCCAAGGAAGCAAGCTTCTCTTTCAATACTTTTCTGTTTAAAACAAAGAGAGCAAGGAACTGTAATCACTAGTACTTCTCACTTAAGGTCAACAGAACCAGTGCCCAGCCAATCCATCCACGGATTATAGGTTTGATCCAGCCCCCAAACAAAGTTAAGCAACTTGGCTCAAATCAAAGCAAGGCAGCACAGACACCAGTGGTGCTTGGCACCACCCAAAGCTCACCTCCACTTGTATAGACCTCCAGCTGTCGGTTGATGTTGGATTTGTCCACCAGAGAATGCAGCACATTAAGGACACTGTGGACGTTCCAGATCTTGGGGTTGGAACGAAGAAAATCAATTTCCTCTTCAGACTTTTTGGCTGTTTTACAGCGGTACTGGCTGAAAGACTGGAACTACAGGAAAAAGCATAGATTCAACGATGAGCAGCTTGTTTGGAGATGCTCAGCTAAGCGCACTAAGCTTAGCTTAGTGTGAACAGCTTGTTCACACAAGTGCGTTACAATAAACTACACGTTGCATCAAAAAAAATCGTTTAATGTGAGATCACATGGAAATCAAAATGGTAGATTATACAACCTTTAAAGTACCTAAAAAAATATACAGTACAGAGGGAAAAGGTCAGGAGACAGATGGAAGCAGAAAGGGATCTCTTAAACAATTAGGAAGGACATCTAAACACAAATTTGCTATCTGAACAGGTAGAAAAGAGAATGACCAAATTGTAAGATGTGTTTGCATAGATGCATCTTTTTCCCCTATATGCACATGTCCTTTTTGTTCTCAAGATTGAGAAGACAACACTTGAGGAATTCCACACAGCTCTATAATAAAAAGTTACAGAGATAGGAGTATATTCTCTAAAGAGAAAAACCAATAGCATTTGAGATCTGTACTGCTATACTCAGAACAGTAAGTGGAAAAATATTTCCTAATGTCAAGATCTCAGACCACAGCTTATTTCAAATCAGGTCATCAGTCTCTCAGTGCAAGCATAAAGGCCCTACTGACTAAGAAAGACAGAAATTTTGTTCTGAAAGGGAAATAGGCACAAAAGTTCAGGACTCCCCAAAGAGCACCCTGTAACTTAAAAATCTGTACGTTTACAACTTCTTCATCCACCTGCTAACAAAAGAGTAACAGTGATCACCAAAGATTTTCAACCTGCAATTGTACCCTTGCTATGGAAATCACAGCAAGGGAAGAGATGGAAAATTTATACAATTAATAAAGGCAAGGCCACTCCAAAATGGCCCAGTTTTATAATCACATACCTGGTATATGAATTCATCAATTATATCCCAGAGCCACTGATTGGGCAGTTCCAGAGGAGCAGGGCCATCAGCATCTGCAGGAGAAAAGATGAGAGGGTTAACACCTTCAGCAAGAACATCGTCAGAACTGGAAGAACAGACAAATTAGAGAACACAAGAATTTTCCTGAAATGGGAGATGGAGCAGCAGATGAATTAAGCTTCCAGTAGGGCTGAGATATGCAGCTTTAACTACCTCAATTTCAAAGACTATGAACATGCACAGGGTTAATCTCTAGAGTGTGACAGCTCAGCAGCATCAACTCTCAGAAGCTGCACACAGGCTGCAGGGGTTTATCCTAACTGATCCATTCTCCACATGAGGCTGGCAGGGAGTCACAAACACTAACATTTGTTCCAAAGAGAGTTAACAACAGCAAACAGTTGTGAAACACTGCAAGTTTTCTTCAGCTTACTGCTTCATTTTACTTTTTAATAAGATAGGTAAATCAGTTCTCAGCAAGACAGAAAGATAAGTAAGTTTTACTCTTTACAGTATTTCAGAAAGCACTGGAAACTATTTCTCCTTTTTGTGGTTTTAAATTAATGGATGTAAATTGCTCTTCATTCAATAAACTCAAACATGCAGAGAGCTTACAGACTACCTTTCCCTTTGTTATTTATAAACATGTTGCAGTTCTTCTGACCCTTTCTTCAGTTCTGCCCTCTCCATCCATTCTTTCTCTTCAAAATTCACAAACCAGAAATTAATTACAGCAACTCACTGAGGATGTAGTTGAAGAGATTGCAGTAGTTGTAGTAGGACTCAAATCTCTGCTCCAGCGTGGGCCCCCCCTGCAAAGAGAAGTCAGCAGAGTCTGCTTCATTTCAAGAAGGGCAGGAGGGAGTTCATGGGCAACAGCATAAGGACAGTCACAATAGCAGAGGGTCCTGTTCAGGAGTGCTAGAGCCAGCATTCAACCAGGACACCCACCAGCATCACCCAGAAAACCTGAAATTATAGCACTGTTGTCCCACAAAACAGGGATGGGTCTTCCTGTATAGGTAGCTTCTCACAGGATGTTGAGCAGTCAAACCTCCTGTGAATATTCTGCACTAACCTTCCCTGTTCCCCTCTGCTGTTCAGATTCAAGAACTTCCTATTACCTTCACCAGCTTTCCTTCCTTCTCTGCTCCTAAGAAGCCTTAATAGATCAACAATTCTGTTTCTGGACATCATTTCTAAATGATGTCAACTTTCAATCATTTTTGATTAAAATCAATCAACTTTGACATGCTGGTTCTTGTTTCAGCTGGAGACAGTGAGTCTGAGAATCACTAACAGCACAGCTTGAGAAACCAGTTTCTCCCATTGAAGCCTGGCTTGGGTTAACACAGCAGCCTTTTAAAAGCACACATTTCTCCACCCTCTGGTCCACTGCAAAACTGCAGTTATTACTTATTTACCCGTAAGTCAGGCATCTGTTGAGATTTTTTCCTTTAAGAACCAAGACTTTCTCACTGATTCCAAAGCAACTTAAAAAATCAAAAGGCAAAGTTTCTTTTGTTCCACAGAACATTATTCCTTTCATTTCCTTCTTTTCTATCCTTTATGGTATCCATGTTTCCCTTTTTGCAAGGCACTCTGATCCCATGTGAGGTTTTTAACAACAAATAATGCACCTTCCTGTTGTGACATCCCTTCCTCACTGCCTGTTCATTTGAAGAGGAGCCACAAAGAAACACACATAAGCAGTAAAAAGGAAAATTCAGTTACCTTCCAACACCCCCTTCTTCCCTAACTCACTAACCATTACATTTGCTGTTTAGCAGCACAGAGCCTCCTGAACACTCAGATCCAGTCTCCTAATTCATCTGACCTACCAGAGAAACCTGCACACTCATCACCACCAAGCCTGAACAGAAAGCTAACAAGCCTCAGACAGACAATCAAGTTTTTCTTGCTTTTCAGCAATCAGTGAATCCTTACTAAACTAACAAAAGGCAAGAATTTTAAGCTTCCCTAAAATCAGTGTGACTTACAGCTCATGAACCCATCCAATCTTGCCTTGCAAAGATAAGGGGACCACTGACACTGTAGTGGAACAAGACTTGTCAAGTTTGGTGGCATAGAGAAGCCAGCATGCAACCCACAAGAAGACACAGGGCCAACACTCACGCTGACTTTGGCATAGATGTGCCTGTAGTACAGCTCCTTGTATAGGATCAGGAAAACTGCATCTGGAAAAGATGACAGAAGAGGATATTAGCAAGCACAGGGCCTATCAGCCTCCTGCCACAACAATAAAAGGGAGGCACAAAAAGACACTTTGCTCATCTGACCTCTTGCCAGGCATCTGCTGAAGGAGTTGCCAGAGTGAACAAAGGTGACTGACTCAGTCAGCAACAACACTGCGCATCTGCTAACTCAGGATCAGGAGGAATTCAATTCCTTCTCTCTCTGACAACCCAAGGGAAAGTGGAAGACTCACCATTTCCAACCTGAGGAGCAATGGCCTCAGCCTCTGGCCACGGAGTGTTCTTAAAAAACCTTTCTGTCAGTTTTGTCCAGCTGAAAAATAGACACACGTGCAGTATGAGAAGCTACTTCTCACTCAGTATGACAGTGCTGGAATCAGAGATGACGACAACACCTTGGACTTGGTGGAAGCTGAGCAGCACCACCAACCCCTGTTAGTAAGTCCAGTGTTGAAGCAAAGAATGAGAATTGCAAAGTAAGCAGTGACACTTCAATTTATCCCTCACGCACAAAACAGACGTCACTTCCACGTCACAAAATATGTCACTTCCACATTCCCTTTACGTCAAGTTGACACGGCTACAAGCAGGAGTGGAAGCAGCTGTTGAGAAGAAACACAA
This sequence comes from Prinia subflava, assembly GCF_021018805.1. Classification (NCBI taxonomy): domain Eukaryota; kingdom Metazoa; phylum Chordata; class Aves; order Passeriformes; family Cisticolidae; genus Prinia; species Prinia subflava. The sequence continues at coordinate 21,914,865 of NC_086250.1, read as the reverse complement.
AAGCTACACCTCACAGCTTTCTGGAAACTGCCTGACTAGCACCACTGAGATCCCTTTTTGCAGCCTCCCTTCCTGTTAGGCCAGGGCTGACCCTCCCCTTCAGACAGGTCACAACTCGTGTATACCTACATTAGCCTAATGGGCCGGAAATATCTAGGGTTCTTTTTTTCCACAGTAACCAAATCAAAACCGTTTCAGAGAATGCCCAAGTTTGGAACAGCACAGGTAGTAGTCAGCCTTTCCTTTTAACGGGATCACAGTTAGTATTGTACCTGTTTTCATAAATGTCCTGGATCTCATACACCTTCTGGTCAATAACATCACTGGAGACACGGCTGGCTTGGAGCTCGTACACCTTCTGGTCAATGAGATCTGACACCGTCTTGTGAAAATACTGAATGAAGTTTTTGATCACTTCGGGGATCACCTGGTAGGTCTGCTGTTCGTACTGGCGCTCGTAGGCCAGGTCTTGCTTTGGGTCTCCTGTGGAGGAAGAGGAGCAGTGAGGCAGTGGCCGCACAGCCCGGCCCGGGCCCACAGACCTAGCCGGGCGCAAGCAGGCCCGAGGCGTGGGGCCCTCACACTTACCCGTGTGCATATCATAGTCGTTGGAGTACGCATAGGGGTCGTAGGCGGCCTGTGGGGAGAGGGCGGCAGTGAGTCCCCGCGAACAGCCCGGACACGACCCCCGCGCCCCCCGGCCCCCCTGCCCGCACCTCGTTGTCGTAGTCCTCCCCCGGGTAGGCCATGGCGGCGGCGCGGCACGGAAAGCGCTCCGGACGGAAACGTGGGACAGGCGCGGCACAGGCACAGGGGCAGGGCGGGGGCGGGAGAGGCTGAGCTCTTCTATTGGCTAAAACAACTGCCTGTCTTCATCCCGCTGAGCCCTCATGGGCGGGCCATGGTCCTCTTCTCTATCTGATTGGAGAAAACAACTGCCCGTCAGGCTCTCCTGGTCACATCCTCCACTTCCCGCTCCGCCTCTCTCCCTCCCGCTCCCTCCCCATTGGCTGCATGCACGGGCTGCGTCGCCTTCCATTGGTCAAGAGGACGGGCCCGCCCTGTTGCTGTGGTGACGCCCCGCCCATCCCGGCCCAGGCCGCGACGGGATGGAGGGCGGCGGTGGGGCTGATGGGCTGCCCGGCGCAGGGCCGGAACCGGGACCGGAGTCAGAGCCGGAGCCGGGACTGGGGCCAGAGTCGGAGCCACAGCCGCGCATTGCGCTGCCGCCACTGGGATTGGGCGCACCCCTCGGTTACCTGCATGTCCTGTGGCAGCGGGAGGAACCCGCGGGCAAGATCCCGGCGCGCCGCCTGCGCAGGGCCGCCCGCCTCCACCGCCGGCTGGGGCCGACGGGCAAGGAGGCCCACGGTGAGCGGCGGGCGCGTGGAGCCGCTGTTCGCTCCGGAACAGCCCCTCTTTCGGCCGGCTCCGCACGGGGCTTCGGGAGGGAGGTCGGCTGTGCTCGGTGTGCGGCTGGGGAAGGCACCCCCGTCCTGCCAGGGGAAGGTGCCCGTCAGGAGTGGGCGGGCCCGCGGCCAATTTCAGAAGAAGACGAGGAGAACGATTCTTACTCTGTGCCTTGATCTGTGTCCCTTTCTCTGGAGCCAGTAGCAGCGTGATTTGGCCCCGCACTTGTGCTCGAGCACGGGGATGTTTCATTAGGGAAACGTGCCTTTTTTCTCAGTGCTTTCTAGTAACTGCATTCTTTCCTCCACAGCTGTGAAAAGGCTGCGTGAAGCTGCCAATAGCAATGATCTGGACACAGGTAAGACTTCTCTCAGTCCTACTTGGGACCTCTTCTTGGAAGGGCAGTGTATCAAGGGCTCTTACTTTAGGAGAGGAGGAAGCGGGTGCCGATAGTTTGTGGACAGGATGCTTTAGATGCTTCAGATCTATAAAATGCTTTTTAAAAGCCTGGGTTTGTTCTCTGAGCAGAGTAGGGCTGGTTATTGTGTTCACTTTCTCATTGCACCTGGTTCATTGTGTTAGTTTTCCATCTGCCTGGAGCTGAACCAGCACTGAACTGTCACAGTTGTTTTGGTATGTTCTTTTGCCCAGGTGTTAGCAGCAAGAGAATAATGTTTTGATTTAGGTGGAAAAATTACTATTATCTAAGCCATACCCTGTGTGATGAGGCAGTGTACGCCAGTAGATTAGAACCAGGGCCAGAGCTGGAGTTTTACCTTCTGGTTTCTGCAAAATACTCTTGTGGTCCATAAATTCTTCTTTCCAGATGTCCAACCTCAACACTACATCTTTCTCTCTCAGGCTTTGTTAATTGAAGCATATCAGAGTTAGTTTATCAAAACTTAAAGTTTTAGTAGTTTTTGTAATCTGTATTTCTACAAAAATAACTTAATGACAACTTTGCTAGATGCTGGCTAAGAATAATATAAGAATAACACGCTATTTATAATTAATGAATATTTATTGATTATGACTAAACAATTAACTTTAAAGGTAGTTAAAACAATTAACGAAAATTACTAAAACGTTCTGACTTTTCCAACAATACATCCCTTTGGAGGTGATCTTAATTTTCCTTTAAGATTACTTCCACTTAAATCATTGATTATCTAGCAAAACTTAAGACATTAAAATGCAAAAATTTTGCTTGTGTCTTGTTATAGGATATCACAGACCATTCATCCAAATGAAATTTCAGACCGGGATATTATCTCTTTTAACAGTATCTTGGTAACTTCACTTGCTTTGTTGGTGCAAACAGCTATCTAAAAAATGTGTCAGCTAAAACAAATAGGTATCAACAGCCCTCTTTTTGAGGTAACTCAGAAAAATCTATATGCCTATAAACTCCAGGACAGTTTCCTCTTTTTGTAGTCCTTAAAGGAGGTCTTTTGTAGGCCTGTGGATTGTTTTGCAAACATATTTTACACTTACTGACTACACTTTTGATTCATGGTATTTTTACACTAATTGTTGATGTTTCAAGGTATCTCAGCTTCTGCTCCTCAGTGTGTTTCTCTGTGTTCATCTTTGGCTACTTGTCTCATCTCTGCTTGAGGTACTATATTCTGTTTCTCTTTCTTTTGGCAATGTAACATCAACTCTAAAATACCTTTTGGTGTAAAATACCATGAACTGACCCTTTTTCTTAACTATCTGATAGATAATCTGGCCACCAGAGAATACAATATTCTATTAACTGTGTCCAAGTTAAAGAATTGCTTTTAAATGCTTTCCAGTGCTGCAAAATACAACCTAAAAGTGAACATTTGGGTATTCCCCCTCTTCCTGGGTTCAAGAAGAAAAATGGAAACCCACAGTAAAAAAAATTCCAGCAATCACTAAAACCAACATGAGAGAGCGCTGCGAGCACATGAATACAATTCCAGTTACTGACACAGTAGCAGCTGCGGTGCTAATGCCAAGGAGAGAGCTCTGAGCAAACAATTCTCACTTTAAAAATTTACATTGCCGAAAACCAAACATTTAGTACACACCAATTACCCTAAAATTCAGAGTAAACATACAGTGGCTTCAACACTCTTGAAGCAAATGAATTTCCACACAAACTGAATTTACACTTATAACACATTACCACACACTCGCATTTTCCAGCACTAGTAGATACCATAGGCTTTAATAAGCACAGAAAAATCTGGGCAAAACCCTTCCACAACATGGCTCTTTTTGCAAGCAGCACTGTGTCTGACTAATTTGTGGACAAACCAGAGGGTGAAGACTCTAACCACACCTTCTGATAGTCACTTATAGTTTTACAATTACAGTTTTCCAGCTAGGCAGTGGGATTCAAACACAATTCCCTTAATATTCACTTATAGAGTTTTACACTTACTTTTAATAGAAAATAGCCAATTATGTAATCACTTTCTTAAATATTATATTAGAGAGTGCAAGCTTCTGATTAGGTATACCTTTTTAAACCTTTAGTAATGTCTTAATAAACTCCCAGGAGTTTTTGCCTTGAACTCACCTGGATCAGAGGATTGAAAAATTTCCCTGAAAAAAAGTCTTTCAGTGTGCACCAAAGTCCTTGATCCTGTAAGTCTGTGGAATGTCAAGTGTGTTTTCTTACGTGGGTCACCAGTAAATAGTTAGCAAATCCTCTGGAATTGTTGGTGTAAATAAACCCCTCTAACACTTTCTTTTAATGTTAATGTGTAAGATGTTACTTTGTTGTTGGCCAGAAGGGATTTGTGAAGCTCACAAAATTCTGGCCTCCACTCAGACGCAGATATAAAACTTCTTCACTTATTTATGCTTTTTAGCAAACAGAGAAATTAATGTTCATTGGTTATAAAATTACATAATTCTCCTTTATGCATTAGTATTCTGTCCTCTATGGGTTATTGCTTTCTCACTTGTCATGCTGGTTAGTCCATATTTTTAGTCTTTTTAGTATCATCTTCCTCTCATAAGGACTTTCCAACACATATACTGAGTCCTTGTTAGTTCCTTCTTTATCTTCGGGTTTCTGCAAAGTCGTTGTGGTCCATAAATTCTATATTCCAGATGCCAGCCTCAACCATACATCTTTCTCTGGTTTTGTTCATTGAAGCATATGAGAGTTAGTTTATAAAAAGTTAAAAGTTTCAGTAGTTTCTCCAAGCTGTTTTGCTACAAAAGTACATTATGACAGCTTTACTAAATACTGGCTGAGACTAATTTAAGAATTGGACACTTTATAATTAATATATATATAGATTATGATTAAATAAGCAATTAATTTCAAAGTTAAAACCATTAACTTAAACTATTTAAAAGTTATATCATTTCCAACAGGAAAGAATGCAGTTTTATGGAAGTCGTGGTTTCAATTCACCTTGGATTTGATAGACAGGTTCCTGTATTTACAATCCTCTTGTGTTTTGTTTACTCTGCAACTTGAGGAAGTGTGCTATGATTAATTTATTTTTCATCAACAAATAAACATCTTTGCTGTTTCCTGTGGTGGCACTGGGTGGAGAGGTTATGTCATTCCTACTTGGTTCAGGGGAAGAGTAGCTAAAGTGTTCCTATTAATGGTTCTCAGTGGGGCACTGTCAGTCTCCCTGTCTTTCTTCTGAAGTAACAAACATTCTATGTTAATGCCACTTCCATCTTTCCAGGTGCTCCTTTCAGTTCTGTACCACACTTGAAGCAGGAGGTGTAGAGGAAGAAATTCAAAGATGGCTATAATTCACTTTCTGGAAGCTGAGATAAATGATGACTTTCAGTGGTCTGAAACAGTCTTGACTGTTGTAGAATATGCTGTTTAAAAATCTCAAAATATAGTGAACCTGTCCACATTTTTAACAGTTATGGAATGAGCTCTATTTTACACACCAGATAGTACATCAGGATGATCTCAAAACAACAGGAGTAACAGCCCTCTACAGTTGCCCCTAACACATGTTGCTGTATGTGCTATTTTTATGTCCCTAATCTTTCCACCCGTTACTGATCTCTCTGCTCGGCTCTTGGCAGGTCAGTGCATTCCCCTGCCTGCTTCCCAAATTGTAGCCACCATTGGTTAGGAAGGGGCATAGTTAAAACAGCTGTGAATAAGTGGCTTTTCTCACTACCTGTGGTTACGCTGTGAAACTTCTGACCACGGGTCCATGTTGATGTCTAAAGTTTACACAGGTGCAGAAAATGACCATGTAAATCCACAGGGAAAGCCCATGGAGGTGTAGTTATAGCACAGGATGCTAATTCTAGCTTGGGAAGTGCCTGAGATGCAGCTGACTAAAACCAAGAGTTAGTCCCGTATCCTTCCTATCCTTTTGTATTCTTCTCTAGGTGTTTGCTGCTGATTGTCCTTGTAGCTTGAAAATTTGACTAGGTGGATCTTTAGCCGTTAGAGCCGTTGGCTTATCTTTTATGGCAACATGTGGAAGGCGGTGAAGGCTGAATCAGAGGGTGGAGGTTGTGCTGCTTAGGCTAGTTCTACTGAGCTAGTACTGGTGGGAACTGGTTCAAGTCCAGGCAACTTAGTAGTTGCAACTTACCAGCTGATAGCATGTGAATCTTCCCCCAAAAGAGCAGATAGCGTTACTCCTCTCTGATCAGGTGCCCCTTCAGCTTACCTGCTTTCTTCTCCGTGGTTCTATCAGTGCAGCAGCTCTTGGAGGATGGAACTGACCCCTGTGCTGCGGACGACAAAGGCCGGACAGCCCTGCACTTTGCTTCCTGCAATGGCAACGATCGCATTGGTGAGTGGGGGGGAAGTTCTGTCTTCCAGCCTCTCTGTGGCAAGGATTTTGAAGGGAGCACTTTATTTTGATTCAGCACCTGTCAGATGTTGCTCTTTTCTGTTCCTTTTGTGTTAAAGTTGCCAACTCTGGCCCCAGGGCTTGTCATGTCTGCCTGCTGGAGGGGGAGCAGGACCTCCCAGTTCTAGGGCTGTACTGGTGCAGAGGCAAGTGTGTCCTTCTTCCCAGTTCTTTGCATGAGGGTGCCCAGGAGCAGTGGCACTTGCCTGGCTTTGTACTGGGTCCTTCTGCACTGCTGTGCAAACCCCTGTCCCTGTCTCAGTAAGGAAGCTGATGAGCTGAACAGAAGCGCACCTGTAAGGCAGCCTGGTGTCTGCCACATGCACCTGTGGCCCATGTGGGCCTGTCCTGTGGGGCAAAGGGAAGGGACTGATGTGGCTCTTTTTCCTTGTTTCTAGTCCAACTGCTTCTGGATCATGGGGCTGACCCAAACCAAAGAGATGGGCTGGGCAATACTCCCTTACACTTGGGTAAGTGCCACACAGATGAGCTTTGCATGCAGAGAAGTGAGATGAGAACCTCCTTACTGTTCCTTTCCTCTCCACCTTCCTCTTGCCTATGCCTCACAAAATGCATCCCCAAATTTAAGGACCTAGGAGGGACTTCCTTAGATTCACTTCTCACAAAGATTTAATTAAAGGAAAGGTTTGAGAAAATTGATTTCCCTCCCTCTACCAGCCTCAAGGAGTACAAGATCTGTTCCAGATAGAGTACTCAGGCTTGAGTGGGAGGTTACCTTAGCATTTGGGCCGTTCCTCTTTCCCCTGGCAAAGAAGCCCTTTGGGAAGCAGGAAGCTCTGTGCTTGAGCAGAAACTCATTTTTGTTTGTACCTCTGAGTTGTGTGTCCTGTGTTTTCCCTCCCCAGCTGCCTGCACGAACCACGTTCCTGTCATCACCACGCTGCTGCGCGGAGGTAACATTTCCTCTATAAGAGTTACAGCCTGTCCCCTTCCTGCCCTGTTGATAGTCCCCAAGGACACCACATCCTGATGACAGACCTCAGTGTCCCTGCTTGTGCATCTTGCAGGGGCCAGAGTTGATGCCTTGGATCGAGCTGGCAGAACCCCACTGCACCTCGCTAAATCAAAGCTGAATATCCTGCAGGAAGGATTCTCCCACAGCCTGGAGGCTGTACGCCTTGAAGTGAAACAGGTAAAAGAAACAGTCCTGTGTTCTGGTAAGGTAGTGCAGCTCCTGGCAGCCTCCTGCACCCTTTACTTAAATGCCTGTCTGCGGGCTCTTAACTGCTGTGGGAAGAGTTTGACTTCATTTTCAGAGACCTTCCTTTTTCCCAGCCTCTACTTTAATTTTTTCCAGGGCCTCTCTTGGCTCTGTAAGCTAAGGATGCTATGAGTGTCTGGATTCTTGGCCTATATGGAGCCTTCTCTTTTCTTCAACCATGATGTAAGACAGGTGCCTCGTGGCAGGAGAGGAACCACAGTATGAGGCTGTAGCTGTGGCATACGCATGCTCTGTATTCCTAGCACAGTCCAGCCTGCTCCAGTGTGTGGAGACATGGAATAGGAAAGCACTCCTAGGCCTGCAAATGCATGAGGCATGGGCCCCACTTCAGGAGCCACATGGACACAAGGATTTTTATCCTCTGGGCATAAGGAGATCCTGCTGGAGTTAGAAGCCCATGCTGCTTCAGCTGGGCTTATCTCTCTTCCCTGTTCTTAACCAGGCATAAGGATCACAACTAGTCCATCTGCGATTGGTGAACGCCTCTGGTGACTCACTGGACTCTGATGCTGCCATTAGTGCCACGTAGTTGCTTTGCCTGGATTTGTCTCTAGGGGTCATGTTCTCTGCCGTGTGCTGCAGCTTCAAGGCCGTATGCTTGGCAATTTAGCCATTCAATTTTTCCTGTAAAAACACCGCAGCCTGATGCAGCTCACTGATGTTTGTCTCTTATGCCTGTTTGTTTCAGATTATCCAGATGTTGCGGGAATACCTGGACCGTCTGGGGAGGCATGAGCAAAAGGAACAACTGGATGACCTCTGCTCCAGGCTACAGATGACTAGCACAAAGGAGCAGGTAGGCAGCATTGAGCTACTCTGACTCACCTCCTTGCGTTGGGACTCCTGCATTTGGGAGAATGCAACTGCATGAGCAATGGGGCATTGAAGACATGGTTATTGTTCACATTGGGTCTAGTGGGCAAGTTACATGATGATTCATTTCACCTCCTTGAGGTGAAAATTCAAAATGCAGAAAGCATTGTACTACCAAGCAGCAGGGAAGGTGAGGAGGAGATGGGCTAAGGGGAACAGTCAGTTTTAAGTTCAGGATCAGCACAACTACACAGGATTGCAGGGCCTGGAGGTTTTTTCCTATAAAAGACTGGCCCCTAGAAACAGGCTTAGAGGAAACAGCCCTGACACTATTGTTGAGTTTGGGTAATGTAGCAATATGCTTGTATTTTAAAGACCAGCTAAATCACACAGAATGGAGGTCAAGCTTCACCTTCTGAAGAATGGGGAGAAGCTCCCATTGCCTTAGATTAGGGCTTGTTTGATCGTGAGGATAGTAGCCCTTCTGCACGATTGTTGGCACCAAAAGTATCCTGTCCTAGTATAAGCTCAGCATGGGCATTACTGGCAATTCTAATGCAAGGGTGGTCCCTGCTTCATGGGGGTTTCTTCTGTGGTGGTAGGTGGCTGCACAGCTGCATTGCCCTCCCTGATGGCCATCTGTATTCTTCTGTCAGGTGGATGAGGTTACAGACCTCCTGGCCAGCTTCACATCACTCAGCCTGCAGATGCAGAAGATGGACAACAGGTAATGAGCTGCCAAATCATCATGCTAAAGAAGCAGGAGAAGCCTTAGAGAGAAGAAAAGGAAGCTGAAGTTTGCTTCCCAGATCACTGACTAAGCATTGCTGCCAGCGGCCATTCCTGCCAGACTGATTCTCCAGTGGTGTTCAGACTGTTTCTGTTGGTGCTGCCACAGCTGCCCCATGGGGAGGCAGCAGGCTTTGCACAGCAAAGGCAACAGACAAGAATGCTGCAGCTGTGACTTTAGGGTAAAAGAGCTGCTTCACCTTTTACCAGATGGGCTGATGATGAATAGGGTACCCTTTCCAGAGATATCTTGCCTTCTGAGTACATCAGCTCGATGTAGGCAGTGACCAATGCCATGTGCAGTTACCAGCCCTGACTAGTGCACTCAGCAACTGGCCAGCATCATGGAAATGCTTGGAACAGGCACCTTTTGCCGCCTTCATACTGCTCAATTGCATGAGGGAGGAAGTTAATGCATTGAACAGCAGAAGGCTTTGTGCTATGAGAAGAACACACATTTAATTCTGCATTTAATTTTTGCACGCTAGAAGCCGAGCAAACATTCTGCCTTAAGAAACATGCATTGATGAGGCTTAATCCTCACCTTCCCCAGAGCCTGCTGTCAGAGGGCAGAGAATGTGTCTGGTTACAAGTGGGATACAAAGTTTTACATGGCTAAACTAACACTTTTCACTGGACCCATTTTTTAAGTCTGCTGCAAGTTAGTTCTTAAATATGAACAGTAACACTTGAAAAAATACCCAGGTACACAGCTAGCAGGTCAGAGCTGCCCTGATGCGAGAATAAGGATTGGAGGGTGACAGTCTTAACACAGTTCTAGTCAGACATCTACATCTTGCAAAAAAAACCCCACCCTAACTAACTTCGTGTTTCCTGTTACTGGCAGTCTCAGGCAAGAAGTCCAGGAGGTGTGACAGGAGGTGTTGTACATTCAGCTGTATTATTGGGCTAGGATGGAGATGGCTTTACTTCTGCCGCAGCAGCACCAAACCCATTACTCAGCCATTCCGTGTCTCTTGCTTGTCACGGAGAACCTCAAGTGCAGCGTGAGAAATGAATTATGGCTTATGCTGGGAGCCTGAAGTGATGCAGCTATGAAGGATGCACGGAAATGCTCTTGCTGCTCTCTCAGTTCTGCCTACGTGGTTATTAGCAAAGATTTAGGTTGCTTTGTTGTGGAGCAGGGATCCAGAAAATCTCGTTGATAGGGCAACAGCAGGGTGACAGGAACATGCCAATAGTATCTAAATTCCCACCTGTGTACCACACCTGGTGTGCTGGTAGCCATACCTAACCCACAGCTTGGGAGTCACTGGTTTGAAAAAGTTCATTATTAGGATTCAGCTTAAGTATGCAGCAGCCACAGTTTGGAGCATTCTTCAGAGATCTTTAGGTCAGAGTGCTCTCTGATATCTGCCTCTTGTCCAGGAAGAGGCTAAGTGGACCTCTGTTCAAAGCTGAGATACTTGAAACAGGCATGGCTTTTAGATGCGTTTGTCTGGGGGCCACTGGAGGACACAGCTCAGACCAGCAGTCTCGTGGCTGGGCTGGAGCTGTCACTGTGCATACTGATACTTCATTATGATGTGCTGGATAGGAGAGGGTGAGAGACAATCTGACCTTTTTGTATTTTCAACTTCAATAAAATCCTGTCAGCCTTTTATGACTCCTCATCCAAGTTCTCTTTTTCAGAGCGGCCCATTAACTGCTACTCTCATACCTGGTTCTCAGCTCAGAAGTGACGACACAAAGTTGTTTGTGTTCAAACACCACTCTGTTTGCAGATCAAAGTACAGGGTTGCTGGCTGACCTTTTCTGATCCTGACTTCCAGCCAAGAAATCCAAATTTAAAATCTAGGTAGTTGCTGTGAAACCATACAAACAGAGGAAAGAGAATCCCAGCAGGAGTGCTTCAAGCTGGAAGATGTTTTGCAGAGAGGAAAAGCAGCCTTGCCCAGTGGCAGAAATTGTGTCTTGCACCATGCTGAATAAAATGGCTGTGCTGTGAAGAGACAGCAAGAGGATGAGGATCTGGGGCAGGACATTTGGGCATGGCAGAGAGCTTCCAGCATGGCCCCTATGCAAGGAGCATGCAACCTTCATGCCCAGTCTTTACTTGAACTTGTTTCTTCCTGTCTTTAGAGCTCAGTCTTGATGTCCACATACACTCATCTGCCAGCACTTCTACCATCAACAGCCTTGTTGCTGAGGAGACCATTAAGGGGCCTGGAGAGCATATGGCAAAAATGCTCTTTATCCCTGCAGTTACTTCAGTTGCTGATGTTGTCTCTAAGTAGACACCTCTTAGAAGCTTACCTCAAACCCAGGAACACATCTAGCTGAGACTCAGAGTGAAGCTTTTAGCCTCTGCACATGTGATGTTGTCCACAACTCTTCAGGCTTTTGTCTTGCCTAGTGCTAGTCTTTTTCTTAACAGCTCCTGACAGAGGGGAAAGGTGGGGGTGCTGCAGCCAGCCAGGAGCAATTGTCTTGCTTCTTTTGCAGCACTGCTCCCACAATGGCAGGAGAGGCAATAAAAATCCAAATGCCTATAGGAAGTTTTGCCACTGCTTTAGCAGTAACACCAGGTAAGAAAGAGAAAAGCGCATCTGGTTTTCAGTGGGGAAAAAATGTATCATGTAGGAATTGTATTCTATGAATCACCAGTCAGTTCTGTTTTTCTGCCTCAGGGCTTGAAGCTGTGGGCTGCTCTAAGCCATATCATGTGTTTGGCACTGGATGAAGAAAAGTTTTAGGTTTCTTTGTGTCAGCCAGTCATACCCAGAGCCATAACTACCCTGTCACGCTCAGCAGCTGTATCCAGAATGAAAGTTAGGTGCTGGGCAGGAAAGAAGCTGTTCCAAGGAAGGAGGAAACATGGCTTCTCACTATGTTAACTGGCACTGCCTGGTTTTCTCCCTGCTTCCAGCCTAGAGGCTTCAGCTTCTCCCAGCAGATTTTTGCTGTCTTTGTACCCTTTGCCACAGATTTCCCTGCACAACCCCTGAGGTTGGTGGCAGTTTTCTGTGTCTTCCAGAGGGGTCTGCTGCAGTACTGGAGAATGGAAACAACAGCACAGGTTTCCCTCTGCCATTTATTTTGCCATTAACATCAGTCCAAACTCCTCATTTTCTTTGTGCTGCACCATCAAGTGCACCCCCCAGATTCCTTCCTGAGAAATGATTAGTCACGCTTCTCAGGGCCATATCATCAACTGCGACTTAAGACTTTGGTTCCCTCTCACCACTACCTGACTTCCAAATACATTCCATTTCCCCTCCTAGTTCAGAGCATGTGATCTGCAGAATTCCCAGCCATTGAATCCAGCAGCAACTTCCCTGGCTCTGAGGCTGCTGCTGTACTATAAGATGCAACCAAAACCAGCCAGACTGTGGATCTGCCTCAAGCAAGCGAACAGCTGAGAACCTGCTTGTATCTCACAGAGTAGCCATAGCAGAAGCAACACCCTTGACAAGGCCTCCCAGCAAAGCTGCATGGATGTTACTAAGCAAGTGACCTTTCTCTGGAGCAGCCACTTTACCCACACAATCAAATGAAAAGCACACACTGCAAATGTGTGTGAACATCAAGAATTTGTTCAGCTCTGCAGCCGCCAAAATAATTAATCTCCAACAGCTAAACTCATTTACTTCCTCCACCTTTACCTTTCTAGCAGACTTCAAATCCAGCACAGCAATTATCTGTGCTGCTAAGGAAGCCCCGTGAAGTGTCTTTAGGGCAAACTTCTGACCCTTTCATCTGCTTCCTTTGCTCACTCTGTGAGCAAAGATCTCTTCCATCACAGAAAGATACTTACAGAAAGATGCCTTCTTCATGTATTGTGCCTGGCCAGCCTGGGGGAGCAGCCCTGGATAAGCCAAGGCCCATGGGGTGACTAGGTGGAGGAATCATCAAGTTTTGATTAGGAAGATGATAAAGGAGGTATGGAAGATGATAAAAGAGGAACACATAAACAGTGTTCCTCTGGGTTTTTTTAATGAAATCTCTAAGAGGGGAAGAGAGCATGTGGAAGAATTTAAAAAATCAGCTGGTCGCTGCTAAGGCTGGTCATAGATTAGCAACCAGCAGCTAAATCCAAAAGCAAATAACCAGAATTCACTTCCCAGGGCTGCCAGATTTGCACACAGGGTCATAAGCAAGATGAGCGTCTTGACACCTTGGTCTGACACCTCCCAGTGATATCAGGCTCATGTCACACATGTCAGGGAGATGCCAGACACCAGAATCAGCACACAATTGGCAGGACTAAGTTACCCCATGGAAAAGAGCTAGTGCTTACCACTAGACACAAAGCCCTGACGTGCTCACACCTCTCCCCTTTCATCTACCCTGTTCCAGATCTTGGAACAGCAGCACTCTACTGACGTGGCAAACCAGCCCCTGCAGGGTTAAAGATGAGCTTGTCAGCCTGAGTGATAAAAAGCAGGACAGAAAATAAGAGAAAAGAGTCAATAATTAAAGCAGAAGCTGGGAGCAGAGACTGCAGAATGCAAATCAGTCTGGAGGGAAGGCTGTGTGGAAAACAGCAATCAAACTCCTTCTTTTTAATTAAACCTGGCTCTATGTCAAGGATGTGATATCTTTGCTTCACCTCTGCTTTTGAGCTGAGAAACCAGTTGGAGCACGTACACTGGTACTGGATAGACAGGAGTTCCCTTCTGGCTCTAGAGCCTTCCCAGCCCAGGCTCAGCACCTGCCCTTCCTGCTCATGTGCTCCTCAAAATTGGGGCTTAGCACCAGGCAGAGCTTAGTGAAGGGCTCCAGGGCTTGCAGCCACTTGTCATGCTAAAAGCACCTTTTCCCCAAGATCTTCCCCGTCGTCTCTGTCCTGTTTCATTTAGGCTTCACCCCAATGTGCAGCAGTCAGTCCTGATCTGATCTGTTCCTTTTGCATGCTGGGACCAGGAGCAACAGGATCAGGGGTGAAAACAGCCCAGCTGCTTCTAGGCAAGAGCAGGTGGCATCCAGCTATGCCACATCATTGTTCCTGACTGCTGTTCCCTTCTTCCTCCAATGCCATGGCATTATGTGCAGAGGGTGGCTGCAGAACTCTCTGTTCCCAGGAAGGTGGGCAAGGCACTCTGGACACATTTCTGAAAGACATCCGCTGTAGAGGAGTGGCAGCTGCCATGAAAGGAGAAAGGTGAAAAAATCAGAAACAGGAACAGAGTCAAGGGAGATTCAAAGTGCAGAAAGCACTTGAATGGAAAAAGAAAACTAATTCCCAGCCCAGTTGGCCTTCCTCTTCAGTTAGCCTCTGCACAAAAAAAGGGATGTCCTTGGAGCTGAGCATACAATCGCTTCAGTGAGCATTAGAAATACCATGTCACCTGGGAATAAGAGTGGGCAGGACAAAGTAAAGAGGAAAGATTTACGCAAACAGAAGTAGAGAACAGAAAAAGAAGAAAAATAAGGGGGAAACCATGGCTTTGCTCATGCACATCACAGCTCTGCAAGCTGCCTGATGTTACCTGGCCCCACTGCACAATGCGTACAGCACTGGCTGGGGCCGAAACCCCTTTACTTTTGACACAACTTCCAGCACCATACAGAGGGACAAGTGAGGACACCAGAGGATTCTGCAGCCCATGCAGGGCTCAGGCCAGCTACAAGTGCCATGACAACCTGTAATTGTTTCCCAGCTTCACTGTGGAAGTCTGGGTGTCCCACAATGTCACAGCTTTCCATAAACTTCCCATCTTTTACCTTCCCTTAAGAAATTAAAGGTGCAGGTCTGCCTCACATTAAGAGCTACATATTCAGGATCCACACAGTGGATAAAACACCATATGTAATTAAAGAAAAGGAGGGCTGTTGCAGTCACTTAAAGTTTACTGTGAATATTGAGCTGGGATGATGGCAGGTCTCGGACTTGGCTACAGGGTCATGGAGGATGTGTTTGAGGAGTTCTGGAGGACTTGAACTCAGTTTAATGGGTCTGAATGAGTGAGCTCATCTCTCACGGCTAACATAAAACTATCTCAGTGGGGTTAAGGCATGGGTGTGATGATCCTGGAGGAAAGCAAAACCACTGTGATGTGGTCAGGAAATGTGATGCAAATGGAGACTTTTTCCTTGCCTCTCTAGCCCTTTTCTAGGGCTTCTTCTTGTTCTGGTCCAACAGTTCCTCTTAGAGGGGTCACATCTAGGGAATGGCCAGCTGTAGCCAAAATTTCTTCCTCCAGCAGCTCCTTCTGAACAGAGACCATGGCATCTTGTACCTGCCAAGTCCATGCTCTGGCACGACTGGCATCTCCATGGTCCCTCATGTTCTCCTCTGGGACTTGGGTCACCTCCATGTTGCCTCCATAGAAAGCTCCTGTCCTGTTGGCAAAACCTCTTTCCACATTGACCATATGGACTTTCCTTCCAACTCTCTTCTTCTTTTTCCTGATCTTGTTCTGGAAGAAGAGGCAGGTAAAGGCCTGCTTGAAACGCTTGCGGAAGTGCTTGGAGATGAGGGCATAGACAATGGGATTGAGGCAGGAGTTGGTATAGGAAAGGCAATGGGAAGCCAGACGGAAAGCATAAGTGGCCCGGTTGAAGGGAAAGTGGCCAAACCAGAAGCAGAGGATGACCAGGTGGTGGGGCAGCCAGCAAAGGCAGAACAGAATGGCCACTGTGACAATCATCTTGGTGACCTTACTCTTGGCTTTCCGAGACTCTGAGATCCTTTCTATGGGGTCTACAGAAGTCCACAAGTACTTGATGGTCCTAGAGTATGCCAGGCTCACCACAGTCACAGGCAGCAGGTATCCAACTACAAATGTGAGGATGTCCACAACCTTTCGGTGCTGGTCCTCCCAGATGGGGACACAGATGGGCACACCATGGTAATGGATTATCTGGTAGTAACTGAGGTAAGGCCCTGCGAAGAACAGTGACAGTGACCAGATTACCACAATGGCCACTCCTGCATTTCGGGATGTGCGGAGATCCCGGGACTTCAGTGGATAGCAAATGGCCAGATACCTAGCAAGCAGGGGAAGGAGGCAAGACAAAACACAACATGAATGAGATGAGGTATTTCTCCTGCCCTGTGGAACTGCCATCTGTGTATCCCTTCCCATGCAGCCACCCATCTCTTCCCTCCCAAATCTTTTGGGAGTGAGGGTTACAGTGAACTCACAAAAATATCAGGGTCATTCCAACAGAGGGTCTGGAATCTCTATCAGCCACTCTGCTGTGCTAGCTCAGGAAGTGCAAACAGTGTATCTCTTGAACCAGGTAAGAGAATGATAGGAGCAGGACTTCTGTTCCTTCTGAGTTGTGTTTCTGCTCTGGGACTTTTGCTGTTCTTGTTTACACATGGTGGACTCCCCTCCTTCCCAAGTGAGCATGGGGTAATTAAGCTGAGCGCTTGGCTTGGTACAGGGGGAGGGCATGGGGAGCTGGGGACACTGGCTTTGCTGGCCCTTCCTCTGGGGAGACTCGACCTGCTTCTTACAAGACACCCAACAGGGTAAGTGTTGCTGATGGTGGAGACAGGAATGCGACATAAACAAACCAAAGTTTATGCAGCGATAGCCAACATTTAATAATGGGCAGCCCCTAACAGAGACACTGCAAATTTCTAACTCATACACATATGATTGGTTGAGGTCTTAGTACTGCCCAGCTCACTTGACCAATGATATGTGTGCATCCATGATTCGCAGGGATTGGCTGGGGTCCCTTTGAGCTTGAATTCAGCCAATCACTTTCATACCTGGGGACTCGTTTACCTCTAACTTCTAAGGAACTAGGCTGGTCGAGTTGGTATCTGTTAAGCCAAATTATCTGTGCAGCTATAGACCAGCTATTGCTGTCACAGGTAGGTAGTGGCCTTTCTCCCACCCTTAGCTCAAGAGTGGCAAACATGGTGTCTCTGAGCTGCAGAACTCAAAGGGAAGGGAACACTTACCTGTCAACAGAGACAGCAGCCAGGGTAAAGCTGCTGGCATACATGGTGAGGTAGATCAGGAAATGCACAGCCTTGCAGGCAAAGGCCCCAAAGAGCCAACCATCCAGGGTGTAAATGGTGGCCTGGAAAGGGACACAGCAGATGATGAAGCACAGGTCAGCCACAGCCAGATTGAGGATGAAGAGGTTGGTGGTGGAGTACTTGACTTGGCCATTCCACAGCAGCACGGCCAGCACCAGCCCGTTTCCCACAGTACCCACAAGGAAGATGAGGGAGAAAATGATGGTCACAATAATCCCTGCTGCTCGAAGATCTGGGCTGTCAGAAGAGATGTTCAATCCCCCTGGCATCTTCCTGTCAGACTCCAGGGACCTGCATTGGGAGAAAGGGATAATAGGCCCCAAGGTGCCTGACCCCAGCCTTTGACACTCACATTTCTCCCGGAGATACCAATCCCCACCAGCTGGTTAAATGATGCCACCAAGATCTTCATGACATCACTGGCAAGAATGTTGTTGTGGTCACTCAGCCCACATCTGCCTGGCTTGAGCAGAGCTGAAGCCTCTTTCTCCTGCCCAGATTCACATTGCCATCAGAACATTTCCTGTGCTTCCAGCACCCTGAAGGATCCCTCCTGCCCTGCCACCTGGCCTCACCCATGTTTCCTCCTACATTCCCAAAGCTGCTAAACCTCTTGGGATTGCTTGCTTTGGCAAGTCTAAATCCTGGCTAGCATTCAATAGAGTTTGGCCACAGGGCCATGGGGTAGGAGGATCCTATGGGCTGCAAGTGGTCCCAGCACACTCAGCCCAGGGCTGTGCCACCTCTGGCAGCAAGGACCCATGATCACACCCTACAGCAGCAGCACCCCAACATATTCCCACCCCAAGGTGGTCCCACTCCTTAAACTGGGACCACCTCCACCCTGGGGCTGGATGCTCCTAGCTCCCTGTGCAGTGCTCCACAGGGGAGAGGCAACTAAATGCACCTTTTCCTGATGCTGAGAGGTGGTCAAGGGCTGGATGGTGGCAGGTAGGTGAGGATGGGGAGGAGACCCTGGAGCCACCTGAAATACAACATGATGATCATCGTGAGGGATCCTGTTATTATCACAGCTCAAGGTATTGTGATTTGCTGCAAAACTTCCTCCAGCTCTGAGTAACCCTGCTCAGGCACAGAACATCAACTATCTCCGAATAAGCCTTCCCCTTGTTGTGCTATCACTAGAACAAATTGTCCTTCTCTGAGCAAAAATAGAGAAGGAAAGACACTGTTATCTAGCTACTGTTGACAAGCAATTAACTCGTTTTTCGGGTCATGCAAGCTTCTTCACTCCATGCTCCCCCATCCCTCAAGCTCATGTCACTTCTGCTTCTCAGCTTCTTAGTGTATCACACCAAGAGGCTGTGCCTGCCTCTCTGTCTTTTGTCCCCTCTGTCCTGCTGATAGCTACCCTCCAGCTTATGCAGCTTATCCATCTGGCCCCATGGGATCTCCTCACTGAAGCAGAGGAGCCCCATCTCCTTCTGGGCATGCAAAATGCACCAGGGTATCTCTGCTCAGGGAGCCTGAGGCCACTTTTCAGCTTTGGAAGCTGGCACTCACCTTTTTGAGGAGGGACCTGCAGCTTTGCCACTCGCTCAGGGGGAGACCTCCAGTCCAGCCACGCAGTGGTAGCAGGGGGATGCAAACCACAGGAGAGTTTATCTGGGCAGCTCGATCATCCCAGTCACTCCTGCCTGGTGCTCTGCTGCCTCCCCCCACCCAGCATCAGCTCTGCTCTCTCTCCTTCTAGAGCTCCTCTCCTCTCGCTCTGACTCCCCCTTTTCCCTCCCTCTGCTCTTACTGCTGATCCATAGTTCTCTGTTGTTTTTTTTCCCCTCTCCCTGAGGTTGGGTTTGGAGTTAACTCCTCTCTGCCCAGCTTTCCTGCAGGCTCAGCTACTCCCCGCTCCTTCTGATGAGAAGGGGGTGGCAGAGACAAAGCCCACTACTCTCTGATGGAAAAGGAGAGGGAAAGGGTCCCTTGGACCTCAGTAGCCATCTCTCGGTGCTGGTTGTTCAGGATGTGCTGTTTATCACCTCCAGGGAATGTAAATATCCCACCACTGTGAGCCTTGGTCCTGCCACGTCCCTCGAATATAGGGTCCTAAACCTCCTGGAGAATGAGCAATTAATTGCTGTTACTAGCTGTTATTAATTAATTGTTGGTAGCACTGAGCAGATTGAGCCTCTCCCACAATGTCTGACCTAGGGAAGGAGGAAAAAGCAGGTTTTGGATTCCATCCAGTCCAGGTCTCCACCAGTACTGCAGTATGGGAGGGAAGACAAGACTTCCAGGATGGCCACCTCCAGAGGTCCAGCTCCATAACAGCTGCCTGGGACACATGGGGGCTTGCTTATGTGCCAGGAGAGGACAGTGACCCACATAGCCCTCCTGTCCTGCCACTCTGTTGCCATGTCCATCCTGGTGACAGGACTTGTGCCCTGAGGACTTCCAGGTGCGCTGAGTGCAACTTGGTGATCCTTTCTCAGCAAGACTCAAATGCCACCAGCTTCCCTTCACTGGGAAGGTTGTACCTCTTCCAATGATGGAGCAGGATGTAGAGAAGGAGGCTCCTTCCCCTCCACATCAGCTCAAATTATCCCCATTGACTCAGCGGCAAGCAGGACCATGTGGCTTCTCCCCGCCACCTGCCCCTCTGGTGGAGCGAGGGGCCTTCTGCCACCTTCCTCTGGGAAGGAGCGAGGTGTCCCCGCCAGCTGCCTATCAGCCACTGTAACCAGGGAAAAGGGGAAGGCCATGCCTTGGGACGCAGTGATAACCCAGGGGATGCGGCAAACTGCAAGATTGCAGCAGGGCACAGCCTGCCACAGTGCTGCTCACCATGGAGGGATCACACCACAGCTGCCTTCTCCTCCTCCTCTGCCTGCTCCCACCACCGGCCATCCCAGGCCCACCACTGCCTCTGGAGGAACCTCGGGAGCTGCTGCCACTGTCCAGCCCCGCTGACCCCACCGCCCACCAGCTGCACGGCCAGTCCTCAGCCCCAGTGCGGTCCTACAGCCTGTCACTCTCCCCCGAGGATTATCACTACTCCCCCAAACCCCGGCACCTGCGCCCCGGGCGGCTGCGCCGGCTCCTGGGCTCAGCCTTCGACCCCTTCTGGATGGCGACCGAGGAGCCCCACGGTCGCAACGGGAGTATCCTCGAGGAGAACCTGGAGTCCATGAGCAGGGCCCTGGCCGAGGGTGCCGGGCGATATCACCGCAAGCTGTGGCGAGAGGTGGAGGGGCTGGAGCTGCCCACCCTGCTACCCCCAGAGCTAGCGGGGACCCTGGCCCGCCAGCTGCAGCAGTGGCTGGTGGAACGGGCCACTTGCCGCCTCACTGCCACCTGGGACCCGTCTTCTGGCCCCGCTGGGTGCGCCACACCACGTGTGAGACAGGCCCTCCCGGCTGCTCCTGGCCACCCGGCATGAGCTGCCAGCCTGCGCAACTCACCCGCATCAAGCTGCTGGCCTGGCACTGCTGGGTCCCACAGCACCCCAGCCTCACAAACTGCACCTGGCGGCAGGTCCCCTATCCCGTCGTGGCCACCTGCAAGTGCTCCTACCGCTGAGGGGGCTGCAGGGAGCCAAGGTACCTCCCAGTGCCTGTTCCTGTAGCCAGAAGGCCTGAAAAGGCAAATGTCTGCCTGGACTCACCGTCGGAGCTGGGGGAAAAAATTCCGAAACAGAAATAAACCTCCAGGAAAGAAGTGGGTATGGTTGTAGTCGTTGCTATGTCTCGTCGAAACCCCCGGATGGGAGGTGCAGCTGCTTCGCCCTTCACCCACCAGTGTCGTGAAGCATTAGCACCAGTGGAGGCCCTTGTGCAGCATTTATTTACAGCAAATAGTGAGGGATGGAAGAATAATGGCACTGAACAGGAGGTTCAGATCCCATTTGCACCAGTGCCAGCCAGCTTAGTCCAAGCTGAGGCATCCCTGCCTGGGTGGGGCTGCAGGCAGGGAGCCAGGGCAAGGGAATTCCACCGGAGAAAGGATAGAGGTGGGTCACTGCTCAGGGTGGAAGCAGCAATGTGGAGGGGGCTGGAGTGAAGTAGTGGGCAGTGGGGTAGTTTGGGACTGCAGGAAGGCAGCCTAGTGAGGGTAGAAGAAATGGGAGGTGGGCCACCACCCAGGGCTGGAAGCATTTTTGGGGCTTGTTGTGTATGAAAATGGGATGGAATAGGATAGTTCCGTACTTTGAGGTAAAATGGCTGAAATATGTGGATCCCCTACCTATCCCACGGTGCAGAGGGTGACAACTCCAGACTCTGGACTGCCTAAGCAGCATACAGGGTATGCGGTAGATCAGGGAGCCTGGGTTGGGAACTGCATCCTCAAAAAGTGGCATCTGCCTCTACATTCCACTCAGCAAAACATCCCCTGCTTTCTGGGCCAAAAGCTCCCTACAGCTGCAGATCAGACCAAGACTGCAAGGCCTTGAAGCAATAAAGAGCAGGAGGATTTGCCTCAATTCGATATTAACATGATGCCTACAAGTGAATGAGTATCCATTACCAGCATGCCATCATCTGACCCTCCTGCCTTCCCAGGACTCCAGCACTCAACAGTCTGTTCCCCAGACAGCTCCACAGTCTGCTGTGCTTGGCCTTGAAGAAGGCAGAGTGCAAGGAGCTGGCTGCCAAGGGACCTGAGAGATAGAGAGGTGAGAGGGTCAGTGTGTCTGGTGAGAAGAGGAGCGGAAGGGCAAGCCCACATCTGCATGCAAAAACAACTATGAGCATCACGGGAGGGAGGCTGCTGTTGCTGCTCTGGCCTGCAGCTGAGCAGAGAGGCATCTGTAGGGCTGCTCTGCCGATGAGGAGAAGTTGAAAGCTGGAGCAGGTTTAAACTGCTTGTGTTGTCTGCCCTGAGTGGAGTGGAGGCATCAGCAGGGATGCCTGCAGAAGGCCAGGGGGAGAGGTAGAAACCAGGGCTGGGGACCAGCAGGAGAGAAACATGATGGAGGGTGATACAGGAGTGCAATAGAGGTGTGCAGGTAGGGGGAGCAAGGGGTGCATATGCATTGGATTCAAACCAGCAGTGATTAGGTTCAGGGTCTCAACCTCCCTATACCTGAGGCCATCTCGCTGAACTTTCATCTCCTCCAGGTTGCACAAGGGGTTTGAGACATTGCACCATCTCCCTGCCTTCCCCACTACATTCCCCATGCCAAAATACTGCCTGTTGAAAAGGGTTTGCGGCACTGCGAGGGCCCGGTGCCACAGAAAGGCATATCATAGTTTATCAGCAGGCTGAGCTCAGGGCCTGTGGAGATGGAAAATTAAACAAAATCAGCACACAGTTACATTACCAGCTGTTCCAACAGGGTTTGGTTGCAGTCCTGTTGAACCTACAGGACACATTTCTCCCCTGTCCTCTGCATCCCTGTAAAGCCCTACAATCCTGGATTAACACCTGTATTCTACTGCAGTTGCTCTGGCTCAGGTCAGACATTATTGCTGTGCAGTTTGCTCCCTGACAGCCCAGAGACACATAAGGACCTCAGGTCATTGCTGATACAACCCAGTGCTCCAGCACCCAGGCACAGCACACTTCATTTCAACTAGAATCTGTCCCTGACTGCAGCTGCTCAGTCAGCACATGGGCAGCTAGCAGGACATACAATTTCTTCTCTGGACCAAAACTGATACAAACAAAGCAATCCTAAGTGATGTCCAGGTCCTACTTGTGCTTTTTTGAATACTGAAATACTACATCACAGCTTGGAGGAACAAATCCAGAGATTCCTGCCACATGGAGGAAAATTAAAGGTTTCTGTCACCTGCTCTTCTTCCCCTGGCCTCAGCCTCAGTCAGATGCAGATCCTCTCACCATGCTGCTGGCCTCTGCAACCTCAGCTTGCCCACTGCCTTATGGCCTCTCTGGGGCAAGATGTCTTTCCAGGGCAGGTTTGGGACCACTGAAGCAGTGGCAAAGCCTTGTAGCTGGGGACCAAGCAAGCCTCACGTCTAACATCTGAGAGTGAGGAGAGAAAGGAGCTTTGGCTGGCCAATGTCCTCTTTCCCTAACCAGCTGCCAGTGGCACAGGTTGAAAAGGGGAAACACCCCGGCCTCAGTGGGGAATTGCAGCAGTCAGATCTGCCAGGACGATGCTGCTAGACCCACAGGACAACACAGAAGAAGCAGACAACCTCTGGCACATCAACAATGCTGCATTTCCATCAGCAGGAGACAGCAGGAACTGCAGTGCTTCAGCATCTGGACTGAGGCTTCAGGGAAGACATAGCAGAGTGTCTGGTCACAGCATGAGAGGATGGAGATGGGGTGCAGCTCCTGGATAAGGAAACAGGAGGCAGACAAATATCCGCTGCAGTGTGGGACACCTTTAATGACACTTTTAAGTGCTGGTTGCCAGTGCTATTGCCAGTACGCTGCAACAGCCAACTGGCTGACTGATGTGATGCAGGCTGTGAGGCCTTGAGGAACGGTCCTGCTTTTGGCAGTGTGCTGATCAAGACTTTTTCCCCATCAGAGGCACTTGGTTGTCAGCAGTGAAGGTGGTGAGGAGGCCCCTCAAGACAGAGCTCCGTGCTTCCGTCCCACTTCAGTGAAGGCCTCCACACAGCGGTCGATGTCCTCGTCGCTGTGCACGGCTGAGATCTGGACCCGAATGCGAGCCTTCCCCTTGGGGACCACGGGGTAGCTGAAGCCAATGACATAAATGCCTGGGGAGGAAACACAGGCAGAGTCAGAGCTGGCTGGGATGGAGGCAGGCTGAGGTGTACTGGGTGACAGAAAGGTTCCCCTCCCAATAACCACTTCCAGCCTCCAGGGTTTTCAAGTGCCATTTGCTCCCAAGCATAGAAATGACGTTAAGGGCCAGCAATGGGGAGTCCAGCATAGCAGGTCAAGAGCATTAATGTAAATCCCCTCCCTAACAGAGAAAGAAGGTGCAGCCAGCAACATCTGGGGGAGACCATGAGGACATTTGCAGCTGGAGGGTCGAAGAGTACTGGATTTCATGCAGGAATATCCTCTGAAGAAGGGCTTGTGGTGACACTACCGCCAACTGTCCCTTCCCTGAGGGAATGTGTCTGCACACTGAGCTCCCTCCCCAGATCACCTCTGTTGAGCATGTCCTCTGCCATCACTGATGCCAGCCGAGCATCCCCCAGCATGACTGGACAGATGGGGTGGTCTTTCCCTGAGATGGTGAAGCCAGCTGCTGCCATCTTACTTCTGAACCTGGTGAAGGGAACAAGAGGATGAGTGAAAACCTCAACAACCCTGTCCTTGGAGATCATCGCCTTTTTTCCCCCTGGGATCCCTGGCCACTGAGAACTGAGTAAGATTTGCTCCACTGTTTATCTTCTGTGCAGGAAGTGATCTCTCCTCTTGGAGTGACCTCCTGCCATGTCCTGCACAGCATAATGGGACTAGAGATCCTTGAGTGGACAATGTGCCCCAGCTCACAGAGCATCCCGATGTGACACATTTGCCTGACACAGGCACATCCTGCAGCTTTCCCTGAGCCCTGACGTGCAAACTGCCTCTGCAGCTATCACCAGGAAAGGGGGGGTGAACAAATCACAGACAGCTCACTCCTAACAAAGCTGCCCTAGCTCCCACCGTGATATGGCCCCCTCACCGTTGGGTTTTGGCAGCCATGGACTGCGCAATGGCATTGCTCTCCATGAGCAGGTCGAGGGCCTTGGATGCACAGCCCACCACAGCAGGGGGCAAGCTGTTGGAGAAGAGGTACGGGCGGGAACGCTGGCGGAGCAAATCGATGAGGGGTTTGGGACCTGTTGTGTACCCGCCTGCAGACAGAGGAGAGAGAATTGGACAAGGCACCCCAGGGTGACCTGTTTAGAGTGAGGCTTCTTGATAAAGCAAACCTGCACCTATAGCAGGGATTTAGGTACAAACCAGGTCTAAAAATCACAGCTGATGCTTTTGACCAGAGTTTCCACCTTGACCCCAAAGGCAAATGCATGAGAAAGATGATAGTGTAACGAGCACATAGCAAGAGCTCCCTTAATCCTGCCACAACACCACAAACCAAGCCTCATGCCACCACTGGAAAAGGATAACATGTATTTGTTGCTTTATCATTAGGTAGAGGAAGGAAACACAAGACTGATGCTCTAGAGGCTCTTTAGGGCATGAGGGACCCTAGACAGGAAAATGCTTTCACCTGCAGCTCCTCCAAGAGCTTTTCCCAGGGTAGAATTGATGATGGTGACTTTGTCCATAACCCCCAGGAGCTCATCAGTACCCCTGCAGAAAAAGGAATGTCACATTATCAGCTGTGCCAGCACACACCAGGGAAACTGCCGGATACCTCAAGGGAAACAAAGCACTGTCAGCCAGGTCTCTGGCATCCCTCCTTCTTGATTACCCTTGAGGTAGTTCAACCCAAGTGTTGACCTTCCTCTCCTGCAGAAAGCCTAAGCTGGGACCTCACAAAGTAAGAGCATGGGTTCTTCATCCCTTAGAGATGGGAAAGTGCTCAAACTTCCCACACAAACGTTTAATAGTCCAAACAAAGCACCTGCCAGGAGAGGTGGTGCCCAGATGAGATGGTCACACCATCCATTACCCACTGAGAAGCAACTGTCACTTAGGGATGGATCACTGCTAAAGCATCTCCTTTCAATTCAAAGGGGAGGTGCAAAGCCTTTAAGGAGTCCCCACACAAAAACACGTGGGTCATCAGCCCTTTGGCCTTGCTTCAGAGTTAGTCAGGGTAGGAGGAAGAAACAGGGCTAAAGCAGTCACTTACCGCCCAGAGGGTCCCAAGAATCCTGTGGCGTGGCATTCATCGATGAAGACCAGGGCATCGTACTTCTGGGCCAGCTGGCAGATTTCCCTCAGGGGTGCGATGTCACCGTCCATGGAGAAGGCACCATCACTGGCCACCAGCCGCAGTCGATGTTTCTATTGGAGGGAGAAAGGCACCCCCCAGGGGTGAAGATGTCACCCTGAGGGGCTGGCAAAGGGACACAAACTGCTGTACAGAGAGGAGGTACCTAACTGAGATGGGGGGGATTTGCATCACAATCAGTTGCTTTGCCACCTTGCCTACCCATGCCTGTTGGCAAAAACAAAGCCTATTGCATGGGAAAAGGCAGAGCTCACTCTCCAAGACTCTTTACTGCACAGGCAGCACAGCTAAGTAAGTGCCCTGGCGTTGGGGTATGGGGGCAGACCTCCATACCTGCGCTTCCTTCAGCTTGGCCTCCAGGTCCTGCATGTCCATGTGCTTGTAGCGGTACTTGTTGGCCTTGCACAGGCGGATCCCATCAATGATGGAAGCATGGTTCAGCTCATCTGACAGCACTGCATCCTCTGGGGTCAGCAGGGCCTGGCCGTGCCAAACAGAAAGGATTATCCTTTGCTCTGGATACCACCTCACTGAGATCTCCCAGCCTCCCTCAGTACAGAGAACAAGACTGTGATTGATTCCAACTGCCACATCTCTTCTGACACTGCTAAACTTTAAATTTCCTTCCTAGTCACCTAGGAAGGTGATTTCTTTATGCCAAGCTCTTGCCTGTGGCTTCTGAGCTCAAAACCTCCCTCCCCCTTTCCTAATATGTCCATACCCCTTCCCCTCACCCACATTTTAAGGGGCAGTACAGACCTTTGCAGAAATGGGAGCCCTCCCTAAGAGCTGGAGCTGGCTGGAGACAGCAGAAATGAGGGTGGTTAAATGCCTCTGCATGGCTTCCCTAGTGCAAGGGCACCAAGTCAGGGCTCTTCACCACCAGCAACTGCCATCTTTTCTGGTGCACAGAGCTCACAGCAGAGCCCCTGGAAGGCATGGCAGCCACACTGCTGTCACCTCCCTCCTCCATGCACAACACAAGGGAAGCCTTATGAACCTCAAAGATACCAGCGTTGGCATCAAAGCAGCTGGCATAGAGAATGGCATCTTCCCGCTGGTGGAAACGTGCGATTTTCTCCTCCAGGTCCTTGTGTATGCTCTAAACAGAAAAGAGGAGCAGGAGTCAACAGTTCAGTCAACAAGTTCTTGCTTGCCCACTGGTGTTAAATGCTGACTTGAAAGGGGAGGAGACAGGCAGGTTTCATCCAGAAAAGGTATGTGTGCGTGGGAGAAGTGATTTGTGTTCAGCAAATGCAGCCCTAAAGTACAATTATGGGTTTGGATGTCAAAAGCTCAGCAGGGAGACTCCAAGCTCACCATGCACAAGGGAGAAAGCTCTGCTTGTTCTTTGCACTTAACCAGGCAGGACTCAAAAAAGACTCCAGCAGGGATAAACTGGGCTGGGTCTGATGGAGCCACTTCAAGTCAGGTTCACTGTAATTTTGACCCGCAAGAGAGGGAAAGAGACATCAATTTTCCGAATTCAGAGAGGTGTTCAGTTTTTTTGCTCTCCGGGGTTGTAATGGTTTAAATTGGCATATTTCCAGATGCTTGGTTAGTGGGGACTTGGCAGGGTCTTCTTCTCACCGGGCCACATATAACTTAGCACTGTGCACACATTGCGAGTGGGAGTGCCGAGAGGGGAGTCTACATGGACACCCTGCGAAAGACCCGCGGGGAAGGGGATGCTGCCCAGTACCTGGGTACCGCAGATAAAGCGGACGGAGCTGAGCCCAGCGCCGAACTTCTCCAGGGCCTCCACAGCGGCACGGATCACCTCAGGGTGGCTGGAGAGCCCCAGGTAGTTATTGGCGCAGAAGTTGATGATCCCTGCGAGAACAGAGCGATAGAAGCAGGCGCATGACACCGGGGGAAGGGACCGAGAGCCCTCCTCCACGCCGCCCCCCGCACGCACCGGCGCCACCGCCTGCCAAGCGGAGGTGGGGACCCTGCCGGGAGGCGATAACGCGCTCGCTCTTCCAGGTGCCGGCGCCGCGGATGTCCTCCAGCTCGCTCTCCAGCCGCCGCCGGAGCTGCGCCGCCGCCGCTCCCGACGCGGCCCGGTGGGCGCCGGCCCCGCCGCTCCGCAGCGCCCGCACCGCCGCCACCCGCCACATCCCGGCGCTCCGCCCCGCACGCCGGGGGCGGGCTCGGGCGCCCAATCACCGTTAATGAATCACGAGTTAATTACTGACCAATGGCCGTCGGCCGCCGGGCACCGACCCCCGCCGGGCGGGGCGGGCTCCGCCGAAGCTCCAGCGGCTGGAAGCGCAAGGGCATCTTCTGTAGGAGGCAGTCGGCATCTTCTTTGGAGGAGAGATCTGTCCCAAGAGTTTTAGGCACGGCAGAGCCAGGCGTTATGCGATGCCCGGCGTCTGAGGGATTTTGGGGGTACACCATTCATGAGATTTTGGAACTTTAATGAGGTCATGTGTTAGGGTCTGAGGGATTTCATAGTAACAGGGCATCATGGACCTCAATTATCAACAAGCCCTGGAGCATTAGATGCCTCTACCTAGAGATTTGGGGTCCTCAGCACAGATGACTTGGATCCTTGCAGCTAGGTGGTTTATGGGTGCCCACCACTAGGGACAATGAACCAAGGCTCTGTAGTATGTGGGTGCATCCAGCTAAGGTGACCAATAATCCGTTGGACAGAGAGGTTTAGGATTTACCAGGTGAAAATTAGAATACCCAGACCCAAGGGATTTGAGAACCTCTGGCCAAATATGTTTGTAAACTATAGGCTCAGTGGCTTTAGACACAAAGGGTCATAGAATTATAGAATTTGGGTTTGAAGGCACCTTAAAAATCTTCCAAGACTGGTTCCAATCTCTCTGTCATGGGCTGGGGCACCTTCCACTAGACCAGGTTGCTCAGAGCCTCATCAAAACTCAGTTGGAGTATTTTTAGGGATAGGGCATCCACAACCTCTCTGGGCAACTTATGCCATCTGGATTAGGTATCTCCTTCCTCTGCTAGGGCTGACTGGGGAATTCTGTGGCCAGAGTTGTTCCCCTGCCATTCATTCCAGGGGAATTAGGTATCTGGCTCTTGAAAGGTGTTCAGGGAGCCTTTGATCCAAGGGTCTTAAGAACAAGAGCCCACAGGGATTAGATGCATCCAGGCCAAGGACTCCAGTACCCTGAAGTACTGAATTTGGAATCCTTAATGGCTAAAGGATTCAGGTACCATTTGCCCAAGTGATTTAGGAAGAACAGGCTGAAGAATTTGGAAGCCATTGGAGAGGGTGAAGACCTTGGGCTTATGAGATTTAGGCACAGCAAGTCCAAGGGCACTGGGCACCCAGAGCCCCTGGGATTTCAGAGCTACTGGCCCAGGTGGTTGGGGATCCTGATGATCAAGGGGTTTATCTGTCTCTAGCTGAGAGGGATTAGGCAGCCCCTACCTGAGGCTCAGACCCTGCTGAGCAGTGAGACCAGCCCACAGGCTCCTTGCCTCTCAGGGTTGCTGTTCCCCGAGGTAAGAAGGCTTTCGAGCTTCTCTTGCCCAAAAGGTCTCACGCCAGAGCCAGAGAAGAGAAGCTGAGTCCGCTAGTGCATGTTTCCAAGGTTGTTTATTCTTCATTATCTCTTAGTTCTTTCTCAGCTCTGCTAGGCCTCCCTGGCAGGGTACATTATCTTAGTTCTTTCTCAGCTCTGCTAGGCCTCCCTGGCAGGGTACATTATCTTAGTTCTTTCTCAGCTCTGCAAGGCATCTCCAGCAGAGCAGGACATGCAGCGGACTGGGGGTGGATCAGAGGGTCCCAGACCCTTTGTACCATTTCCCTGACCCAACCACCGCCCACAACGTACTTTTTATTTACAAAATTTTGCCAGTACTTACTACCTATGTTAACATGTCATTTCTACTCTAAACCAATCCTTGTAATACAACTCAGCAGAAAATGGGGGAAAAGAACAAGAACAAGGAGGACTGGACCACTCCCCAATTCCTCCATCTTGCCTCTTCAAACCCATATACTAAAAATCCTAGATTCTACATTTACACTCTGTGATTAACTACTACTTATTTTGAATTCTCTTGGCTTGTGATTCTTCATACAATGTGGGCATTCACTCCCATGGACAGGGATGAGAGGCAGTGTCCTCCTGGGCTCTGTATGAGGTTGGTTGACCCCCTTGTACAGATCCCAGACCCTCCTGTCCGGTCTCCAAACCCTCCAGGGTGGCCAGAGGGATGTTCTAGACTCTGACACTTGCCAGCCCTGGCTGTTAGGATCACCCAGCCCAGCCCAGGGAGGGGCTCTGTCAGGGGCCAGGCAGGCCCTGGAGTCATGCCAGCCCCCACTGGGCACAAAGCCAGAGCCCCCAGGCCACAGCAGGGCTGAGCCCAGCAGTTCTGCCTCACACTGCCCTGGCTGCCCACCACAGCCCACCTGCAGAGCCCACCCACTGCCTTGGCATGTTCCTCCCTGGGGAGCAAAGCTGCTTATAGCTGTGTTTGTCCTTTCTCCCCATGGTGATCTCATTTCCCACTTCATGGACACCTTCAACTACTTGAAAGCCAATGTGGACAGACTCTGGCCCCGCTCCACCTCCTCTATCCCATCCCTGCCCCAAAAGTCCCTGCCACCACCCAGCTGTGCTGAGGAAGCTCCACAGGCAGGCCGGCAGCCCCGGTTATCTCCAGCACCAGCTGGACCTCACACCCAGCAGCTCAACATTCCTCACCTCATCCCCACAGTGGAGATCTGCAGCAGTGGATGAGGGAACACAGACCCCTTTTCCTGCTCCATGGAAGGCCAGGGCTTTTGCAACCGTATGTTCTGGCTTCCCCACCAATGTCTTTGCCCAGTCCCAGCAAACACGTAACACCCCCAGGAGTTGGTGCAGGACCAGGAATTGAAATCCTGCACGACCCCAGCAGACACACAGAGTCACCATCACTCCCAACACACAACCAGCAGTCCAGCATTAATAAAACCAACAGACACACACTCATAAGAAATTTCTGAGACATAAGAATAACAACCCAGACCAGTAACACTTTAAAATGTTTTTTCATTCATCAACTGCCTTGTTTTAGCTATTTCAATTCAAGAATGGAGCAATTCTTTATAAAATGCAATAGAAAGGAGTAAAAATAAAGGCAACAGCTATTTACAGAACCAATGGGAAGGGTACTGAAATGCCTCTAGACTTCTCACTTCTTCTTGGGCGATTTCCGGGCCTTGGCTCTGGATTTTGACCGCTTTGCCTTCTTGGGTTTGGATGCCTTCAGGGACTTGGCCTTAACAGTCTTTGGCTTCTTGGCTTTTTTTGGGCTCCTTGACTTCTTCCTGGCCTTCCTGGTGGCAGATTTGGGCTTCTTGGCCGGGGACTTGGCTTTCCTGGACCTAGCCGGCTTCCGGGGTGAAGTGGACCTCCTGGCTGCCTTCTTCCTCTTCCTGGAAGGAGACCTCTTCCCCTTGCTGGCCTTGGCTAGGCGGAAAGAGCCGGAGGCACCAACTCCCTTGGTCTGCTTGAGGACTCCAGTGGCCAGCAGGCGCCGAATGGCCAGTCTGATCTGGACGTCGGCATTCTGGCCCACCTTATAGTGGCTCTTCACGTACTTCTGGATGGACTGCCGGGATGATCCGCCGCGGCTCTTGTCAGCCTCGATGGCTGCTGTGATCATGTCTGAGTATGTGGGGTGGGCTGCCGGCCGCCGCGCTGACCGAGCCCGCTTGGGCTTGGTGGCTGAAGCCGGTGGCAGTGGGATCGGGCTGTCGCTCATGGCGAGTGCTTCGTTCTTCGATGCCCAGCTGTGCCCTCACCACTGGAAGCGTGGCCCGCCCGACCCGGGACCCCCGTCCCTGGGCGGGGAGAGGCTGGGAGGGGAACGGTGGGTGGGTGAAGCCGCAGCAGAGGCAGTGCCGCTCTGCCGCCGGTGCCCCCGCTGGTGCCTCTGCGGCCGCGCCCGCCGCGAGCTCTCTTTAAAGGCGCGGTGCGGACCGCAGGGAGGACTGCCCCCGCGCGCCACCCGCTGCCCGTGTCCCCGCGTGTCCCCTGCCACGCCCTGATCCGACCTGCCGGGAGGGACAGTGCGGGGGACGCCGTGGAATAAATAAGAGTATTTGGGGGAACACCTGGTGGGGACATGGAGGGACACTGGTGGGGTCAGCGGGGGAAAACAAAGAGTGAGGACTTGTAAGGGACATTTAGTGGGGCAACTTAGCTACAAGGTGCATTTGGAAGGGTATTGTGTAGGGACAAAGAAGGACATTGGGGACAATGGTAAGACGGGGACAGACATGCCAGGGATATTTAGAGCAACATCAAGTGATGCAGAGGGACACTTAGGGAGGACACGGGGTTAGGGAGAGACATTTAGGGGCAACACAAAGAGACATGCTGGAAAAATACCAGGGGCAAGGAAAGACACTGTGGAAGATATTAAGGGGGCAAGAAGGGACACTAGAGAAGACACTGGGCATGGCACCAAGGAGGAAAGGGAGAGCACTGGGCACAAGTCAGCTCAGCAGCAATACCCCATTGCCAAGCGCTGCTACTCCCTCCTCAGTCCCTTTGCTCTCCACCAGGTGCTTTAGGAACACCAGCTCAGGCCTTGCGCGTGAAGAGCAAGGGGTCACAAATAACAGGCTGTCCCCCTGTTTTGGGAGACACACACAACTCTTAGTGAGGGGACAGAGCAGGGACATAGTGGCAATCAGCCATCCTTTCCCCACTGGGTGAGCGGACGGCTGTTCCTGGGAGATTAAATATAGCCACTATCATCATCTTGCCTGTAGGATTTAGATGATGTTTTTCCCTTATTTTTTAAAAACATGGGTGCGGCCACCTGATGCCCACCAGCATGCCATGCTGGGCTAGAGGGGACCCAAACCTCCCAGTGCTTTAGTATAGCATTAAAATACACAGTGAGCACCTCTCAGTAACCTCTGTGTGCCCTGGGTGTCCAGCGCCATGAAAACCACCAGCCAGGGACACACAGAAGTATGCATCAATAAAACATCAATATAGATACATAAATACAAATATAAATACAGAAATTGAAATAATAGAAATAGTAGAAATTGAGATAATAGAAATAAAATCATAGAATCATAGGATTGTTTGGTTTGGAAGGGAACTTAAAGATCATCTAGTTCCAATTTCCCTCTCATAGGCAAGGACACCTTCCACTAGACTAGCTTGCTCAGAGCCCCATCAAGCCTGGCCTAAAACATTTTCAGGGACAAGGCATCCACAACTTCCCTGGGCAACCTGTTCCAGTGCCTCATCACACTCACATTAAAGAATTTCTTCCTAATATCTAATCTAAACTTTCCCTCTTTCAGTTTAGAGCCATTCTGCCTTGTCCCGTCACTATATTTAAATAGAAACAGAAATCTTTGGTAGCTGCTCCTGTATTATGTGAATACCCGGCCTGGGAGAAGACACTCAGGAACCCTTCCACACAGATGGAAGGGCCAAGTGCATCTCCTTGAGCCTTCTTCCCTGATGGAGTTTCTTCACATCCTCTAATCCATTTGGGGAATGGGAAAGGTTCTCAGCACTGCAAACCTTTTGCTTTAATTATGTGCAAACTGCTTCTAATTGTGGAGAGGAATAACCACGCTCCTGCCTCCCTTGGGGTTTGCTTTTGTTTAAGACCTAATAAATAAATGGCTTTCCATCCCACAGGAAGCACATGGGCAGGGAGCGCTGGTGGCCTCTGTAGAATACTTTGACCAGCTGGAGGACCTCTCATCTTTCCTATCTGGGAATGAACCGCCGGTGCTGCCTGCACGTAGGCAAACCCAGGCATACAGATAAGGCACCATCTGCTTTTATTTGCATCCAAGTTCATAATCGTCATGAGGGACTTGCCATACGCCAGGCTCTGAGGAGACTCGAGGAGGTTTAGGTGAGGTTTAGTAATTGGCCCCCAGGGTTGGCACAGCACCACAGGCTGCCTGCAGAGCCTCCAGCCCTAAAACCCAGGCAGCAATTATCAATCCAGTGCAGTGATGGGGAGGCAAAGGCAGTGGGGGGAAAAGGTGGCAGGGAGGGACATGGCAGATGCTTTACCTAACTTTAGCCACCTTAGGGGTCTAATCTGTACTGTTCACCTGGGCAGCTCCTGCAGCTGATCCTGGCTGCTCATCTTCCTCGGGCCGGTTCTGCTGCTGGCAAACAAACACGCTCCTCCCTGTGCATGGGGGTTCTGGCGCTTTAACACAAACTAGATCCCCAATTTTTCTCCAGTCAAACTAAGGGGAAGATCCCGTACCTCCAAGCAACTCACTGGAGGGAATGCACACAGGTGGTCACAGCTCATCAGGCTGTTACCAGCTTTGAATATGGGGGGTAACCTGGTCAAGGCAAACCCCCATGCATCCCACTTGATATTGGAATGCACCCCTTGAACCTTGCACTGTTTTGACAATGCATCTTTAACATGAACTGGTCAGGACTGAGAGGATGAGAGAATTTTCCAGCTCCTGGCAGGATGTCAGGCCTGGAGGTGGAAGGCAGGTGCTGCCAAGCAATGCAAACCCTCCTGCTCCTGGGAAGTGGGTCCAGCACTTCTGCCACCCCACTGTAGGCAGCACAGGGGACTCATCCAGAAGAAAGAGTTATTCACATGTGGACACATGCCACCATGGCCATCTTGGATTCATGCCTGTATTTTTGGCCACAGGAACCTGCTGCCATGCCCACGAAGGGGTGGGTTACCCACTGCATCCACTTTTCTCCTCAGGAATTGCTACCCAACCACTCCTAGCCTCCTGAGCCTCCCCTTTCTGGCATTATTCTGCAGAGATTGGGAAATCCCACATCTCCAACAAATCCCAGAGGACAGAGCCTGGCAGAAGAATCCTCTCTGTAATCCTGTTTACCTTCTCCTCCCTGCCTGCCCTGAGTTCAACCAGACCCCATGAGGATTTACACATTTCCAGCTGCAGATTTCGTCTTAAATGGTCAAACCATACTCACTGTGGATATGTTACAGATTCTTCGGGTAACAGCCCCTGCCTTGTAGGGGCAGGACAGCTGTTCATAGGCCTTTGAGAACACCAGGGCACTTCTGGCAATTAATGTCAAAGATAACATTTCATTTTACCCAGTTTCCATTTCAGAGAGACTCAAAATCCCCAGCAGTGGGACTTGGCCTTGGTGGTACTCGGATCCAAGTGTTTGTGTACTTTTTTAAGAGCAAACCAGGGAAACTAGCTGAAGTTCCAGCTCATCAGAGTTTCAGCTCTGTGTCCCTGGTGTGCCATGCAGTGTGGTCAGCCTGGCCATTGCTGACAGGGGCAGAGCAGGTTTGAAGGATACAAATAAATGGCAAAGGGGCATTGCTCCTGACTGCTGGACTGATTACCACTGTTTTAAAAGCTTTATGGGATTTTTTTAAGGGCAAGCTCCTTGTGTGAGCTGGGGTGCTGGCTCCCATACAACCACGATACTGTACAGCTGTGGGTTTTCCCTGTGCTTGAGGCTGGGATGTTTCTCACAGCCACAATCCGTCTGCAAGCAGCATATGGGGTGCAACCATCACTTTGGGATGTTTTTTGGGCTCTGCCAGCCATCACGCCTGTCACCTGCAGGCATTTTGGTCATCTGCCCTCCTGGCCACTCTTCCTCTACCCAGCTCCTCTGCTCCCAGGAGATAAGGATGTGGAGACGATGGGGTGACATTATCATCCTGACGCAGGCGAGACAGGGTCTGCCTGATTAACGCCACGCCAGTTTTGGAGGAGGCGTCCCCCATCACCTCGGGATGAGGGGATGATCCTACCCTGCCAGGGGCTGATCTGCAGCCACAGAGCCTCAAGGAGGGGCAGCTCCACCACATGTCAGGAGCACACACATTTCTCCTGTGCTTACGCCACACATTTATCAGGCTGAGCAGCCCTCGTCTAAAAGGCAGAAAAAAACAACACTCCACTCCAACAAACCAACCCAAACACAAGATAACAAACTTCGGGAAAGGGACAGGTGAGCAGGGTGCTGAGAACTGTGTAAAGAGCAGTGTGCAGTTCACGCCTTGCTTACCCTCTGCTTTCCCCCAGTGGCCCACTTTCGGGAGTTTCATCCCCCAGGAGTAGGTACAACTATGCAGACTGTTGTTTGAGTGGTTATTTT
This sequence comes from Prinia subflava, assembly GCF_021018805.1. Lineage (NCBI taxonomy): Eukaryota > Metazoa > Chordata > Aves > Passeriformes > Cisticolidae > Prinia > Prinia subflava. The sequence goes on along the minus strand of NC_086250.1, from coordinate 21,878,894 downwards.
TTCTAAAAAACACATATGGCCTGCAACATTGTGCCCTGAACCCTTTTTTCCCCTCCTCTTTTGGCTCCTATAAATTCCCATGGCAAGACCAAGCACTGCAGCCTGAAAACAGCTGCCCTGAGCTATTCTTTCAACTCCTGCCATCCCAGCCCCCCAAATGCCAAATGCTTGCCCCATTCCAAACTTGATGGTAACAGCCATGGCCTGCTGGGAGGCAGAGGGAAAAGCCTGGACCTTGGGAAGCACAGGGACAGAAGGGTTTCTAAGCCAGAGGCAGGAGGCCAAAAACCATCAACAGCAAGCCCTGGTGCTTGACAGGTGTAATAGGGAGCTGAGTTCATTGCTTGGACTCTTGCACCATCTACTGGGTTGCCCAAGGGCCTTGTGCACATGACTAAATTCTGCAACCTAATTTTACCAGTATTTGTGACTAACAAAGTGATCTGCCTTACCTAGGGAAAGTAGTCCCTGCAGCCCTTCCCAAGAGAAAGGCAGACCTGCACCCCCTTGTCCTAGGGGATGCCAATACCAGGGCAAGGTGATCACATCCCAAGCAAAAGAGTGCCACCTGAATACCCCTCATTTCAGCTGCCACCACATTCTTACACCCTGTTTCCATTCCCAGGTTTCACAGTACTCCAGTCTCTCCACCAACACATCTGTCACCTCCATCCCAGTATCCTCCTAGACTCCTTTGTCTTTCCTTCTTCAGATGCTGCCTCCAGCCTCAGCATGTGACTACAATTAGATCTCTTCCATAATTGCCAGCATTTTCTCTGTAGATCAGCTCCTATTTATATTAGGATGGGGCTGAATGAGTAGTAGTCACCTCCAAGTCCTCCATCCTAACAAAAAAGCAACATGTTTCAACAAAAAAACAGAAAAACAAAAACATTTAAGATTTCTGTCATCTCCCCAGGATCTATGTATACTGTTTACTCTTCCAGCAATTTTCAATGCCATGTGCCCTTACAATACTGGATTTACTAATGCAGCCCAGCCTCAGCTGGGCCTCAGCCTCCTCCATGAGGCTCAGGGTCCATGTGGAATTTTGGGAGCAGTGCGGTGAAGCAGGTTATTTTCCCCCTCAAACCCAAAGGTGGGGCAAACTGCTGGATAACAGCACTGCAAGGCTCCTCTTACTCTCTGGCCAGGAGTGCTCCTGCTGCTTTCCCTCACCAAATCCTGAAGAAAGGAAGCAACTGGTCAGTATATATCAAAACCTCAAAAAATGACACACACACACCCCTCCACATATGCTCACACACACACCCCCCCCTCTCCACTGGATTAGGGCCACATGGCAAGCCTTCTCCTCAAGGAACACATTTCTCTCAGCGAAAGGGGAAGATTTTATTAAGTTAAAAGTTGAAGGGCACAGCGGAGCAGCAGCAGCTGTCACCTTGGGGAGATTGGCTTGGGCAGGTACAGTAGCAGCCTCACAGCTCCTCTTCCCCAGAAAGAAGAAGCCCCGTGGCTCTGGGCTTCTGCCAATTCAGGTTCTTGCAGGAGCCAAAAGGGCGGTCACGGAGAGGGAGCTCGATCATGCAGACTCTTGCCAAGGTGTCCTCTTTCAACCATCTCAGGCAAGCATATCTGTGGCAGATTACCCTGGTGTCTCCCTCCTATGGCTTGTGTATCTTCTCTGCAGGTCCCTGGGGATGCCATGGGGAGGGGTAGCACAGTCCTTGCTGTACATCCCAGGGGGACCGTGGAGACATTTGGAAGAGAGGGAGTATGGGCCAAAGGTGGCTGTGTGTGGCCAGGAGAAATGGGGCTAGGAAAGGGGAAAAATCCAGGTTCTCCTTTTCAGGTTAGAAAAATGCTGGTGATGTAGGTAAAGTTTTCCTCCTCCTCTTCCCCTCCTTTCCATGGGGAAGAAAGTTCCTCTATAAAATATAATTTTCACATATAAAATCCTGAAGAAGGTGTATGTAAGGAGCCAGTCCAAACAATGTGCTCAGGTATGCAGGCAAAAAGACTTCATCAAAAAAGCTTTGGGAGGGGAGTGAGGAGGTCGGGGATGTGTGGGATTCCTCGCCAAGGTGGTAACGGATAGGGATTCAACCTGCCTCTCCCCACAAGTGAGGAATGGAGCAAATATAAATCAAGAACAGATTACAAATGTAGAGCAGACCTAGAGAGAGACAAAACCAGAAATGGTTTAGAAACATTCCAGTGAGCACAGAAATGCCATCCCTTCAGCTCCCTGGGGAGATGGCTGTCTGGTGCCCTGCTACAGATCCACTCATTCAGCACCCATCAGCAAGCGCTGGTGGAGCAGGGGGAGCCCAGTCCAAGCACGAGACAGAAGCACTCTGGACAACAGGATACCCTTGCTCCTGTCACCCTGTTCCCCCCATCTGTGGCAGAGATGCCTGCAGGTGAGCATGGGAGAAGGGCTAGGTCTAGTCAGGCCTGCTTTGATGAAGACCTAAAATTACCGTGCTATGATAGGGAAACCACTTCAAAGGTGAAGGGAACAGAAACACTGCCTACACAGGGACCGTGTAACTACCCACACTGGCACCCAAGCCACAGGGCAAAAGTCAGCTTCTGCCTGGCTCCCTCAGCAGCCTGGCTGAGCAGCAATTGGTGCTGGCTGCAACAAGAGCACCATGAAAAGCGGGCTGGGGCCCTCGAGAGAACATCAGGGACAACAGGAGGGCCAGCAGTGCAGGCCAAGAGGATACAAGAAGCAGAGAAGGATGAGTTTAGGCCTAAAGTTTCAAAACTTGGAAAAAAAGTGGAGCAGGAGAAACTGGCAGTTTCCACGCCCCTGCAGCAGCCAGTCTCAGCCACCTGCACCCGCGGGACATCCCAGCATGCCCAGGCTCACCGTTACTTGCTGTTGCACAGTGACTCCTTCTCCTGCAGAGCCGCCATGGCCAGGCGCAGGTGCTCCTTCAGCTGCTCGATCTCTCGCTCTGAGCGCACCTTAATGTGATTCAGCTCTGCATAGACATCTTGGTATTTCCCTGAGGCAAACCTCTTGTCCTGCCGGGGGAGGGAGAGGGGTCAGGCAGGTTGCAGGGCTGATTTTAGGGAGAGTGGCAGCAAGGTGAGTCCAGCAGAAGATTCAGTAGCTGACGAGGGGAGAGCTAGCCCTGGGTTTGAAGCCCACTCCAATCTGGGCCAGGCAGAAACCATTCTGCTCCTCAGAAGAGGAGCATGGAGGTATCACTGCAAACACCAGGCCAGGGAAGAAGACACTGGTCCCACAAGAGCAGGGATCTGCAGCATCAGGTTGAGGAGGTAATGTGGGCTTTACCATGGCTTGTATGCATGTGGGGCATCCATACAGGAAACATAACCCCACCAGGAATGCAGGCCACTGAGAGAGCCGGGTGCAGTTGCTTATATGGCCAAAAGCTTATGTGAGTAAGTTATAAACTCCTGGAGCATCACTGAATTCCAAAGCCTCTTTCAGGTTCCCCTTTGGCAGAGGCCTTTGAAAATTCCTCTGAAGGAGCTGCTGCCCGTGTAGGAAGCAGCACACCCAGAAGTGGTGCCCAAGATAACACATCCACTCAGAGGGGACAGCTAGCAGAAGCAGAATGCCAGACAGCCTTCATCCAGGTTTCCCCCTTGCAGAAGGTGGCCTCCTATCTTGTCCATGCTTATGTGTGCATACATCTGTATATAACTAGACTTAGCAGCTAAGTCTCTGTGTCTCTTCCCTTGTACAAGATCAGTCTATGCCAGTCCGTGCTGTTGGAGCTGCTGTGTGCTCTGCAGTCAGCAAGGACAAGCAGCACAGGCAACACGAGGGTTTGTCTCGAGCATCCAGTCAAACCCAGCCAAACCCTGCTGCTTCCCTCCCTTCCCTTCCCTCTCCTGCTCTTTCCCAATTGCCCCCAGAAAACACTGACCTTTTGCATCATCTGCAGCTCCTCCCGGAGGCACTGCACCTCCTTCTTTACATACTGGAGCTCATTCTCCTTCACCCGCAGCAGCACCTGGGCCAGAGAAAGGGGAGAGGAACCAGGGGTGACTCAAGAGCCACCGCCTGGGAAAGGCCAGCAGGCTCTGACGCAAGTGCGGCAGTGGAAAAGGAAGGAAGGGCCAGAAGGGCTGGGGCAGGAAACGGCACAAGCAGCCTGAGAGAGCAGCGGAGGGGAGGCTTTCGTTCTGCTTCCTGCACCATTCGTCAACCCCCTCCCACTTGCTCCAAGCCAAAGCCATCAAGAGAAGAAGAGCCCTGGGACAGGCAGGGATGGGGGCAGTGGGGCAGCCAGGGGGACCCCCGTACCTCCAGCTCGCAGGAACTGCGCTCATTGTTGTGCGAAGCGCGGTCCCCAGAGCCCCGTGATGAAATAAAGCTCCGCAGTTTCCCGATTTCATCTGAGAGGCGGGTCTGCAGCTCCTGCAGGCAAAGCAAAAAGATGTCAGACTAGCCATGGCACAGATCTCCTACTGTCCTGACCATTCCATCCTCATGACAGCCCTTATTCAGCTGAGGGACCATTCAGCTGAGGGACCATGTTGTAACCCCCCCCATCCATAGGCAATGGCAGCATCTACATCCAACAGAATATGCTCACCACATTTAACACCACAGTTAAGACAGCCTCTAACTCTTTAACCTTTTTCTTTCTGGTGATAAAATCTCAGAAGGGAAGAAATAAGAACAAATAGGGGAATTTTAACAGAGGGGCTGTGCTGTTGAGAGAGGAACATGCTCCAGTGCTCCTCTCTGCTGGTAGGAAAGCCCTTCTCTTGCCTGATTTTTCTGGAGGAGGTCCTTCCCCTCTTGCTGACAGCGCTCCAGTATCTGCTCCCGCTCTTCTGCCTTCTGGGTGAGCTCCCCGATTTCCAGGCACTTTTGGGAATACTGCTCAGAAAGCACCTGCAGTTCCCGCTTCAGTGACTCCATGTCCAACCTGCCAAAGAGGCACCAGCTCATCGCTGCCCCAAAGCCCTTGTCAGCTCCTAGCACCTGGCATTGCCTTCCCCCGCCATCCCATGGCCAGCCTCTGCCCACATCAGTCATTAGCACAAGACAACATTCCCTGTGAACACAAGCTTCAGTTTCCACACTCCTGCACATGAGTGTGGTGCTTCTTGGAGCTCCAAGACATGTAGACAAAATTGAGGAGTTTTCCATAAAGAAAACAGAGGGGAAATAGCTATAGGTATGAGGGAGGTGCTATAGGGAAAAAAGCAGGGGGCAAACCTCCCTTCCCTACAGCTGCAGCAGCCCTGGGAGCCACTACTGGGCATTCAGCAGCCCTGAGGAGCGAGCTAGGGAAGTGGCAAGAGGAAAAGCTCAGGGCTAGAGCTGCAGGTGGGGTGTGGTGACAGTGGCACAAGGTGGCGTCATCGGACAAGGGGAGTGAGAGAGACGCTTTCTTACTGGTGCTGCTTCTGGAGGGCTTCTGGGAGCATGCTGCATTGCTGGAAGCTCCGTGTCCTGCCCAGCTCCTTATTCATTTCCTCTCGGTGGGCTTTCTTCAGTGCCTCAATGGCTACAGAGGGAGACAATAAGAAATGGGGAATCAGGCTGTGCCAGTGTCATGAAAAACACACTGGAGAACTGGCTAAGCTCTCACAACTGCAGCTTCCCAGATCTGACTCTGCAGATTCCCCCTTTCCCTTCTTCCCTCAGGGTATGCCCCACCGTCTCCACACTCCAGGATCATCGTGCTGACAACGGGACTAACACAGAGCACTGTGGAAGCACTCTACTACTTCTGCCTTGCCCCCCTACAAGAAAATGCTAGTCCCCTCACACCCATACACAGAGGTATGACCCCATTTTCTTCAGTATCTTTACCACCCCATCTCCACCAGTGCCACAGGAGTGAGAAGCATCAAAGCTCACACTCCAGGGAGCACCAGCCTCAAACCAGTACAGTCAACAGTGTGGCTCCAAATGACTGGGATGATTGGCTTCTGGCAAGAGACATTGGGGAGAGGCAGGAGGGACCTAGCTGAGCAGGAGCACAGCTTGGTGTTTGCTCCTACCTGCTGCCGTTGCTGCTGCCTCCTCTGCCAGGAGCCGCTCCTTCTCCTGCCGCAGCCGCTCCAGCTCCCGCTTGTGGTGCCTCTGCAGCTCCTCCATCACTTGCTGGTGAGATGACTCCATCTCAGCCAGGCTGCGTTCACAGGCCTCCTGTTATCAGGAGGAAAGGAGGTGTGAGAGACCAGGAGGGAAGAGGGAAGGGCTTGGGCCAGGACAGGCACCTGACTGCAAGTTCAGGGACATTTTGAAAGAAGTGAGACTACTTCCCAGGAGGGCCTTTTCCTTCTGAAAGTGAGGTGGCACTTTAATCACTGAACACAACTATTTGACAGGGAGACACATCTTGCAACCTGCCCTTTGTGCTTTACAGAGGAATAACATTCCTCTAGCTCTTAAAATGAAAGCAGCAAGCAGGAACGTCCCTCGTGGTCCAAGAGCTGGGAATAACATGCCTGACACCACAGACCCAACCCTACACCAGGCTGCACTGCCTGGCTGGAAGAGATCAACAATGGGAACTGCATCTCAGTATCTGCCTTTTAAATGAAGCAGCGTACCCTGGAATCAATGAAAACTGAGCCTCCTCTCCTGAAAAGTGACACGCTGCACTATCCTGTGACATGATGGAGGCTTCCAAAGAGCCCTCGCCACAGCCTAATGGTTAGGGATCCTCCTCACACAGCTCTTCCTCCTTTTTGATGGCTCTGAGACCAAGGGGATGGTTCTTTCTGTGCTGAGTGCTATGGTCAACTCGAGTTATAGCAAAGCAAAGAGGTTCCCACCTTGGCGCCTTGGAGCCTTTGCTCCCCCTCTAGATGTTGGCAGCACCTCCCTGAGCCTCTCAGGAAGGATTTGTTCACCAAGGAACTGTGCCACTATGATTAATAGCCTGGGCCTCAAAGACATCAGCAGAGAGCTAGGAAGTCATCACATCCCCCAACAACTCCTTGCCATCCCCACTAAGGACTAAGGCTCATACAAAACACACTGGAACATGTTGTATGAATGCAAACCCTTTCTGGCTACTCCTCTCTACTGTGATGAGGGAAGCTGGGAAGCTTCACAGAACAACAGAGGAAAAGGTGAGGAATCAATTTGATGATCTATCCACGGACCAGTGGCAACCCTTGGCAGACAGAGAGAGCAAATCCTTTTTTGAAAGCCCTAGTTTGGCCTCAGGTGTGAAATGTTGGCTTTTTGAACCAAGTTATTAGGAAGGTAAGGAAGTTCCGCCCCACTGCTTTTGCTTTTATTTTTTTTTTTTTACATAAAGAGGCCTGTAAGCTGTAAATATTAAATCATGGTAACATAGAGACTGGCTGGGTGCTACAGAACTTGTGGGTTTCTTTATCTGTGCTAGGTACAGCCAACCCTGTGGAACAGACTTCACCAGCCCCAGTTTCCTGCCCTGCCAACCCCCTCTGCCCCAACATCTTCCAGCATGTAAGGCCCATACTGAAAACCCCACTGTATGGTCGAACGGCAGCCTCCACACAGGAAATCCCTGCGGCCGTGACCCTGCTTGCTTTGGATGAGTCCATGAGAGGGGAAAATAAATAAACAAAGAGAAGTGAGAGGATGAAGCATGAGCAAATTCTGCTTTGCTGGCTCTTCCACGTGCTGTCCCAGCAAATGAATGGGCTGTGCTGTCAAAGTGACCTTCAAGGGTTGGGCTGTCCCCAGGGACTGACTGACTGCTTTTAACAAGACACACGGGAGCCCCAGTTAGCAAGAACCACATGTGGTGAGCAGCAACCACCAGGGAAGGACCAGAGGCTCAGCAGGAAGCTGGTGATCCACTCCTAGGCTGGGGGATGGCTCACCCCCACGGCCCAGGATAGCATTGTGCCCACATGCAAAGCAGAACACAGATCCTGCACCTCTTCCCCAAATGATCCTTCTCTCCCTTTCTACCCTGGCCCCCTTAAGGCCAGGCAACATACACCAGCCTTTATGTAATTAATATTGATTACAATTGGGTCCAGTTAGGGTCACCATGGCAACCCAATGATTAGCGATACCTGCTCGGCAATAAGCTTTGTGCCAGCATTTCCCAGTTTGATACTGGGAGGACCCCCCCAAGCCCTGGGTCCCACACCCTACTCACCTGTGAGATGTACCCTCGGGGCACATGGCTGTCCCCCTGGGATTTTGCTGCCTCCCGAAGGCTCTCATTTCTGGCCCGGCAGGACTCCAGCTGTGCCCGCAGTGACTGGATCTGTGCCAGGGAGGACAGAGAAAGATGTTCAGCCAAAGGCGGAAAACTGCCATGGCCTGAACAACATGCCTCATCCAAACCCTGTCCTCTCTGGTGGGGAGGACAACACACGGCCAATTGAGGCCTCTGCTTCCCCAGCAGCCTGCCAAGAGATCAAATCAGCCCCAGCCTCATTAGTGCCAGTATGGAAAGGAGGAGACATCCCAGCTTTTAGAGGTGGATCCATGCTGGAGAAACTCACCACTGCATGGCTCCTTTCAAAGGCTGGCAGGTGAAATGCTTGCAGGCTTGGGGATGGCCAGAGAAGAAAGGCTGTGAATGTACTCACAGGAAACACAGATTCCACACAAGTAGTGCCACCAAATAAATTATCCTGGACCAAAACATGCTCTGGGGAACCTCTGCAGGTGTATGAGAGCTGGCCTCTAGCCTTATATTACCAGGTTCCAAAAGCTTCCATGCACTCAAGGAGTCAGAAAGAACGAACATCTCTCTGCACCTCTGCCTTGCTCTTCTGCAGAGCCTCCTGTAGCCAAGTACCACATTAAGAGGCCACCAGTATCAGAGAGGAGGTTTCCGAGAGGAGGGATGCTCTTACCTCCTTTTTCAGTGCCTCATTGGTGTCTCCCTGCCCGCCCTTGCTCTGGTTCAACAGTGTTGTCAAAGGCACCCGGTGCAAGTCCTTCAAGGGCAGGCGCTCCAGCTCCAGCCATTTCTTCTCTATCTCCTCATTCAGACGGATCCGTTGGTCCTCCGAAAGTGGAGGTGTGGGGAAGTCCTGCTCCCCGGCCTTGCAGGAAGGGTCTCCTGCTGGGCCATCGCTGTCCAGGACCCTGCCATTGGGGGACTCGAACCATTTCCGCCTCTCCTCTGAACGGACGGCCAGATCCCGCTCCAGCTCCTCATACTTGGGAGCCCGGTCAGAGATCCTCAGGCTCCCTTTCGTCCTCTGCAGGGACCCCTGATTTCCAGGGTCTTGTGGCAAGGGAGACAGCTCCACATAGTCAAAGGCATGGCGCTGCCCATCTGCCTTCCAGTGACTGCCCTTTGAGTTCCCCTCTGAGCCTGAGCCCGGCCGCTGCTGCTCCTCCGCCTGGAGTGAGCCTTTCTGGGGAACACAGTTACGGAAGTTCTCCTTGTCACAGTCAGGGAGTCTGAAAGCAGAGCAGAAACTGGTGAAGAAGAGGCACTATGTGGGAAAGGATGCCAGCAGAGGCACTGCCAACGGCTCAAGGCTCAGGCCCTCACTCAGCCCAGCCTTACAAAACCCCATCCTGAGTGCAGAGAACCTGTACCATCCCATCCCTCAGGGAAATGGATTTCTCCACCAGGCAGCAAGGATCCACCCTGGTTCCAGCTATGCTGGTGGAGTAACCAGTCTAAACTTATGTGGTGAGGCAAAAAGCAGGTACAAGAAAGAGAGCCATCACATTCTCAACCCCTGTTGCTGGCTAGTGTAACCAAACCACTTTCAGAAGGAGCAGAGGGCAGGGCTGATCTGGGAGTGGTGAAATTTCCAGAGGGGCCTTCCTTGCCCTTGCTAGCCGGGGTAGAGGGACAGCAAGGGAGAAGAGGACAAGCAGCACTAAGCAGCTCTTACTTGGTGACATCTGGAGCACTGACTGGGCGCACATTCTTCCTCAGGGCCTCGATCCAATTGCGCCGGATGCCAGAGGTCATCGCTGACAGGGTGAAGACGGCATCCTTTGTCTGCAACAGGGAGGTGACAGAGGCCCTCTCAGCACCCAGTGGATGTGCAGCAGCTCCCTTTTGCTCCTTGAGACCCACAGCCACTTGCATACACCAGTGCTGGGCTGTTAGAATGGCCATCCTCTGTCACAGGCTCTTGGGAACAGGTGGAGGGGTGGGAGAGGAGAGGCAGGAGGAGTGTTTGAGGGGGATCCTTCATGAGATCGTCTCCAAGCAAAGGTAAAAGAAATCTTTTTGGCACATGTGCATTGGTGCAGTCCAGCTGTTCAGGTGCCAGGAGTCAGGTGCCAGCACTGGTGTACAGCAGCAGGGCACAGGGAAACCCAGACCATGAAGTGTCCATCCCTGCACACTCACAGAAATACCAATTCTCATGCTGCCTTAGCAGCCACCTCCTGCTGCTACAACAAATAGCCAGGGACAGAACTGTACTGGGACTGGATCCAGGGTACAGGTTGTCACTCATGGTCAGCCAGGTTACATTGAGATCTGTGCTCACCACTCTGCCCCTGCAGCTGTGGAAAAGTTGCCTTGGCCAACATGTCACTTAGACACTCCTGGCATTTAGCTTGGCTCCTGGATTGCCTCCAGTACAGCCTTCAGCCAGCTTTGCAAAGCCTCCTCCTCCTCCTCCTTCTTCCCTTTGCAGGCAGGCAGCCCTGATGTCCCAGAGCACTGTCACCAATGTGTCAAAAAAACAACCTTGGGCCACCGTGCTGGCACAAGATCTGTATAAATTGCCTCTCAGCATCTCGACATGGGAGGGAGCACACATTCCCACGCCGTTGGTGCTCCACTCTGTGCACGTGGTGCTGGACACTCACGTGGATCTGGAAGCCGTAGTTGCGCTGCACCGCGAACTCTGTCACATCTGTGCAGGAACGGAGGTCGATTTCTCCGTCAAGGTCATCAGCCTGCAAGCACAGCCACCCGCTAGGACATCAGTGCTCAGCCAGCTTTGAAAAAGGCCACCTCTGCCTTCATCCCACAGTTCCCTGGGAGCCAGGCTCAGCTCTTTGGGAGCCAGGCTCAGTTCCCCAGCACAGCATGGCCTCTTCTAACCTAAGGGCTGCCAGCAGCATGGATGGAGAGCATCCCAGATACCCAGCCACAGGACCAGCCCTTCTCCCTACCTCCCACCACTGACAGTGCCCCCAGACCTTGCCACCCTGCCTTCATCCTCTTCATCCCCCCTTGGCAAAGAGCAGCTTGGCACCTCTGCCATCCTTCAGGAGGACATGGTGCTGTTGCTTGTCCCTGGTCACACCAGAGCTGTGCTTCTCTACCCCCAGCCAGGAAGGAAGAAAGGGCTGGCGAAGGGCTGGCCATGCTTACCTCCTCTGCGTTCGAGTCTCGGTAATACCTCAGGCTCGAGTCAGTCAGCACGAACCAATGTTTCTTCCACTGCAGGAGCATCGGGCAGGGGGAGGGAAGGGAAAAGACAGGAGGGAAATGGATAGGCAGTTACCAGGGAAAGTGTAGGAACAAGGAGGGATGCTCTGCACTATGACCTCTCAGCCTTCTCTTCCCCCTCCTCCCTCCCAGATCCCTCTCGTGACCCTCAGCTGGGAGAGAGGCACTCGATGAAGGTGTCTCACTCCACAGACAGAGTGAGACACCTCCACCAAAAGTTTCCCACTTCCTTTCCCAGCAGGAGAGACCTCAGTAAGCAAAGAGGAAAGAAATCAGCTGGCTCACTGGGGCTCTCCAGCAGCAGGGGATAGGGGAAGAGGCAGACTCTCATCTGAGGCTTACCTCTCCCGGCTCGTCCAGGATGGACATCCACCCCTTCTTGAAATTGAGAAGATCCGGCTGGAAAACAAAACAGAGAATTACTGTCTTGGAGTGACCCACAAAAGGGCTTTCCATGCCAGGGGGTGGAATGGAAGGTGAGTCCCCTGTGGCAGAACAAAAATGGGAATAGCCTTTTAGGAAACTCATGGGGCTATGTGACCCTATGGCAAAAGAAAACTGGGCATAGCTCTCAGCAGCAGGTACTTGTTCCTGTAAGAGGAAGCAGGAGATAAGGGAAGAGGCTTAAAAAAGGTAAAGGAAAATATGCAGCAAAGAGGTTTCCACAAGATGCCTCAGAGGTATTTATTCAGAGAGGTGGAGGCAGGGACAAGGAGAGCGGGCAGAAGAGAGTGCTCTACCACCACCAGTGGTCCTCCTCAGACATGGAGGCAAAGCCACAAAGAACCAGACAGGCCTTGTCTCAGCTCTGGCCATCCATGCCCCAGAGCTATGTCCCTCTGGTAAGTTCACCACCAATCATTTATTAAAAACATAGTAGCTCAGCTCTCACCAAAAACCTAGAGGAGGCAATTCAACAGCTGTGAAAACACACTGACTTTAAACAACGTGCAGCAGGGTAGAAATGAAGTCAGTGCTTGATCCTCTCCTCTCTCCCTCCAAGGTTCAACACTCTCTGAGATTCTGAGGGTTTTTCTCTTACCCAGCTCTTTCTGCTCCCTCCCACTACAGAGCCTGCCCTCTGCCCAGCCACAGCTACAGAAGATAAGGATGAAGAGAATTTCACCCAGATTATCCTGTGCCACAAATTAGTTTCCACACATTCTCTGCCTCCTCCTAACCTCATGTTGCCGGTGCAGCATCCCAACCAGTTTATCTTCTTCCCAAGGTGGAGCACCAGAGAGCTGACTCAGGGGAACCTTTCTCCCTAGCTTTGTCCTCAGCCAAACAGGCTTGAGCTGGTCCCTCCTCCCACCCCTGCTGGCTCCCAAGAAGTTGCACCATCCAAGAATTCAGTCCAATGCCTCTTCTCTCATGGAAGTCAGTTTGCCAGCTTTCTTTGGCAGCTGAACTAGGCAGGGACAGTGTTGGAGAAGTGACAGTATCAGAGGTCCAGCACCAGACCTGCCAGTCCTGTGCAAGCCACCAGCAGTCCCCATGTCACAATCACCAGCTGAGATGGAGCTGGTGAGAAGGAGATGGCTCAGCAAGCTGATGGCCACTCCATGTCCCCTGAACAAGCCCAGTGGCCAGCCACAGCTGCCTCACAAGCCCAGCTCCCTGGCTGTACAGCCAGGCCAAGCCTTTCCCTGCTTTCATCTCCCTGAGCTGCTGCTCGTGGGTTACACCCAAGGTTATGGGGCGGCAAAAGCCGAGTATGTGCCGGCCCACCCTGGTGCTCTGGCTGTTGGTTCAAGCAGCAGCAAGGAGTCCTGCCAAGGGGAGGTCACTGCCTGCTACAGCTTCAGGCCTGGCCAGGAGCATCTGGCAGTCCCGAGCTCCCTGGGAAGGGAGGGAAACAAGAGCAAAAGCATGTGGGGGGGGCTCCCAAACCTCACCTCCTGCTGAGGTAACAGGCACTGCTGGCAGCTAGGAGACAAGGGGGATTTATGCATCCCCATCAACCCAGATTTGTGGTGGCTCCACTCCTGCCCTGAGAAAGCACCCCAAAAATTAATTCTTTCTCTGTGGCAGCAGCTCCACTCTTCTTCCCGTTATTCCTTCCAGTCCCGTGACTTAAGCTCCAGCTCTGAATTCAGAGTGGTGAGAGAGAAGGAAAGGAGACAAAACATCAAAGTACAACCACCCCCACCTGGGACGCATGTGTGCTCAACAGAAGAGAGAGAGACAGGCAGGCTCCATGGAGGCAGAAAAACAATATAGGGAGAGAGTGGGGCTGTCATACAGATCAGCTGGGTCTCATCTTATTGAGAATTTACAGTCCCAAAGCATTAGGTGCCAAAATCATTAATATTAACAGAATGCATGCCACTGGATAAACTGCCATGAAGTCCTGCCAGAACTGCTGCCCCAAATGCAGTGCTGCGGCCAGAAAATCCTCCTGGAGGGCTTTTCCCAAGCAGGCAAACTGCACAGGGTTTCTGCTTTCCTTGCCAGCCCTAAACACAGAGCCGCAGCTCTACAGAATTGTCTTTGAACTATTCTTGTCATAGCGGGGTCGGTACCATAAGTTGAGGCCTCAGTTGATACACAAAGTGCTTAAAGCCACTTTTCTTCCCTTCCCCTCAACCAAATCCAGTTTCCTGGTTCAGCATAAAAAACTGAGGATATTGTCAGAGAAGCACGCGGGGTTCAAATAGAACCCCTTATCCAGAGGAAATGGCTCAGCAGTGGAAGGAAGAAACATCCCAGAAAGCCGAGCTGCTGGGAGAGATCCGGGTGCCAGAGACACAATGATGTGGCAGGATGCACCCCTGGCAAAATGCGTGGCCCTGCAGCTCGGGGCTGCAGATGCCTTGGGAGGTGGTGGCAATGATTTTGCCCAGTTGCATCCATACCCCCCGGAGTTTTATGTTCAGCCCCACAGCTGGCCAGGTAGAGGCACTGGAGGGGGTCTCAGGTAGCTGGGGACATAGGTGATATCTGGAAAGACTGGCTTGCAAGAGCAGGTTAAGGAGCAGCAGCTGCCTTACCTCTAGTTGAAGAAGGGCTACAGCGAAGGTGATAACAGTCTGTAAGTATCCGAAGAATGTAAACACCAAAGAAGGAATAGGGACAGGGTGGGAGCAAAGGAATGGCTCCTGCGTAGTACTGAGACGCCAGGATGGATAAGTGGAGGAGAAGAAAGAGGCTGTGGAAGGCTGAGAAAGCTCAGTGTCCGAGCAGGACAGTCAGGTGTGTCCTTTCTTCACCAGCCTTTGTCATCACCGTGCCTCCTGCTCTTCCCAAAAGCTTCCCAGCACTATAGGTTCTGGGGCACTGCTTCCTCTCACTTCCGGGAGATCATGCAAGGGGCTCTCAAGCCTCCCGGAAAGCACAAATGTCTTCTTCACTCCTCTAAAAAGGGAACCCGCTTCATAAGGCGTGGGTCCCAGGGTCAAAACACAAAGCAAAACCGCTCCAGCTCAGTTGGGTGAAAGCAAAATCACTCCCAGGCTGCAACACACATGCAGCTCCCGAATCTACACGTGCACTAAGAGCCAGCGGGCGACGGGCTCTCCCTTTCCCACCGCCCCCGTGCGAAAGGCCGGCGGGCACGGCCCAGCTCCATTACCCTGCTCGTGGCCGGCCGCCGCCTGTGCCAAGGAAGGTTCGCCGCAGGGCCAGGATGCTCCCTGCCCTAAACCGCATCTGTTTCCCACAGGGAGCAGGAGCTCCCCGCGCCCGGGGGGGCACCAATTTCGTATCCGACTGCGGTCATAGGTGCAGCGAGCTGGCCTGGCCTCAGCCCGGTACACGCTCACGCTTATCAGGGTGCAGTGGTGCCCACCGGGGCTGAAGCGGCCAGGGGAGTTCGGGGTGGACCCCGGCAGTGATGGAAAAGGGAGCCAAGGCAGAACCGCCACAGCCTCGAGTCCCGGGCCAGAGTCCCCCAGGGAGCGGCGGCCAGAGTCCCCCAGAGACCCCGGAGCGCAGGGACCCCTGGAGGCGGCGGCTGACAGCTGGGTTCCCCCGCCCCCTCCCAGCCCCGAGCTGTCCCCTGGCTCCGGAGGAAAGTGTCCCCGCGATCATCGCCCGCCAAGTCCCGAACCCCAAGTCCCGACTCACCGTCATGGCGGGGGCGCCGCTGCCGGCGGGGCCGGGGTCGCGGCGGGGCCGGGCGCTGGCAGCCAGGGCGGCGGGACGGCTTCAGCGCCCGGGCAGCTTCCGCGGCCCCACCATGCCCGCTCCGCCGCCCTCCCCGCGATCCCTGCGCGCCTCTTTCCTTTTATTTTTTTTTAAGAAAAAAAAAAAAAAAAAGGAAAAGGAAGACGCGGAGGGGGGAGAAAACCACCCCAAAAAACTTTTCTTTCCTCCCCCAGAACTTCCTGGGAGGACCCGGGCAGGCCAATGGCAGCCGCCGCCACCGCCCCGACCGTCCGCAGCCAATGGAGCCGCCGGGGCGGGAGAGGCCGCCGGTCCGCACGGAAAGGGGCGGTGGCCCCGGTGCGCTTGTGACGGGACGGGGCGATGCTGGGGCTCAACAGTGTCCCCTTCTCGCCGCGCTGGCCCGGGAAAGGTGAAGCCCAGAGAGGGACGGGTTCAGCTGCTGCTGCCCCGGGAAGAGACTGCCAGGAGCCCAGCCCCTACCCAGGCAGGGTTTGCGCTCAGGCTGGGATTTTTCGCAGGCAGGGATTTTCAGCAGGGCACACAGTGGTGTCCTCGCCTTGGCTCCTGGAGCTGCTCGGTTGTATCCAACCAACTGAACCTCTCTGGGCTCGTGGCAGGGGTGGTAGGAGGTCGTGGGGAGACTCCTGGTGCCTCTGGAAAGCCACACCAGCTGGCCTCACTCAGGAAAGGGAATTGCTCGAGAGAGGGTCCCCCAAAGGAAATGGGGAGAAGGACTGTGCATCACAAAATGCCAGGCTCTACTGGACAATCACACCAAGGTGATGCTTCTTGCTGCAAGGCAAAGGGAGGGTGACAGTGCTGAAGAAACCTGGCATAGGTGGAGTGATCTGGCCCAGTTATACAGGGCAAGTTCAGGGCTTTGGGCTCCTCTCTGGCCTGATGCAGGGAAGTGAGGGAAAGGATGTCACCCGTTTCGAGTTTGAGGCCTTTGACAGCCCCTTTCCTGGCTGCAGTTTGTCCTTGTATAAAGAACAAATCCAGGTTCTAGCAGAGGATGACCTGGCTGAGATGACTGATGATGTGCACAGAGGGGGACAGAGGCAGGAACTTGTGTGCAGCTGCCAGCTACATGGGCTCCCGGAATACTTTCTGCAGCCCTCCGTAGCTGCTGCAATGCCAACACAATACACCCTATCCTCTTTCACACCCCTATAGCCCACTTCATCTCTGTAAAACCCTTTGTGCCATCACAGCACTGACCAATAATAAAGCAAAGGAAAGCAGCTGTACTGAGATTTTAGTCCCAGGTCTACTGTTTGCCCTTCTCTGGCTTTATGAAAAGGCTTTGTGCCTCAGTTTCCCCATTTGAGAACTGGGTGAAGGACAAAGTGAAGGAGAGTGTTCGTGACCATGGCGTTCAGGACATCATGGGAAGGCAGCACCATACTAGACCTGCTCAGGTCAAGTGCTGGAGACCTAGGTCCTGCTTACAGTCACCCCCAGAGAAGGGCAGCTACCCCTCCTCACAATTCCCAGGGCCTGGCCCCTACCTTGTTGCGCTTCTTACTGGCATTCCAGTGTGGCTGCAGGCTTCCTGAGGAGCCAGTGCTGCTTTGCAGTGGGAAGGTGCTTCCACCCAGCTGGGGCTGCAGGGGAGAAAGCAGGAGTTGAAGCCACTGGGGTTTAGTCCTCACCAGATCCTAGCATCCATCTCCTGGCGTGGGCCAGGGAAGAAAGCATCTTCCCTCTTCCCAGTGCCAGGTGGGCAGTACAGTTTCTCTGGAGGATCTCAGGGAATCAGGGTGCACATAATTGCAATCCAGGGGACCCACCCAATCTATGATTGCCAGTTTTAGGTCTTGCAGGGTCCCCATCACCTCTGCATCCTGCCCTACTCACATGGTAAATGAGAAGACTCTTGTTCCCCCAGTCAGTTGCCAATGGCTTCTCAGGGTTGTGTGTATCTCGTGTGTGCTCAGGACCTTTCCAGTCCTCCTCCAGATGTGCTGGACTCTCAGGCCTTTTCCAGCTATCATCCGACTGTACTCCCACATCCAGACACCTAGCAGGATTTTTCCAGTCCCTTTCCAGCTGGCGCATCACATCTGCATGGCACATGGGCATCTCTTGGCGCTTCCAGTCCTTCTCCCACACCTGTGCTTGGTGGGCATCCCCCCGGCCCCTCCAGTCCTGCTCCAGTGGTCGTGTTGGGCTTGTGGAGCACAGGGGCTTGCCTTGCCCTTTCCAGTCACTGGTGGTGCCCTTTCCAGGTTGGGAGGATGTCAGCTTGTCCCGGAGGCTCTGCCAGCTGCATTCGGATGGCTTCCTGGGCCCTGCAAGGTGCAGTGGCTCCCCTGGCTTCCCTCGTTGCCTCTCTGCTCCCCGCACCAAGCTGGGAAGCGAGATCTCCTTTTGGCTTTTCCTTGTGCTCTCGGTACGTCTCCCAGGACTGAGGGCCCATGGTGGTGGCCCTGCCCGGCTCAGCCTGACATTATCTGAGCCCTTCCCAACTCCTGTGGAGTGCAGGAAATCCCCTCGGCTCTTCTTCTCCAGTGCCTGCCGTATACCCCCTGCTTGCCAGGTGGCTCGGCCCTTGTCCGAGTTTGAGGGGCGGGCAGGCTCCCCTCGGCTTCTCCAGCTTTTCTCAGTGTGACAGGGAGGGTTCAAGGGCTCCCCTGCTCTCCTCTCCGATCTGCAGGCTGGGCTTGCAGAGCGTGGGCCCTGGCTGCCTCTGTCCAGCAGCCAGCCAGGGCTGGCAGGGCATGGGGAGTCCCCCCGGGTCCTGCTGGCCTTCTCAGGGTGCCGAGCTGGGCTGGGGGAATGCCGGGGCTCCTTGGGGTCTCTGCTGCGCTGCTCAAGCTGCCAGGAGAGTCGTTGACCCTGGGTCACAGGGGAGAGAGAGCAGGGAGTTGTCTTAAAAAGTGCCAATGAGCAGAACAAGACAGGATTAGGGCTGGAAGGTGATTTGGTTAAATGGTTCCCCAGAGAGCAGTTGCATTCCTGTGCATGAAAGTCAGTCCATACTGTAGAGAAGCCGCTTGCACCCAAAGGGTGAAAGGGCTGCTGCATTCTAAGAGCCAAGGGTCCCAATCCATGACAGAGGGAGAGCTGGGATGGAAGGGAAGAGGGAGAAGGGGAATGAAAGAGAAAAGCATGTGGCAGAAGTAGAGTAAAATGTGACAGGAAAAATCAACTCAGCTTGCACAGCTGAAATGAGGTCCTGCTGTGCGGCCAAGCCTCACCTCTCTGGGCAGGTTGGGGCTGGACCGCCTCCGAGTTAGGTGGCCTTTGCTGGGTGGCACCGGCGTCTTGCCATCGAGCCGGTCCACACGGCCCTCCTCCAGAGCCTGGAAGGCCTCCAGCGTCTCTGATTTCCTGTGGGCACACACAGTTGGTCCAGCTGCTACCCTGCTCAGCTTGGAAGCAGAACCCCTGCAAACCCTGCTCCACCTTAGCCTGACCCCACAGACCTCCACCTGCCCCAGACACTGTGTGTGTCATAGGCTCTCCCTGTCCCCATCAACTACTTCAGCTTTCATATCCTGCTACCTCACCCATGTCTTCTTCTCACTATTCCTCAAGCTTCCCTCCATCCTTACATCCCATCCGCTTGCCCATGATACTTTCCCAGTCCCTCTTTATGTCCCCTCCTGCTCTTTGCTGCCAGTACTGGAGGTCTCTTGCTCCTCCAGCTAAAGCCTAAAGAACTACTGGGTACTTTTTGGCATCCCCCATCATTTTCTGAGTGGTTCCTACAGTAAATGTGGAATCCCTGGGGAGCTATTGATGGTGGAACTGAAGAACACCTCTTTCCTTCCCCTTTTACTGTGGGGAGCCCTGCTTTGCAGCATGTCCTGCAGCTTCCAGGTGGCTGTGAGAATGAGGAAGGTAGGCTGCTCCCTTCTAGCAATGCAGCGTAACTCCAGCCTTCCAACAGCTTCAGCTGTCCATGTGCCGCAATGGAGGAGGCTCTGAGCCTAGATCCAACCCTTGCTTTGAGGGAAATTTAAGCACAGCTGAAAGCTGAGCTCTGCCATCTAGCCCTGCCTTCCCCCTGAAGCATGGCGATTCAGAGGTAGGGGCTCCCCCAACAGCATAGAAGGGCAATCCCCTGCCTCTGCCCACTGTGGAGTCCTGTTACTTCTCACCTGCGTTTGCATCCAAATATCCTCTCCACCTCCACTCGGCCAGGGCTGAGTGTCCGGGAACCACAGTGGTCAGCAGCGTCCTGCTGGCCGAGGCGCTTGGGCTTGGGCAGGTCTGCCAGCACCGTGTACTCCTGTCTCTCCAGTCCATGCCGCCCCTCAGTACCCCCGCTGCCAGAGTGCCCATGGGACTCCCGAACCCGTGGGCCAGAGAGGGGTCCCCTGCCACCCAGCAGGTTACTGCGGGCTGGCAGTGAGCCAGCTGGGGCACGCGGCAGAGTGGATGCCCAAGGAGGGTCAGTTTTTCGGTGCTTTGGCCAGCTCTCCTCAGGCTTCTGGCTGGCAGGACGGTGCTCTGGGACGGGGAGAAGGCCGTTACTGGGGGAGGCGTGAGCGACGCGGGATGCCACCACATCCACGGCAAAGCAGGTCTTCGGAGGAGAGCTAGAAATAGTCCAGGAGGGCAGAGATAAAACCCAGACTCCCTCGAGGCATGGTGGGAGCACTGGAACACAGCACTTTGAGCTGAGGGCATGCCAAACCATGCAGATAGAGAGCACCTGAGATGCCCACAGTTGGCAGTCAGCACACACACAGATGGAGTCTCACATTGTGCC
Source organism: Prinia subflava (assembly GCF_021018805.1). Lineage (NCBI taxonomy): Eukaryota > Metazoa > Chordata > Aves > Passeriformes > Cisticolidae > Prinia > Prinia subflava. The sequence continues at coordinate 21,858,755 of NC_086250.1, read as the reverse complement.
CATGGATGTGTTGAACACTTCCTGGGACTAGAACTGGATAAAGAGATGCTAAATCTAAACAGAGATCTGCCTTGAACCTCAGAGACCCCTGGGTAGAAAGCAAACTAGAACCAGGATCTCACACAGGAGCAAACCAAGAGTACCTGCTTTGGATGGACAAATTTCCTTCTTAAAGCCCTGGACTTCAGTTCTCACCCAGGATCCAGAGGGAACAGGTTGAGCCCACCTGGGTCTGTCTGCCTGTGGGGCTCGTGACTGCACCTCCTCCTTATGGCCCAAGTAGCGCATCATATCCCGTTTGCCTGATCCCAAAGTGCTGTCCCACAACCGGGTCATTTCCCCTTCCTGGGAGAAAAGATAGGGCAGATCTCTGCAATGGGGACTAGTAGCTTTTGTGAGCTGGAAGGCGATAAAAGTCTATTTGAAAGTTTACAGCCTGTTTGGCCCAAAGCTGCTGGTAAAAAGGAACCAGAAGAGGAGCTGTGTGAGTATAAGATGATGCCAGACCAACAATGGCAAGAAACAAATAGAAAAGTCCACATGGGAGTATCCAAGAGCAAATCTCATGAGCTCTTTAGTGGGATAGCCTCCTTTGTGGAGACTGAAAGTCTTAGCTGATCCCCCCTTGCATCTCAGGACCTTAGAATCATAGAATAACTCAAGTTTCAAGGGACTCATAAGTATCATCAAATCCTAACCCTAATCGCCTCCCTGGTGGAGCACTTGATGGGCTCCTTCTTCCATCTGCCCAAGGCAGGAGAGGCTGAGGGGCAAATTCAACATGTCTGTATGCCCAGGAACCTGCTGAGTGGGCCCAGCAAAAATGGCATAGAAGGGCCAAGGGAGCTGGGGAGACCAAAATAACCCAAACCACAAGAGATCCCCATCTCACCCTGGCAAGCGTAGAGTTGGCTTCAGCACAGGCGCTGGGGTCGGTGCCAATTTCTCTGTGCTCACCCTCAGCTCCGGGGCTGAGTGGGGGATATCCCCTGCTCTCGTGCCAGCTGTGGGGCAGGGAGAGAGGACAGCTGGTGGTCAGCACAGCCCGCAGAGCTTAGGGGCAAATGACAGCACTGGCAGCCCCAGCCACACTGACTCACTCTCTACTGGATGGGCAGAGGCTGGCAGAGCCCATCCTGAGACCGCTAGCCTTGCTCTGGAGGGAATGAGGATGAAGGAGACTATTTCAGGGGCCCCCTGGCCTCTCCAGGGACAGCCCAGAGGAATGGTTAGAGGGCATGGCATGGGGGTTTCTCAGTCCTTATTCCCAGGCACCAGCTTGCAGAGCATCAGGGAGAAGGCAGCTGATTTCCCCCTGCTTGGCTTCCCACTTCCCCTCTCAGTTCTTCCCACCAAAGGCGCTTGTTGGAGCAGCAGGGCTCCCGGCTGGTACTCACCGCTCCGTGCCCTCCGCCGGGCCCACACACACGTATACCTCGCACTGCGGGGCTAAAATGTGGAGGGAGTCCCAGGGCTCTCCTGGGGCTGCGTCGCTGCAGGCATCACGCCCTGTGACCTTCGTGGCATGATCCTGAGAGGAAGAAGGGGTGCAATGGTGCTGTCAGTGTGCCAAGGATGAGGAAGAAGCTGCCCCTTGGAAATGCCTGCTTCTTCTACCTCCTCCGAGAGCAGCCTGGCCTCCAGGGCTCTTGATATCTCTCCCAGCCCACCACTGAGATTTTTCTCCTCCATCAAGAGGCCAGAGAAGCCCAGCACGCTCCTATTTGATGCTGAATGTTGCAGACATCCCAGAGACTGCATGTGTGGATGAGGGTTCAGGGAAACTTTCCCCCCATGTTGGCACTGATGCTGCTGGTAGCTGCTCTCTCTCACCAACAGGATAGCTCAGGGAGAGGCAGTGGAGCCAAGAGGAAGGAAGATTTTTGCAGAAAGGGCTGTAGTCCCAGCCTCTGCCTCTCTCTGTCAGGGCTTGTAGGCATCTCAGCATCCACCCTGGCCCAGTTACCTGTGGGGCTTATAAGCAGGAGTGGGGGAGGCTCCGGGGAGCCGGCTGTCTGCACTGCATTCCCTCCGGCGTCTCGCCCGCACCAGGATTCGCTCAGAGGTGACAGCTCTGAGCAGATCGAGGGTGAAGGGCTGAGGTAACCTTAGAGGGCCGAAGGCCAGGAGGAGATGGGGAGAGGGTGAGAAAGACAGAGGGAAGCTCATTACTATTTCATCATCCCTGGCCAGTCGCTCCTGGAGGACGTCACACAACACGAAACCCGCTGTGAACATGAAACCAGCTCAGAAAAACGGTCTCCCAGTCGGAGGCAGCCAAGTAGCTTGTGTGTCCAGCCCTTTGTGTGTCCCAAAGGATCGTGTTGGATCAAGGTATCTGGAGCCCAAAACCCCATGAGATTTATCCCTCTCCTGCCTTCTTCTCTGGATACAGCTTGCTGAAGCTGCCTCAGGGACAGAACTGAGCCCTGGCCCCAAGCCAACAGCTGAGGCCACAGAGAATTGACCAGGACCATATTTAAGGTGAGGCAAAGCTGTAAACAGCAAGTGTCAAGCAGAGATTAATACAGGGTAGGTCCCTCCTCTGCCAGTGCCCAGTTCCCTCCTTGCAGCTTTGCATCTGTGACACCTCTGCTTTCCCTTCCAGGGTCTATCCAGCCCCTAGTATCCAGTGTCCAGCACTTCCCTGCTAAGCTTGGTTCCCAGCTTTGGTCTGGCACAGTTAAATTAAGCATTCCTATGCCTGGAAAAACTCTCTGCCCACAGAGGTTTTACAAGAGAAGAAATCTAGAAATTCTGGCTGAGGCTTTGTCTTAGGGATTTCTGTCTCTAAAAAGGCAGGTGGAGTCCCAGTATAGAACAAAGAAGCCCTTAAAGAAGTATCCATAGCCTGCAGGTGGGATGGAGGAGCTCACCTGGATAGCATGCTGGTGAGCCCCTGCAGCTCGGAAACAGTGCTGGCACAGGCTCTTTGCAAATATGTTGGCTTCAAAGTTCATGCAAGGCACGTCATCCACTGAACCAGACATTGTGCACAGCAGAAACGAAGATCTTTGGCTGATGGGCTACTGGCAGGGGCCAGCCAGGAGAAAAAGGAGGAAGGAACAGCAGCAGAAGAAGCTGTGGAAGCACGAATGTTATTTCCAGACTTAATTTTACTGCTCCCAACTGTCCATACTGGAATCAAAGGGAACCCAGGTACAAGGTGATCCATACAAATACAGGTAATAAAAGAAGAATGTGCTCTAGCAGGGACCTCCTTTAGAAGGGGCACTGCACCCTGAAATGACTGCTGACACACCTCAGTTTGAGAGTCCTTGTGAACAGAGGGAATGATGCACAAGTCCTGCTATTTTGTTTGATGGAAATGTTCTTTCTCTCTTAAAAGGCAAAAACCCTAAACCTTTCTTCTTAATTATGTTGGTCATAAAGCTCTAAGCAGCTTAGGAAATTTGGAAACCCACTGAGACTCTTCCTAAACTTGTTAATCCTACTAAAGTTTTGAGGCCTGTAGGACAGCAGACTGCAAAACTGTGAAGGGTAACAAGCATTGCTAGCATGGTAGCTGGCATCCACACTTCTGTTCGGTTTTTTTGCAAGCATCTTGCCCACCATCAACTCCTCTGTCCTCCAGGGTTTGAGAGTGAGTCCTCGGATTTGAGGATGTGATCTGAGCTGGGAGGTTTCTGCCTAATTTGCCTGGAGGAGGCATCAACAGAAGGACAGGAAATCAGACCAGCATCTGAGAGGAGAACATGCCACTGGCACCCTAAACCTGGACACTTGAGTCAGAGCAGCTGATCAAAGCTGAACAATAACCAAGGCCAAACGTCGATGCCAGAAACAAAGCTATAATTTTTGTTTGTCAGTGCACTCATTTTCAGTAGAGTAAGTTGCACTAGGTGCAAGCCTTGGAGCATCCTTCCTCGCACTGAGGCAGGCATGTTTGCTTCACTTGTTCACACAAAATGCTTGACAGGAGCCTAAGCACCCCCTGCCAACGATGCAGCACAAAACACGCCAACATCGCTGCCCACCGCTGCCCACCACTACCCATGGACTGCCACTCGTGGCTGGAGCCCCTGGTACCCCACTGTCTGATGGGCAAATCATTACTCCCCACATCCCTTGGGGCCTACTGTCAGGATAACGCTGTGATCACCAGGGCCTCTAGCATGCATCAGCCGGCCGTACTCAGTGCTCCCAGTACCTCCCAGTACCCCCAGTACCTCAGTTTCCCTATGGCTCCCAGCACCTCGCCGCCCGCCGAGCTCCCCCCTCAATGAAGCTCGCCGTGGGAACCGCGGGGCGCGGAGCCCCGCCCCCTCCCCTCTGATTGGCTGCCGCTGGGCAGTGATTTGAATACCCCCTCCTGAGTGGGCGGTGGCGGCGCGCGGCCGTGGCGCCCCCGGGCGCTGGCTCCCGCGTGTCGCGGGCAGCGGGCGGGCGATCGAGCGGCCAGGCCGGGGCCGGGCAGAGGCGCCGCGCTGCCGCTCGGCCCCCAGCCCTTCCCCTCCGCTGCAGCTCCCCAGGGACCGCCTCACCGCCTGCCCAGGGGCTTCCCCAGTGCTCCCCGCAGGCAGCACCCCATGAGTTAGTCATCCCGAAGCCGAAACAGACGCCAAAGCAGCGGACTTACCCGCGAGCACTGAGAGAGCGAAACGCCACCGTGTACACACCACAGCTCCAACAGGGGGTCATGCCTACCCACAGCACTCAGAGATTTATCTAACGTGGGCTTTACCTACCTACCTACACAAGCCCTTCCTAACCCTCGCTATTTTTAGCATAACGCCCTTAAAATCTGTCCTCCACTGCTCCTTCTACAAGTTGAACTCCTCTTCCGGATGCTGGTGACAGTTACAAAAAATTCAGCTTCAGTTTTGGTTTATTTGTTGAGGGCAGTCTGCAACCCACTTCTCAAACCTATCTACCCCACACAATCCATTATCCAGCTTCCTTTTAGTCCCGGAAAGTTCTCATCACTCTCCCAGTAACTTTTTTCCTCAAGTTGTTTCTGGAACACAATGCTGGAAGCAGCAGTGTGACTGTACTGAGTACAGCCTTGAGCTTGATACACTACAAAAGCAATAACTACAGTGCACTGAGTAGCACACAGCTCACGCACACACTGCAGCCATTCCTCCTTTTTGCTGCGCTCCTATTTTCCCCCAACTGTCTGATCATTTTGGCTCCCAGTCTGCTTTTGATCCTCTGTAATCTCAATTATATTTTTGTATGTGCATGTGTGCAGAATTGCAGTCTAGACAGTGAAAGCCATCATGCATGGCAGCCCCAGTGTGGCAGCCCATGTCAAAGCCCTGCATCTCTGTTTGAGCCTGGAGCACGTGAACAGCAATGCACAGGTGCCCGAGGTGTGTGACCTCAAGCAGAGGTCACGCTTGAAATGCCTGTGGAAAAGAAGATTCACAGGGAGCTGCTGGTCTCTGCTTTTCCTTTCTGGAGCAGAAACTGCACTAACATGTTGATTTTTGCAAGTACCTTACATTTTGGAAGTAACTTATACTTGGAAGCAGCCTCCTCCTGAGCAGCTAAGAGGGGGCAAAAAACCCCCAAATGCTAAAATCCATCTTGAAAGCAAGTGGAAGCAGCAAAGAAGAATCTTAAGTCAGAATCTGGTATGAACTGTGATGTGTCTAGCAAACACTCCACTCACTAACTTCTGTGTGAAAACTCATATTCTCATTTCAATATATGCAGGGGTAGCCTGACTGTACACCCTGTGCGTAACAAAACCAGCAGGCTAGGGCTAAGTCAGTAATTTGCATTACAGAATAAAGCTTTAATCAATCAAATGGAGAAATCAATAGTGTAGTGAACAATCCTGATGGTTAATGCTGCATAGGATTTAACAGTTCTGTTCTCAGTTTTTCCATACACTTTTTTGTGTTTTTTGAATTTGAAAACTCATTTTCTAGCAGGAACTGAAAGATTTCAGAGCATGCAAGGGGCTGTTGAAGATTTCAGCAGACACTTGAGAAAGGCTCAAAAGTGTTATTAGACCAGGGAAGCAGCAAACTACAAGTGAGATTCTTCTAGATCGCCTGGCAGCAAAATGACAAAAACTGAAGTCAGTCTTAACACCTCATCTGGAATAAAACAAGGTCATCCAGCTCTGTTCCAGCTACCATGTCAGGCTGCCTACAGGCTGGGGAAGGCAAGTGATCCATATTCCACACTCCAGACTCCAGCAGATTTCTCAAACAGTACATTTCTTTTACAGTGGCCATCCCAGCTCCAGAGCAAACTCCTCGGGTGAGGAAGCACACAGGTCACCTGTCCACAGTCTCTCCACAAGGCCATATGTCCTGGAGAGAAGGGAAAGCTGCTGTACGATCCAGGCCAAGGATGTCACCTGTCTTTCAGCTTTGAGCTGCAGTCCCCTTGTGTGATACACCTCTCCAAACAGAACTTCCCTCCTTTATCCCTCTCAAACCGATCAAACACACAATGCTCTAGAGCATGTAACTCCAAAAACAGAGAAAGAAATAATTTATTCTCCACACACAAGACCTCTTGGATACTTTGGCTGAGATCCAGTTCAGCATAACACTTTTGGCCTTGCCTGAGTTGTTTGTGCAGCTTTGAAACACCCAAGAACCCTAGGTGAGACAGATGGATAGGTAAGCTCACCCATTAAATCCCATGACCTTTCTGGAGGGGCCTTTAAGGCAATGCTTGAGAACTATTTTGGAGGTGAGAACACCACACACACACACCTTAATAATGTGACTGAGTTTATTCTGTGTTAGTGCCCAAGAACTCAGCCCAGGATGGGGATTCTGAATCCAAGTATACAAGGCACCAGTGATAACAGTGTCCACTTCCTCAGCAATTACCTTCTTCAGAAGGGAAAGGGAAGTGCAAGAGGACCCCATTCCTTACCACGAGCATGTGTGTCACCTGGTTCCTTCCAGAACCCTCCTTCTAGCAGAAATTGTGCTGCTGCTGTCAGTGTTGAGATCGTACCCTCCCCCTTAACACACTTGGGAGAACAGCTCTGTGTGCACACCCTACAAGAAACGATGGAGAGATCTATCAGGCTGGTGCCATTCACTTTAGCGGCTGGTGGCCATCAGCATTGTTCTGATGTTCCCCATGCAGCCTCAGGCACTGCTTTACTCTTTTCTCTCCCATTTCTGGCATGAGGAATCTATTTACTTGCCCATTGCTGGGTTGCAAATTTTTCTGGTGTAGGTTTTAGACACAGAGGCCTTTTCTTTCTTTGTAATTTCCTTTCCAATGCACACATGGCATGGGAGGAGGCCTGGCTGACAGAGGCAGAATACTCCAGGATACTCCACGACAGAGGCCAGCATGCTGCTTGGGCTCACTCCCCTCCTCAGAAGATTCACTCAGTTGTCACCAGTATTCCTAAATCCCAACCATACAAAGTTTTTTCTCTCCCCCTGCTGAGGGCAACCACAGTAAAAAACATACACTGAGGTCCTAAGAAAAAAGGCAATTAGCTGATAATAACTGCAGCAACCCTGAGGTAAAGGGCAAGGGCAGCCTCTGCCACTCCCACCCTGGCGAGGGCCACACACATACAGCAAGGGCATTAGGGCATTTCATACTCCCCTGAGCTATCGCAGTTATGATCGGCATATTCAGCAGACAATAGCATAAACCATTCCTGCTCTAGCTGGCTCTGCCTTGCCACAGAAATAGCTCCTAGATATTTCATTTTCCAAGCACCAGTGGATTTCAATATCCTTTAAACACCAGGAATTACCTCCCCCTCTTTCTAGTTCATACTGGCGTTAGCACAGCTCCTGTTATGCTTCAAATAAGTCACAGATTTTTTTTCCTTACCAAAATGGCTTCAAATTTATTCACAAAATTACCCAATTTCACCTGGCACAAGTACCAAACAAAAAGTACCCAGGCATTCAGGTGTGGCACTGTGTTGTGTGGTGAAGAAACACAGGAGACAAGATGACACCATATCTCCATGGAAAAAGGATTTACTGCACAGCAGAAATGTCAGGGCACTGATGCAGGAGTGCAAGCAGAGCTCTCCCAAGTCTCTCAAATTGCCCTGACAATGATGTGCCTGGTGCACGCTGCCCGAGATCTTCTTCTTTGATAAAGCCAAGTATCAGCTCTGAAAGGGGGGGGGGGGCAAGGACAGAAGGGTTACGCCAAATAGAGAACATGACCTTCAGCAGAAGTTTTTAAGAGATTCTCTGGCATCCAGACACTTAGCTGGAGATCACTGCACAAATAAATGGGCAGAGCGTCTAGTCACCCTGGCCAGTGCTCAGGAGGCTACAGAAAGGCTTAAATGGCTGATCCTGACTAGTCAGAATGCCATGTAAACAAGGTGCTTGCCCATAGTGACAGGGTCCTGAAGAGCAGAAGGCCAGATGTGGAGCACTGTGCCAGCTGGTGGTCTGAACATTTGTTTCTCTGTTAATCCTCATTACGGCCCATTTTGCCAGTCAGCCTCCGACGTTGAGTCTTAGTGGTTCGCCCTGTGCTGGACTTCTGGATTTTCTTACGTGAGCCTTGCCCACGTTGGGATCTCTTTCCTTTTGTCTTTTTCTGGCTGTGCATGTGCAGTGTGGCAGTAAGAGAAGAGATTCTGTGCAGGACAGAAAGAGAAAAACGTTTGGGGACTAAAGCCTGCACAAGCAAGGTGACATCACAACAATAGCTGGAGAGCTCTGTGTGGCCCAGCAGGAATGGATACCAGACACGGAAAGTCCCCGAGGGGCTCTAAGCTATGCAGGGAACCTGCAAGTCTCCATGTGTGGTAACAACAAAAATTAATGTTGTGAGCGTTGTGCTGCCCAGACTCCACAGAGTTAAAGGAACTCTCCACACCCTCAAAGCAGTTGTAAAACCTGGATATTGAAAAATGTGGAGAACGCCTGAGCTTTCAGCTTTAGGAGCCTCTGACCTTCAACCCTAGCGACAAGCTGTGCACGCTGCGGAATGTGCCGCGGTGAAGGAGTAGGTGAGAGGCGAACACGAAGCCCACCCTCCTCCCTGCCCTCCCGCGCGGTCACGGGGCGCCATGAGCGGAGCGGAGCGGGGCGCGCTCCGCCAGCGCCCCCTGCCGGCCCTGCCCGCGCAGCACCGCGCCCTCCTGCGGCCAACCCGCGCACTCCGGAACCCAACATTCCATCAGCTTCCAGAGCCGAGCAGCAAAGGCCTGGAGGAATCTGTACGTACCTTTCGGACAGGAAGGGGTTTCTGGACTTCTTGGGCATTGTTCTCACAGGCTTGTTCACCACCTCTTCCCCTTTCTCTTCTTCAGATCCACCCGTTCCTCCCTTAAAAAGAAAGCGCTTCCGTGATTCTGGTGTTTCCACTGCCTTGGCTGTTTCATCCTGTTTTGTGAACTAACTAGTCACAGATGAAAATTTTTTAATTCTCCACACCCCCTGCTCTCCAAGTGTCAAGGTTTCCTATCGCAGTCTTGCAGAAAGGCACAACAAGAGATGTCCTACAGTAATCCACTCCAAGATCCAAAAATTTCAGCATGTTCTTAATGGTCATGCAATTGAAGTTTAAACTTGAATGAACAAAAGGTCTTGACTTTTGCTTAAATGACCATCAAGATCTCTTTGAGTGGATTTTCAGATTACATGACCTTAAATATGTAAGCACAGCCAATACCCGAGTCTCCATGAAACAAATACAAGATCTTAGTTACAATGTATTTTGAGAATAAAAGTAACCACAACCAGAACTGAATGGCTTTCTTATTTGTGGTCCAAGCACAGGATTATGGAGAGAGAAATGCCTCTTCATGCTAACAGTAATATTTCTAAACAGGACACAGGAAAGAGGTCAAGGACAGACCATGCAGCAAAGTCTGAAATCTTGCTGTTTGTCTTGTATCAGCTTTTAAAGCATTACACTGTTGCCATCCAGTCCACTAACATTTTTCCTTTAACCAGGGTCGGTGGGAACTAGCAAAGGATTCCAGGGAGGTTTGGAGTGAGCCATTTACATAGGACATCTTCTTCTCTTTAGAGGCCTTATTTAAATTGTGGAAATATATAAAAGTTATGAGTTTCGCTTTTCATCCCTATTCCCAACCAGCTGCAAGGCCTTGGATATAATGAGAGACCGCCAGCCTTACCTCACCAGCCCCAGGGGTGTGTACAACTGATACAGAGAGGTTGCAAAGGCTTTACCACAGGATTGGTCAGTCCCAGCTGGCGTGCCCCCGAGAGGTCCAGGTCACTGATGGTGGTCACTGTTACGATGTGGTTTGGGTGGTCAATGTTCACAGACTCTGTCTGCGATGTCACCAAGTGCTCCAGTTCATCAGCCTCCTCTGGGAACACAGGAAATCCCGCACTGCAAAGTGCCCAGCTTTTCACGGGATAAACTCACTTGTCCTGATGCACCATGCTGGGCAGGGGGCACCTGACCCCTGACACCTGCCCTTAGCATGCAGGGATAAAGGGCAGAGGGGCTTGGCACTGCAAGCCTGGAGGGCAAGATCCTCCTCCTCCCTGAGGGTGGTGACACCCTGTGGTGACACCTTGGAGATGTCCTCCTGCTCCTTCCTTTCTGTACAACCCTCATGGTTCACGGGACAGAGGGCTGCGGGGGTCACCCCCCAGATTGCTGCCCAGCTTGTCTGGGGAACACGACAGGACCGAGCAGCTGTTGTTGTGGGGACAGCGTGCGCGGATCCCTGCCCCAACTCTCCGCAACCAGTCACGGGTGTCGGCCCACGGGCGCCCACCTCCCTCCCCACCGAGGGCCCAGCACGTACCGAGCGCCTCCTCCCTCTCGCTGAGCATCTTCAGATACTCCTGGTGACGCTGAGGAATGGAAACAGGTCATGCGGCGCCTCTGCCCGCCCCTCCTGCCCCACTCACTGCCCGCCCTGGCGAGGGGGACGCAAGACCCTTCCCTCACCTCCTCTTTCATTTTCCTCTGCTCTTCCTTCAGCTTCCGTTTGATCTCCTCCAGCGCCGCCTTCCTCCGCTCCACCTTCCGCTTGTGGAAGCCGGTCAGGTACTCCCTGCCGCCCACAACACAGAACCGCCCGGCTTTTAGCGACCGTGGGACGCCTTCCTTCCCCGCCTCCCGCCCTGGGGCCCGCCTCACCTCCGCCGGTCCTCGTCGAAAGTCACCACCAGCCGCCCCTCGCGGCCGCCCGGACTCTTCTTGTTCTTCTTGCGGCCCATGGCAGTCCCACGTTGGTGCTGCTGCTGCCGCCCGCCCTTTCCGCCGGAAGGCCGGTGCTTCTGTCCGCCGCGCCCGGGTCCGGGCAGGACAGGGCAGGCAGCGCCACGGGCCGAGCAGGCGGTGCTTCTCGGCCCTGGCGTCCCGCCTGGGGTGGACGGGGTTTGCTCTAGGCATGGGAGCCTCCGGCTACACTCTTCTTCAGTTTCCTCACAGCAAAAGATTCTGTGGCGCTGCCTTGTGCGAGGAACATGGCAGTGTAGCACTTGATCCCACAGCCCGAGAGTCGTTCTGACACTCCGGGGTGTTTTGCACCTACATCTCTTTAATAAATGTCACTCTTCCGAGTAGTTAACATCTGCAGTTCTTCAACTGAGCATTCTTCAATAGAGCTCTGAGTTTATTTCAAGCTATTGTCGTTTCTTGGTGTAAAAAGCGCATGTGCTGCTCCTCTTATCCGGGGAAGGCAATTGAGGAGATGGATCTCTGCTCTAATCCTGTGTCCAAGTCACAGCATCTGGCTGGACAGCCATGATTTCTGCAGTGGTGGAGAGAGGTACTGGCATGAGCTGGTGGGAGCATCAAGACTGCCATGTTCTGATGGCTTAGAGTGACATTGGGTGACCTTCTGAACCTTTATTGCTCCCCTGTTCTCGCCTTAAAAATGCCTGTGTGGTGGCCGGCTGACTTTGGTGGAAGCTTCTGAAGTGTTGTGGGGGCAGCGAAAGCCAGTCCCCCCAGCCCACAGAGCATGATGTGTCCTGACAGGAGTCCTGTCACAGCCTGGCAGTCACTTGTCCACAGCCAGCTTTTCTTTATCAGCTTGCTTGCTGCTTGCGCTCTTTTCCTGGCCTGTCCTTTCACCAGCAGAAATGCGGAAAAACCAGTTCTGTGGTTAATTGCTGCACTTCCCTCCACGCCCATGGGGCAGGTCTCCTCCTCCTCATCACTCCTCACGCACAGTCTGGGTGCACTTCAGCCTCCAGCCTCTTTGCCCTGCCTGTGCTCAGCTGGCTCAGGTGCACCGACAGGCCTCTGTACCCTTTCCATTAACCTTAACCTTAGGCTTCTCGTGCTTTTCTCTTTTCCGTCTGCCAGAGCTGAGAGCTTGTCTCTCTGGTGGCTCCTTCTCTCCTGGATAACGCAGTGGGTTGGCCTGCAGGTACATAAAGTGCAGGGACCTGCCCTCCTGGCCCTGCCTGCAGGGATACCATTCCAAGGTGATGGCTGGAGGAAACGAGCGGAGCATGAAGGCCCTGAAGGAAGTGTGGAAAAGAGCAGAGAACTCTTTGTGCGCGGACTGCGGGAAGCCAGGTGAGTCCCTGAAGGATGCTGGAGGAAGAGTTGGAAGCAGGGAGCTGGATAATCTCTGGCAGCCACTCAGTGCTGGCTATCTGGGCTGCACAGGAACCTGGGGTGGAGAGAAAGGGGAGGCATCGCTCTGGGTATTCATTCCCTCTCCCTGGAGGTGGGTTGGCAAGAGAGGAGGGAGAAGATGCTGCCATAGCACTGGTGGGAAGGACAGGGAGTGGGAGTGCTGGAGTAGCAGAAACTGCATAGCTGCAGCACCGTGGGTTGTAGCCGTGTCAGATCTCAAATGCAAATCAAGGTCATGCCCAGCCAGGACTTGACAGGAAAGCTCTCAGTGAAATCCTAACTTCTCCAGAAAGAAGGCATGATTCAGGAGGGCATTGTCTCCGCCATGACTCAGCTCTGAACTGACAGCCTGTCACTGTTGCCTAGGAAATTTCATTTACTGAAGGGCTTGCCCTCTTAGAAGGGTACCCAATTTGAGGTCCTACAAGCTGCTAAAAACACTCATACACCTCCAAAAGGAATGTACACCCAAACCAAATTAAGACTGGGCAAATTAGTACCATTTTGCCCTATTTAATTATTCCAGGAGAGTTTTATTTTCAAGGTTGTTTTCTACTTTCCTGAGCTAAACACTGTTAGGGGTTTGCTGTGATGCACTAAACAACTCCTGGGGTCTTTTCCCAGAGGTGGTTTCATTTTTGTTTGGGTGATCCTTTACACAAAGGGAGTTCACAGAGATCTTTGGGGTTTTTCTAGATATGTGTCATTAAAAATTCAGTCAAAGTGATTGGAATGGGGAATGAAGGACTAATAGCTGTGTTTTTTCCTGACTGGCATCCTTGGTGCCTTGGGTGTTAATCACTCAGCTCAGATGAAACTGGTAAACAGCTCCTTGTTTCTCAGGACTACATTTTCAGGTGAGGACTATCTCCCAGGGATATTCACTGCTTCTAGTTATACCCTTTTCCATATTCTCAGATCCTGACTGGGCATCCTCTACTTTGGGTGTCTTTATATGCCTCAGCTGTTCAGGAATTCACCGCAACATCCCTAGCATCAGCAAAGTCAAATCCCTGAAGATGGACTACTGGGATGATGCTCAGGTGCAGGTAAGATCTTTATCCCCATGCATATGGCAGGTGGTTTGGAACACGCTATACACTCAGTGTCCTAACAAAATTACTCCTTTAACCTCACAGAGTTGGAATGTAATTTGGTTTAATCAATCTCTTTTCTACTCATGATAATCAGGGATAACTACCCACAACCCACTGGGAGAGGGATGATACACTTGCATTTGTTACTTTATGGCAAATGCTCTTGCAATATATCTTAATTCAGATTACTTGTTTTCCACTTGCCAAGACCATCCAGCCTCAATGTCTCCTCTTTATTTCAGTAGTCCAAGAGAAAAAACTTGGGCAATTCCATTCTCCAAGAGAAGTTTCCAGATATAATATGATCTCTTGAGAAAAATGGCACTTACGAGAACTTGTCTTCTCCCTGTTACAGTCCCCTCAATTCACTGATCTTCAGGGGACTGAAAAGATTTTCTGGAGATCCAAAGAAAATAATCTGTCTTGTTGCTCTTTGGAAGAGGTTGGAATGTCCTTCCAGATGGCATTGCAGAGCTGTTGTCGAACTCTCCAGGAGATGTGGGGCATGGCAGCCAATCCACTGAATGTGTGTGCACCCAGCCTTACCGAAGTGACGTTTATGGCACTCTGTTGATTCACGTGCAGTCACTGCAATGTCTGAGAGTAGATGAGACCTTTGAGACCCACCTTCCTGCAGCCAGACTGCTGGGATGTTGCAAGGGAGGGGAAAGAGAATGCTCCATTAGAGTTTGAGGTGCACCTAGCTCTGTAGTGGGTCAGGAAAGAAAAGGTCCAACACGAGTTTGCATCAAAGGCAAGGCACTAACTCTCTGTCTAACTTTGCAGTTTCTGGCCAAGCATGGGAACGCTGTGACTAAGGCCATATATGAAGCTCACATCCCTATTTACTATTACCAGCCAACCTACAATGACTGCCAGTAAGTTGCTGCATACAGAAGAAAAGGGGGAAGGGCAATTCTCTGTTCCTCTAATTACTCTATTTTGTTTCTAAGCTACCTGTCACCTCTTTCCATAGAGTGCTGAGAGAACAGTGGGTACGGGCAAAATATGAACGGAAAGAATTTACTGAGCCAGGAAAACAGCTGCCATATTCTGATGGTAAGAGCAGAATACAACTTCAAAACGTCCTGCTTGTTACCTTTGCTGGAACTTCTGAGCATCATGAGGTGTCAGTGTTGCAAATCCTACAAGTACTCCTGAGAACCCAACTGGTACTTACAGGGTTTAGTTTTAGGGATGTTAAATTGTGGACAGCATAGGCTGGCACTGCCACAGGGAGCTTAAAAGCCTGCTGCTACCAGGTGGCATTTTTCAAAGGCATTTGATGTCTTGGTGGAGAGAGACATCTACAATAAGGAATAACCATCCTGCTGTATGCCACCTCCTCTAACCACAGCAGTTGTCCTTGAAATGGTACTGCCAGTCCTGTGACAAAGGGCATTGGAGCCCAAAAGCCTGCAGAGCCAAGTGGAAAGAGTTCTGGTCCCACACCAGAGTCTGCATGGGCCAGGAATCTAGTGTTCACAGGAGACAGCTCTCACATTGTCAGAGGCAGTAGTACGAACAGGACTAGGAGGTGGGAAGAATCTGGGAATGTCTTTTGCTGAGTGCTTATCTGCACTGCAAACATGGGAACACTACTGTCTTTAGTTGTAAGTCAGAGGTGAAACATCTGAAGTGTTTATTCTCAGCAACAGTCCATCATGTTCTTTGTCCTGGAGGGGTGGCTGGGCCCCAGGGTGCATGCAGCTCTCTGGTGCCTACCATGCCTGTGGGGGAATGCTATTATAAGTGGCTTTTCTGCTCCAAGGGGTGAAGGAAGGCATCCTTTGGAAGCGAGGTCGAGACAACGGGCAGTTCCTACCCCGCAAGTTCCTCTTGTCTGAGAGAGAGGGATGTCTGAAGTATTTCACCAAGCAGGATGTGAGTATGGTGGCCAACTCCCACCTCAGTGCATACTCCACCCAGAGCAGCAGGGTCACAGAGATATTCTGATTTCCTACACATGTTTCTGAAGTTGCCTTGCTCATCCCAGCTCAGGGATGACAACAAAACATGTCACTAAGGAGAAGGGTCCCCTTTCTACTGTTAGAGTGACTTTTCGTCATCCTCTACCATTGTGCTTCCCTCACTACTGAGAAAAGGACTTTCACTTCACTCTTATCCATTTGCCTGGATGTGTAATCCTGTACCATTCCTGGAACCAACCTCATCCCACTATAAGCCAAGTTAGCAAAAACCTTTTCGCTGGTTGGTTTTGAGGAGGGCTACTTTTCTGCTCATTTGTCTCTCTGAAATGAGTGGGTTGTCACAAGAGAGGGAATGGCTCAAGGTAGGGAGAAGCAGGACATGCCATCCAGAGGAACCTGGACAAGCTCCAGAAGAGGGCTGATATGAACCTCAGAAGGTTTCAAAAGGCCAAGTACAAGGTTCTCCACCTGCATCAGGCCTCTGACCCTGCCTTACCCCACTTAGTCAGTAGCTCAGGTCTCTTTCCTTCTAGGATTGCTCATGCATGATTAATGACTTTCTGTTTTCAGGCCAAAGAACCCAAAATCAATGTTAAAATAGATGTCATCAATGCTACATTCCAGCCAGAGAAGATTGGGAGCCCCAACGGCCTGCAGATCACCTATCTCAAAGACAATAAGACCCGGAATATATTTGTCTACCATGAAAGTGGAAAGGTATCTGGTTTTGGCATCAAACCTTCAAAGCCACTGAGGTGCTTTGAGGAGCTGCTGATATTAAATAGGAAGAAGCATGGGTAGGATGGAGTGCGTGAATGTGAGTTGCTGTAGGTAATAGGGTAGGGGTTCTGGCTGTGTGTTTGTGTATCTGTGAGAGAGTTTTGCTGCAGGGAGCAGGGCAGGAGCACTGCCTGAGTTGGTTTGTGTGGGAGGAGTTCTATCGAAGTTGTGCTGTCTGTGCATGTGGGGAATGGGGCAGCCATGCTGGCTGCGTGCACGTGAGGGAGATGCTGCGGAGGGAGAGCTGACTGTAGTTAACAGGGGGCTGGGTGCAGCTGCCTGAATTTAAAGGGCCCACTGTTGCTCTGGCTAAGCTTTCTGCCCTGTCCTGTTCCATCCTCAGGAGGTAGTGGACTGGTTCAACGCCATCCGCTCTGTGCAGTTCCATTACCTGAAGGTAGCATTTCCCATTGCCAGTGATAATGAGGTAAGGCAGCACTGGAGCGTGGTTCTGAGTGTCCCACTGCTTCTATGATAAAAGAGCTGATTAGTGACTGTTACAGCCCCGGGTACGGAAGGGTAAAGGTAGAGGGACGAGAAGGTGTTTTTAAAAGGGCCTGTGGTGGTCAGAAAACAGCTGCTCTCTGCTGTTTCTGGGAATTTCGGAGGCAGAAGTGATGCCTAGCTAGGCAGTTAGGGAAATACAAATTTAGAAGGTGATTGAATTTGGGGGAATAGAAGGGTAGGGAAGGGAAATGAATAAGCAAAGAGGCATAGCTAAGTGAATGTTACTCTTGCCATTTTGTCAGATTAAAAATCGTTTGACCAGAAACTTCTTGAAGGAGGGGTACATGGAGAAGACTGGTCCCAAGGTGAGCTGCTATGGTAGAAAAAATCTAACAGGGGCCTGCTACAGCACCGCTGGCTTTCCCTACTTCAATTTTTTTCTCCTGCTGTTTCCTCATTCCCCTCTGACTCTTTAGACACTCGTGGGAACAGTGTGTGTGCACCAAGGGAGGGGAGAATAAAAGGAAGGGGAAGGACACATGTGAAAGTAGATGAAGCCAGAGTCCCTGCTTTCTCCCAGAGCGACAGATCTCTGCATGTGTCTGTGTGTGCGTGACCTTACAGGTATTTAGTGTCCAGATTTCTCCTGTCTCAACTCTGGGGTCCTTCACTAAAATTCAGGAGTTGGGAACAGCAGCTGGGACTGAATAACCCGATACTGACCCCCACTCTCAGCTCAGAAAGGGCGAGGAGGAGGTTGCTGGTAAGGCAGGAGCTTGCTTCAAGTGGTTGGGATGTGTTTGGGGTATCCATTCGCACTGCTCGCAGCAGAGGGCACCGTCGCCTCACACGTGTCATCTCTTCCCTTCACAGCAGAGAGAGGCTTTTAAGAAGCGCTGGTTCACTCTGGATCACCGCAGGCTCATGTACTTCAAGGATCCTTTGGTGAGAGGGAGATGTGACCGCCGGGCAGCTGCAGGCTGCGGTGTTGAGATCAGGGTCAAAGTGCAGAGTCTGTGCTCTGCAGTAAGGGTGGCTTGCAGGTTTCCCAGCTGCTATGAATGGATTCCAGGTCGTCTCCTTTCCACCCCTTTTAGTTCATCACATGCTTTCTGTGTTTGTTTCACTGCCTGCAAAGAATGGGAACAGGGAGGGCAGCAGTGTAAAGGTGGTGATGGGAGGGTGACACAGAGAGATGAAAGCAGCAGTTCCTCTCTCAGACCTCTTGAGGTTCACGTGTTATTTTTTCCTTTTCACTACTGCCTTTGAGTACAGACTCACTGCTCCTCTGAATCCCCTGACCACCTCCAAAACCTTTTGCTGCAACATCCCTGGTCCTCACACACTCTTCTCCTGCCCTTAGGCGCACTGTAAAGATTCTCTTGTTCTTGTGGGAGTCCATAAATCACTGTCTTTCCCTCCTGCTGTGCAGGACGCGTTTGCTAAGGGTGAGGTATTTGTGGGCAGTGGAGAGAATGGATATAGCGTCCAGAAGGGATTGCCTTCAGGGACACAGGGCAACTTCTCTTGGCACTATGGCATCACCATTGTCACCCCTGACCGGGAATACCTCTTCACCTGCGAGACAGAGACTGACCAGCTGGACTGGATCAGAGCCTTCACTAGTGTCATCAACCAAGCCATGACACCACAGGAATATGCAAGTAAGTGCCTGGATGCTATTTCTTTTCCCTCTTGCCACTCCTATTCAGAGTATTGCCCTAATGCACCACCTTTTTTCTTCTCTACAGTTGAAGCCTACTTCAAGTTTAAATCCTAGGAAGCCATGCAGGAATCTTGCTGTGACTCAACTCTACCTGATCCTATTGGGTGGCTGTCAGAACAGGACAGGAGATTGATATTAGAGAAACACAGTGCTATTGGAGCACCCTTTGAAGCACTTTTGCCCCCACAGAATATCCTTTGTTTTGAGGGCCCGACTAAGCTGCTTCTTTTCAAATGCAAGATTTTGTGTGTCTGAATCCTCAGTACAACCTGTCCCTGTTAAATTGCTGTGATCTGACTGGACACTGACAGGTCTTGCCTGTCAGTCAGGCCTTGAAAACTTTGGCACTTACTATGTTGGGCATGGGACCTAGCACCACTCCTCCATGAAACTGCAGACAGCCACCCATCTGACACAAGAAAAAAGCTGCCTGCCCGGAGCCAGGCACCCCAGCAGGTTACAGGGGCTGCTGGACTAAAAGAGCCTGTTCCTTTACAAGAAATATCATACCTGCTGGTGACAGAGATGTGAAACATCTAGGTATTTGATCAGTTAGTGCAGTGGTTGAGAAAGGTCACTTAAAAGATGCAACCTAATGTGATGCCTGTTTCCTTCTGCTATGTATGGGCTTGAAAGCTTCTTCAGACAACATTTGTGTGCAGACTTTTCAACAAATGCTTCAGAGAAGGTTAAGAAATCATGTCGAAAATAATGTGGACATACATTTGGGTGTGTGGATAATGTGTGTGCACACAGGTAACAAAAAGTGATGGAGGTGGAATACTGCCCTAAGGAAGATACTGTGGGGGATATTGATGCCATTGAAGATCAGCTGCCAAACTTGAGTCTCTATTAAACCAATGGAGAGAGGTTGAGTCTTGCAGAGAGGAGCTAATAACATGTATAGAGTTCGGAGTCCGCTGTCTCTACTACAGCCTAGGGTTGATGCCTGAATATGGTAATACATAGATCTCTGCTCCCTCATTCTCTGTATGTCAAAGGCCTGGCACTTTCATTCTGACCTGCACATTGCATATGTTTATCTTGTATATCACACATACATATCATGGTATGCAGTAGTATAACAGGAAGTCTGTATGTTCATGTTCTATTAGTAACGGTTAGCCTAAAACACTAAATCAACCCATGATTCATGTCTTAAAGCTCATCTCTTAAAGCTCTCTTGGGAGAGGTGTGTTTCACATGCTTGGAAGGAGTAGCTGAGTTCTGCTGGTGACTGCAGCATCTGATGTGTTTGCAGTTTTACACAGGCGGTGTGAGAGAAGGTATCTCATGTGTTAAGGGGAGCTAACTGGAATTAATGAGACAACCAGCATTTTAATTAGCTCCTAAAGAAATAAATTTAAAAATCCCATTGTAATTTATTTTAACGTTCTAATTGAGCCGACCTGTTAACTGCTGAGGTATGAGGCTGTTTCTTGGAAAAAAGCACAGACGATCAAATAAAAAGCCATAACTGTTCATTGTATTTCCTGGGGCATGTGGACTGTGATTATGCCCATCAGAGCCAAATGGGCAGACTCATGGTGCCTCTCTGCTTCTCTGGGGACCCCACTCTGTGCCAAGACCAGCACAATCTGTTGGGAGCATCAACTTCCTGGATGAGAAGAAGCATCACTCACCCTGCTACCATGGTGCAATGGAAATACCCACCTAAAAGTATATTTTCACTGCATTTTGCTGATCTCTCCCAGTTTGGGGAGAGAGTTTTCATGAAAACCAAGGGTCTGTACAATGCACAGTGAGGGGAGTACTGCTGAGGTGCCTCCTCCTCCTCCTGTTTGCTGCTGCATTACCACTGCTGGATATGAGGAGAGGCATTTGACTCAGCCACAATGAAGCTAATACACTGATGATGCAAAACAGTGTGGCTGGAGTGGCCTGAAACCCTGAACTAATAGCAGAGTACATGTAGTATGGCACATTTGTCTCTACTCCACAAATCCTATCCCACCGTGTCTTCCTTGAGACAACGAGGCTCAGATGTGAGTGTGGAAAGTGCAGGGTAGCATCGGGCACGAGTGTCATGTGATGATGTCTCGCTAGAAGGCGGTGGTGCCTACTTAATGGGCTTCTGTTCCCTGCCCTAAGGCGAGGCAGCTTCCCGGGGCTCCGGGGGAAGCTTAGAGAAGGAGGATGGTCTTTGTGGAGAGGAAGAAAAGACCGTTTCTAAAATATCCAGTCTTTTCAGTCCTTAGGAGCTTGCTGCTGACTTGAGGACAAAGGTGGAAAAGGGCCAGGACAGAAAATGTGAGATGTCCTACCATCTGGTGGGCCTACTTGCAAACTGGGCACTACATCCACAACACCCAAACCTCAAAAGGCCCTGATGTCCTTGGGAGGGAGTGGGGAACAGGTTCTTTCAGTCTGGCTTGGCTAGGGAGAGCTGTGTGGCTGCTCCCTGCCTGTTCCAGTGCTGGCCCTTGTTTCCCTTCTAAAGCCACAGCATGATGCTTTCCACCCTCCTTGCCATATTATGGAGTCTTGTCTTTCAGTTGTCTCCTGTCTCAAATGAGGACAACTGTACAAGGATAAATGGGAAAAAGAAAGTGAGACAAGAAAAAGAAGGAAGAAGGATCAGGATAAAGGTAAATAATGGAGGAAAAAAGCATGTCTGCCAGAAAGAGGAGGGAGCCAGTGGGGCTCCTCAGCTCGTGGCTAAAACCCCAGTATAAACTGGGAACTGTATTCACACCGGTGTGTGAAGCTGTGAGTCAGGCACATTCCTCCAAGCAGTGGTCAAGGCAGCGCTCAGGGGGTTGGTTCAGCGGGGCAGGGCCCCCGTCTCCAAAGCCTGTCTGAGCTGAACTGACACAGACCTGGGAGCAGAAATCTACTTCATCCACTGTTTCTGTGGGCCGAGCAAACTCTAGAGAAGCAACAGAGGATGAGCTAGTGAAGAAAAGAAACATTTCCTCCTGGCTGGCAGAGGTTGTCTTGCACGTATTGGTATTGAAGGAAAAGGCAGTGTCCCTTTCTTGGCTCTTTCACGGTTAAGGAAAATAACCAGACAGAGCTTGTGATGGACAACATCAGCAAAATGGACTGGGCAGCTGGAGGTGAGGAATAGACTTCTCTGGAGCACCCTGTCTATGTCTGATGACCTCTCCCCATTCTTCCCTTGGCTGCTTTGTTCTTAAGGATAGAAGTGTGCTGTACAGCGAGGGTGGAAGGCGGGAGGAAGGAACAGCTCTCTGAGAACTTGATTTTCTCTTGCTTGAGTTACTCAAAGATGTCTTACAACCCTTTTCTCATCAGCCCAAGTCCTAGAGAAGATGCAAAGGGTGGCACTTTCGTGGTGGAAAGCAGCAGTGGGGGTGATGACAGCAGTGTCCTGGGGGTGGACAGCCTGGTCAAAGGCCCGCTGGGTGCAGTGCTGCTGGTCATGTGCCTCACTGGCATGGTGGGGAACATCTACACAGTGGCAATGGTCTCTGGCAGGATGGCAAGCTGCTCAGCAGGCTCCTTGGCAGTCTGCATGATCAACCTGGCCCTGGCTGACCTCCTGTACCTCTCCACCATCCCCTTTGTGGTTTGCACCTACTTTGCCCACGACTGGTTCTTCAGGGATATGGGTTGCAGGGTTTTGCTCAGCCTAGACCTCCTCACCATGCATGCAAGCATCTTCCTCTTGACCGCCATGAGCCTGGAGAGGTACTGGGGAGTGGCCAAGCCTCTGCTGGCCAGGCAGGCCAGCAACACCTACCAAAAAATGGCCAGTGTCATCCTCTGGCTCCTCTTGCTCCTGCTCACAGCCCCCATGATGGTGATGACTCGGCTGTGGGAGGGGACAGCCCCCACAAGCACATCTGCATCCCCACCTGCATGCCATCAGCTTTCTGGCTCTACCTGACCATGCTGTTCACCACCAGCGTCCTGGCACCTGGTGCCGCGCTGGGCATCGTCTACACCCGCCTGGCCCGGGCCTACTGGTGCTCGGCCTGCGGCCTGGGGCAGCCAGTGACCATCCAGGCCCCTGCACTGTGGCTCCTCCTCAGGATCTCTGCCATCGTGCTGGCCTACTGGGCCTGCTTCCTCCCCTTCTGGGCCTGGCAGCTGGCCAGGCTGTACCAGGGAGAGGAGCTGGGCATCGGCCCCACTGCCCAGGCCTACCTTAAATTTGGTGTCACCTGCCTGGCCTATGGCAACAGCTGCGTCAACCCCTTCCTCTACACCCTGCTTGCCAGCAGCTACCGCCGGTGCCGAAGCCACACTGGGACGGGTGTGGTGCCTGCAGCGCCCTCTCAGCAGGCTGTGGAAAGCCACAGCATCCCCCTGGCTTTCAGGGAGTTGTCAGGGTCTGTGAGGGAATGTGAGCAGGCTGGGAACATCTGACCTTTGGCTGGGGTCTTGTTGAGAAATAAAAGTGTGTCACCTTCCATGCCAGTATGCAGTGTCTTCCATCAATGTTGTTGTAGTGCTTTCTCCTTTGCATGGCTGCTCATCCTGCTCAGCTAGGTAGGGAGAGTGCTTGTCTCAGGGATTCTGACTCCATCTTCAGATCCTTCAGCCCTCACACACCAGCCTCTACCTTGCACAAGGCTGGGGAGTGGGTGGAAGGGAGCAGTCGACTTCAATATGTCTAAATTATATATCTGGGGAACCTTTGCCACCCCTCATCTCCTTGCTAGCAACGGTCCAAGCCATAACAAAGTCAGGACAACAATGAGTCATAGATTTCACAAGAACAGTGAGTCACTTCAAGAAACAGCCACACTAGCAGGAGACCTCGTTAAAGTTCATACTCCTGTGGTAAAGCTACCACTGAGCTTTCTTCAAGAAACCGTCACAAAAAAATCTTCGAAGAATCTAAAGAAAGACTGCCAAGTGCAATTAAGAGGCATTGTGAGATTCCCCTATAGTACAGCCCAGGGAGTCCAGTACATTTGCTCAGCTTTCAAGATTAGCCCAGCAGAGGAAGCTGCAAGGAGAGAGCTCTCTTCTGTGTGCAGCAGGACAGTTCATGGTACCCTCACCAGCACCATGGCCCTGCTGTGGTTAAGGGAAATACCCAGTTCTCTGGCCTACTAAATGCACCCTAGTCTGCCAGACTGTGTCAACACCACTGAGCCATGTCTGAGCCACATCTCTTGCCTTGAGACTACCTAGCCTAGCATGGATCATTTCCATACTGCTGAACCTCTCTTCTCCAGAAAGGATGGCTTCATCCTCATCACCGCATGGGAAGAGTCCCCAAGCTATGCTGTCCCCCTGCCATGCCTATGCAAGGGGTGGCAATGCTAGATGTCATGTTTACGATTACAGGTGGAGCTCTAAAAAGCATGTGATGTGATCATCCAAAACAGATGAGCTTTGTGCAACACAGGACTTCAAGAGAGATCCAGCTGCAGAGCCTCAAGTTGCTTGTACACCCCAAATGTTCCTACCTTTCTAAGCTCTCGTCTCTCTTCCTCCTCAGACCCACAATTTCTAGCAGCCCAACCTCCCTCTGCATGGGTACACAGCACCTGGCAGAGCGTAATGAATTATGAAATAAGAATGGCAGGTATGGCTACGGTAGGGGAAAGTCCCTGTTCTCCAGCTGCTCTGCAACTGCTTAATGTGAGGAATTAGCCCAGCTGGGCCTGCAGGGAATCCTGTAGTACATCAAATTGTTAGTGCTTTGTGTTGCTTGTGGCCAAGCCTTTCATCCCAGACCAACCTGGTAACTGCTGTGCACTGTAGGTAGGGCAGATCCCACTTTCCTATACCCACCAGGCATAGCATGCTCAACAGCAGTGCCAAGGCAGTATTAGACTGAGAGAGTCCCTGAGGCAGCTGTGCAGGAACATCAAACATACCTGACTGCCTCAGACTCCTCAGAGTCTAGCCTCAAATTAGACTGAGAAATGCTCAGGTTCTTTTGGGCCAAGTAAAACAGGAACAAAATGATCCTACACTCCAGCTGGACATTGCTGCCTCCCTCAGCTCTGGATGGAAGAGGCAAAGCACAAGGGACAGAATAGAACCTGATACTTCCATGTTCCTCCCCTCATGTACCAAAGCACAACACTTTGTGCTTACTGCAAGAAAGGATTTGGATGAGGAACCCTCGACCTGAGGAACCCTCTGCCAGACCCAGCAAGGCAGCTTTTCTACTGTCTCCATACAGCAGTAAGAGGTCCCAAGCAGACATAGGAGTAAGACCAGCCTCTACAGGAGGCTGCAGCCAAAACTAGCACAGTTGATTACTTTCTCCTCACTCCATACCCCACTAGGCTCACCTAGCACAGCCACTCAATACCATCTGATGTCAGCCACGGGTGCTTAGTTTAGGTAAAGTTATTCAGGCAGTGTAAAGTGTCAGTCTAGACCTCAACAGCTGGTGACCTCACTTAAGGGATGCTTTTGCTCTCCCCACAGTGACAATTAGCCCCAATGCCTCCTCCTGCTATGCTCCTTGGGCTTCTAACCTTCTGTCTTCCCAGGCTTTTAACCTTCATCCTTTTCTTTATCCATGACTTTCAAAGACCAAGGCTGGGACAATTGCATCCACTTATGGTACTCAAACAAAACTGGCAACCCCATCCATCCACTCTCAGCAAGGTGCCCAACCCATGAGGAGTCACAATATTAAACAGACTAGATTGAGGCTTAGTACACCAAAACTCTTATTTATTGATTGCTTTTTTGTATCTTTGAGATGGAGGTGCCAGAAGAAGTTATTCCCAGCTGAGGGACTGGAGTGTGAAGTCCCCTTGTGTATCAAAGTAGTCAAAGACAGGAAGGCTAAGCCGGTTAGGGAATGTGAACTGGTGGCCTGGCAGGTGGACTGTTACATCATTTTGGTTGACAGCAAAAGTGATCTGCAAGGCAAATGGAAAAGTTAGAGAAAATTTCCTCAGGCTCCTCCCATCTGCAGCACTGCTGTGCCACCCTCTGCTTCACAGGATGAACAAGCTCAGTAGAATAACCTGTTCATCAACAGCAGGAGTGTTATTCTAGTCTCCCAAGAGATGCCCATTCCCTGCTCTGTTCAATAGTAACATCTTTGAGCCAGATGGAGCTTGCATATTTGATCCCCATCCTCCATCAGTGCTCAGAGATCTGAGTGGGGACACTCGCCAAGCAGGGGAAGCCAGCCACCTCCTGTACAGCCTTGGGATTGCCCTTGCAGCTGGGTGTACTGTGCCAAACACCCTCGCTTCACCAGAGCATGTACAGAGAGTATATATATGTATAAATATATGTGTGCCTCACCTCTGCTGTGCCCCCTTTCTGGAAAGGAAAGACAGTCTCCCTGTGCTCTGCACCCCACTCTTCCACCTTCTTTGAGTTGCACACGATGGTGTTCACATCACCATGAGCATCAAAACGGGGATTGAAGTGAAGTCCGAGGAGGGTAGCATCCTTGCCCAGATTCATCACAAAGCTGCAGAGGAAAAAAAAAGCAGACATCAATACAGCTAAAAAAATAATCAACACTATGGTAGCATGTTTCTCCTTACTGTGAGCATCTCTGGGTCTGTTTCTTCAAGCCTAGCTAAGGGTAGCCTAAGAGAAACCCTTTACTGTATTACACAGCTTCCCTAAAAAGACAGTGGTGTGGCAGTAAGGGGCACTTTTCTGGGGTGATAGGCTCCAGAGTGCCATCCCTGGGAGAGACACCTCTTGGTTTCCTCAAAGCTTTTAACAAGGGAATGGTTCAGTAGACAGTGCCCTGAAGAGAGTTGTTATACACCCAAACCAACTCCCAACAAGTCAGTTGCTTTCCATAGATTTCCTTTCAGTCCTGAACAGTTAGCTAGTGCTGCATCCTGCCTGACAGCCACTGCCTTCTCCCCATCCAGCAGGCAGCTGAAATAATAACCTTGTCATTAGCTATCCCAAAGTATCTGCAACAGCAGTGGGTGGAAGTTTCCTAGCCTAAAGTCCACCTTGCCTTCAGGCCTCTTACCCAGATGGGAAGAGGCATATTGTTTGGCAAGAAAAAGCCTGAGAGGCTTCACTCAGACAGTATCAAACTTCAAAGGCAGTGGGAAGAGCTGGGACATGTTTCCTGGAACACTGCTAGTTCTGTCACAGCAGCTATAGGCTCCACCTTACCTGCAAAGCCCCCCCCACCAGCCACAGCCTTGCACAAGGGCTGGGGGCTGCTGCAGAGCCTTCGCTGGGAAACCCAGCCACCCTGATCCCTGCACATTTAGGGGTACATTTCCACTTAAGCCCACCTGCCTGCTCACTACCTTTCCTCCTTTTCCCACCACCATGTGAGAGACAAATCCACTGGGGCACCATAAATGTCCCTACTCCTGGCCATCTTCGTGCAGGGGAGAGGATGTGGTGGAGCAGATGGTCTCAACCCAAATCTCAGTATAGACACAGCTTCCATTTCCTTTACCCTTCATTAGAGAGGATGTGGTGACTGCCAGCATGTGCAACTGGAACTTCACATCTGCTTTGGCTTAGGCCCGTGGCGGTACTGTGTCTGCAATGTGCATTAGGGGAGCACTGCTGGTGTTAACCCCTTCTCCTCTTCTACCCAAGGGGCAGAGTCCTTTTGCCACCACCTTTTGCAGACCACTAAGTGTGGTGCCTGGGCAGCACAGCACAACTCACCTCTTGGCATTTGGTGCAATTTTCCCCTTGACAGTGAGGCGCTGGCCAGGCTTGAGACCCAAGTTGGTGCACACTGGTCCCTGGGGAACGTGGAAGCAGAGATGTTAGCTCATACCTACTGGCTCACTTGTTCTGACTTGGCAGCTTTCCCTGCTGCCTTTCAAGACATGCTTTGCTTTGGATGCATGGACAAACAGGGAAGCTCCCTTGACCTAGGGCATTGCAGCAAGGACATCCCAGAGAAGTTACCCAGTCAGATGGTACATTTGATGGCAGCTTGATTTCCTAATCTTTCTCCTGCTGCTCTCATCAACATATCTGTATTTCACAGCAGTGAAGTGTAAGTACCTGCACACTCCAATCACACCCACTCCATCCCAAACACACCCATGTGCCTTGCAGGTCTCATATCATCCCACTCATATCATCTTTACTCCCTTCTCCTAGTTTGTGTTTGAACAGCAAGCCTTGCTCAGGTCCAAGGACTCAGACACCTTGCTTCCCATCTCCCAATGGCTTGAACTTTTTAAATGTAGGCTCAGTATTTGCAAGAACATTCTTCTACCCCACAGAGACACCTGCTCCCCACCTTCTCTCTGTGAGGACCTAAGTATCCTGGCAAACTCATATGTATTGATTTTTCATCACAGCAGAACCAAGACCTCTGGAATACTGAAAATCTTTTCCTATCCCACCTTAAAAAATAAGCTTGCTCTTGGGACTATATCTGCTTAATCACCCTCTGCCTAATGAAAGGCAAATTAATCAAAGAAGTGCAATCTCTCTTCTAACACAAGCATCTCCTTAGTAGTCACAGAATAGTTAGGGCTGGCTCTTGGAGATCAAGTCCAGCTCCTCTGCTAAAGCAGTTTCACATAACGCAGGTTGCAGAGTGTCATGTCCAGGGGGCTTTTGAATGCCTCCTGAGCAGCAGGCTCCACAACCTCTCTGGTTGCACTGGGCAGCCTGTTCCAGTGCTCTCTCACCCTCACAGTGAGGAACTTTTTTGTCATATTCAGCTGCCTGTGTTTCAGTTTGTGCCTCTTGGCCCTTCTCCTATTGCTGGGCAACTCTGTAAAGAGTCTAGCCCCATACTCTTGATACTTGCTTTTAAGATAACCTCTCTAACCTCTTAAGGTATTTTAATGTAGTCCTTGACATTCACAGAACACTTCTGTAAGGCACATTCCTTCCAAGAAAGAGAAGAATAACAATTCAATGACTCATGAAAACTTCAGCCAGAAAGCAAGCGGAAAGGCTGCCCAGAGAAGATGCTCATACAGCAATAAATGTTACTGCAGCAGGTTCTCCAGAGTGGAGCTGCAGTAAAACAGGTTACCCCAGCTTAGGACCCCCACAAGGATCCCCACACATACTGCCTCAAAGGCATCCCACAGGAAAAAAGACCCACTGCTGCCAGAACACAAAATAGCAGCCAGCCCTCTGTAGTGGATGCAGCAGGGATCGTCCCTCACCAGTAGCAGGCACCCAGCTCTAACAGATCCTCCGACGCTGGTGCTGATGTGCAAGCTAGCACAAGCACCCTCACACCCAGCCAACACAGTGCCATCTCCAGCAAAGGAGACTCATCCCTTTCTCTACTCACGCAAGACATGGTGCTGCTCTGCAGGGTAACACTCCACTTCACTGAGGTGCGACGGTCCCGAGCAAGCAGCTCCTAGAGCACCTCCCTTGCCTTTAAATAAAGGGAGCGCTGAGTTGTCCCAGCCCTTCTCCACCCCATGCACCAATGAGGAAGGGTGGCAGGGGTTGGTTTTGGGCGGAGGGAGGGTCTATTAAAGCTTTCTCCTCCCACATTCATCCAGCCTACTCTGAAGAATACCGTTCCAAGCAGGCTGCGGGCCACTGCAGGAGGAGATCCAGTTCTGTTTGGCCACAGATCCAATGGAAAATAGTTTTGCAATGAATGTTTTATTATCCAAGGCTTTCATCCCTCCTGGAAAATGGTCATATGGGTCGAAACTTGGCGGGAGGGGTCTGTAATGAGGGGAGGGCTCTTCAGCTCTAGTTCAGTCAGAAGTAGAAATGTCACTGAGTACACATAGTGCCTCAGAAACCTTTTGTGCTCCAGGTGAAACCCCAGCAACAGAGGACTGAAGCTGCATCCAGGGTCACTCAACTACACTATGAATCCTTTCTGTCCCCAGAGACTGCCCAGCTGCTGACCCAGCCTCTACCACCTACTTTTGTAGGTATGGAAACCAAAGGAGGGAAAAGAGTCCTTTTTCTACAGGACCCATAGGCACCATCCAAACTGTACAGTTCATCTTGGCCAGGCAGAGTGAGCCAGGAGGAAGCTGTCTTGGAAAGTTGAGAAGAAATTATCTGGGAAAGTGCTGTTCCTGGCTCTTGCTTTTACCCTGAACACATCTAGGGGCCTGAGGAAGAAGGGAATGGGAGGAAATGCTTCTATCACAATAAGCCATAGGATCTGTATGTCTTTTATCTGCCTCTGTGTTCTCTTTGTGGCAAGTATGATTCACTGGGTGAAAGGATTCCTTTGGAAAAAGTTACCCAATTGCTACATGGCTCAACTGTAATTATACGGAAAGAGGAGGGAAAAATTCAGGCAGTGTGCCAAGCCTATGGCTTAGAGCTCTCCTTGTCTTGCATATTTGTCTCTAAATCACAAGACACTCTGTGATTTCCTTAAGAGGCCCAGAACTGAAACTCTCTGAAACAATTTTTTCTTCCATGACTGTGAGGCCCATAATTTTCCCCTTGGCTGAGGATGTGAGTGTCCCCAGCCCTATTACCCCCTATGACCCCTGAGGATGGAACTACTGAGTATTTCCAGTTCATGCCATCAATGCCAGCAGAGGTAGCAGGGAGACCCTCTTGCCTGCCTGCTGGGGAGGGCAGAAACAGGCTCCAGACTTCAGCCAGATTGCTAATTACTCCATGACACAAGAGGGCTAGAATAAAGGCCACAGTGGTGTTTTCTGCTCTGCCATGCCTGCTCCCCCTTTCTCCTTCTGGTCACTTGCCTCGGGGTTCTGCTCTTGAGCCTGATCAAGGGATCATGAGGTGTAGGACGAGAAGTGCTCCATATGAGGAGGAGAAAAAGTAAATAGAGTCAGTTTCCCTCTACTTGGGATGTGTGTGTTATTAAATCAACTCCTTTCAAATCCAAGATTTTGTGAGACTAAACTCCAGGCACCTCTTCAAGTACTTGAGCTGCTGCTGGAGCTGTGGTCTAGGGGGCTGGACTGGTAGGGACTGTTGGATGGGGAAGGGAAATGTGTAAATATTTGCTCTCTTGGAGATTGAAGTGGAGGGGGCCATTTAAAAGCTATGGGTTGGGTTCTGTGTTTTCTGCAGCATTTCTGGCATTTGGGCACCACGACTAAACCTTAGGAGCCACCAGGTCCTTGCATTATGTCTGTCCAGGGACCTTCCTCCAAATGCTGCTGGGGAGATTAGAGACCAGCTAATGGCAAAGAGATGATAATGAAGGAGGGGCTACTATTCCAGAGAGGGTGCTGAAAGGGCTATTCACACCAAGGAAATTGAGGTTTTGGGCTTGAGTCTACCTCTGGCAGTCTGTATTTGTCTGATAGAAGTCCATGTGTCTCCACTGGCTTTCATGAAA
Source organism: Prinia subflava (assembly GCF_021018805.1). Classification (NCBI taxonomy): domain Eukaryota; kingdom Metazoa; phylum Chordata; class Aves; order Passeriformes; family Cisticolidae; genus Prinia; species Prinia subflava. The sequence continues at coordinate 21,828,065 of NC_086250.1, read as the reverse complement.
CCTTGAATTAAATGGCATTAGCACACCAGGCTAATACCACAGGTATGGGGGCCATGGGGCATTCCATTGCCTTCAGGCCATGGGCCACCTCCATGAAGACAATGTCACATCTGCCTTCCAACATCTGAGCTGGAGACATAATGATGAGATGACAAATTCTAAAGCTCCAGCATCAGCACCCTCACAGGGGATGGGAGAGGAGAGGAGAGGAGAGGAGAGGAGAGGAGAGGAGAGGAGAGGAGAGGAGAGGAGAGGAGAGGAGAGGAGAGGAGAGGAGAGGAGAGGAGAGGAGAGGAGAGGAGAGGAGAGGAGAGGAGAGGAGAGGAGAGGAGAGGAGAGGAGAGGAGAGGAGAGGAGAGGAGAGGAGAGGAGAGGAGAGGAGAGGAGAGGAGAGGAGAGGAGAGGAGAGGAGAGGAGAGGAGAGGAGAGGAGAGGAGAGGAGAGGAGAGGAGAGGAGAGGAGAGGAGAGGAGAGGAGAGGAGAGGTCCTTGCTCACCCTGGTGTCACACCAGGCAGGGATGGTGTCCCCAGGTGCAGACACCTACTCCACCACACTGGAGACACAGAGGTGCTTGCCTGTGATTTCAGGAGCAATGTGGTGTAGGAAGAGACACTGTGGGTTGAGAAGGGCAGAGTCAGGCTGGCTAGAGCTGGCAATCTTCAGCACCTGTCAAATCCTTCCTTATCAGTGTGCAGTGGGCCAGTCAGGGGATGTGCCAGCAGTTTACCAGCCCATTTGATCTGCAAAGGATGCAGTTGAGGAAGATGAGGACAAATCACAACAGACTTCGGTGTCATTGGCTTGTGTGGGAACTCTATACTGTGACAAGGCTCTTCTCCTCCTCACCAGGAGAGCTCTCCTGCATAACATTTGAAATCCTAGCTTTGTATTAGAGGGAGAGTCACTGATCTGTATTATAACTTGGGGAGAAAAGGTCTGTCTTCTTTGCTTACTCCAAAGGGAGTGAGTGGATGTGATGCTGTTGCTCCAAACAGTGCTCTCGTCCATGCCACACTCTTGGCCAGAGGGAGCCATGAGTGTGGAGAGAGGAGTGATGACTGTGGGATATGACTTCAGCAGTGCCTCACCTCTGGCTGTGAGGGTGAGCCAAGTGGTGTTTGCATCTGCACCTGCTTTCTGCAAACTGGGGTTGTGTCCTGGACAGGATGGGGCCAGGAAAAGGACGTGTAGAAGAGCCAGCTGCCATGACAGGGACAGACCAAATACACAGACAACACAGATGTCCAAGCCCAGGCATCACAGCAAAGGCCCTGCCAAGCATGTACTACACTAGGTGTAGGCACGCCACTCAGGTCCTGACTGTGGGCACCTCCAGAGTGGCCCGTGCTTCAGTCACCTGCCTCCTGGGAGAAACTTGCTAACCTCTTGCTAGCCTTTCCTTGCACAATCTGCTCATCCATCCTTGGAAAGTGCGAATTGCCCTTGTAAGCACTCCTAGACAGTCCTCAAACTTTTAATGCCTTTGGGCCCTGAACCCATCCCCCAGTGCTGGCTATGACCCAACATTCCCATACAAGGGGCCAGATATTCCTGTCTGTCCCTAGGGCTGCTCATGGTGCTCATTGTATCTCTTCTTGCAGGGCCTCAGCCTTTTTCCTACACTCTCCTTGACACTCAAAGAGCCCAGGCTGATCTCTCTATGCTGAGATGGCATGTTTTCTTGAGATCACAGCCTCCCTCATGGACATTCTCACACCTCCCAGCCTCCAAGCTGTAATACACCTTAGGTTGAAGAGGAAAACATGATTGCTAAAAGAGAGTTTCATCATTGCGAGTAGCTTTGATTTAGAGCGTGCCTTCTGGTCTAGCTGGTAGGCACTGGTATGCCTCAGCATATCTGGACTGGTCCTGCGGTCTGAGGGCTGGAGTCCAGCTAGTGCAAGTTGTGGGTTTGAGTTGGAACACTGGACCAAGCCGAGAGGTGGCTCTAGATATAAGGTGGTTTGGCAGCTGCAAAGGAGAAGCCCAGTCAGGCAAGTGTCTGAAGCAAAGGAGAGAAGATCTGCCCCAGATCTTCTTGTGAGGGATGCAGCAATAGATAGGGCATTCTGAGTGATGATCTGGGAGGAATGGGAAAGGGCCTGGCTGAAAAGCCTGTGGACTATGTGTCCAAAGCCCACTTGTACACAGTGCTCTTCAGCTGGCAAAAGCCTGTTTTGGCTGCAGTTACTCTTGCAGTGATTTGAACCATCTTTCCACTGGGATAGAGCCTTTGTACCTGTTCAGCCACTTCGTGTTATGTGGCCTGTGGTATTTTAAACTAAGAATTAGGTGTGCTAAACACAGATTTATTATCTTGTGGACACAGAGCCTCACATCAGGAATGAACCACAGCAGGATCTCCCAAGCTTTGACTGCTGAAACATTTCCAACCACATCCAATTTCCTGGATTTGGAGCTGTCTGTGAGGCTCCAACTCCTGCTGACTCCAGAATCTCTGCTTTCATTAAATTAGTATGGAAATATGTTCCCAAGTGGTGAAGATAATCCTGCAAATGTTATCAAAAGTTATCGGGACAAGTGATTTATCCAGGCGAGCCTGATGTTACAGCTTGGGGAAGCAGGAATGACTCTTTGCACTAATGATGCTGGGATATGTTAGACACACCTCTAAGTGCATCCTGAGAGGTTCCCAAATCTGTGCTCCCCACCTCCTCCCTTGTACCTCTGTCTGCTCACGCTGGGCTCCATCTTGCTTTTGGGGTGCAAAGTCTGTGGTCTTTGCAGTGCTTGGTGGGGAAGGGAGTGCTCCTGGTCTGCCAGTGAGGTGGTATCCCTGTGGCTGTGGGATGGACACAGCACCCTGGCCAGGAAGACAGGGAGGGAGCTCGGTGCTGGGTCATGGCCACGGGCAACACGGATTAGCTTGTGTCAGGCCACAGAGGTGGTTGGCCAAAGCTGTTCAAGTGCTCTTCTGACATGTGAGACCAGCGAGGAGACACCCACTGATGAGGGTTAACTCCTCTGTCTACTGGGGTGACAGGCAGCAGGACTCCTCACCTGACCATGCTGGAAATACTGACAGCTCAGCAAAAAAGCCTTTGGTCACCTTGGGCATGAAGGATCCTGACTGTGAGGCTGGAGTATGAGCATTAGCAGATCTTTAATCCCAACCAGGCAGTGACTAGTTGGGAAGGCTCCAGGCCATCTGCTCTTCAGTTTAAGGGCACTTGGCCCAGGGCAGCACAGCAAAGGCAAGTCAAGGAATGCTCTAGGAAAGCAAATTCTTGGTTTTGACACAGAGAAGTTGCTCCCAATGACATAGCCTGGACCAGGGGGTTGCTGCATGTAAAGTATTTCCAAGAGCTATAAAGGCAGGTTAAGCAATGCCTGTCAATTGTTGGTGAACCAGAGGGGAACAGCAAACTGGGGAGAGCTGGATGGTGAATGGAACAAGCTTTAAGTTCTGCTGTAGACAAAGTACAATTAGGGACCTCATACAACTCTGACTTTGAAGCTGATAATATTTTTCTTATTTAAAAAGAAGTGGAAAATCAACTTCTGATTGGTGGCATGAATTTCCAATTTTCTTCAAATAAGTCAAAGAAGTAGAAGGAAAGGTAAAGATAGACGTGAAAATGAGTTGGGGTGCAGCATGTGTTGTTCAGGTTGTGCAGGCACTGAAGGCAAGGCTTAAAACCTAAGAAGAACCTATAAGAAATGACAAATTTTGAAAGCAGAGCTGCAAGCTCAGCAAATGCTGAGTGTAGAGGGGAAAACATTGCCACCGCTTGTCTGGATATTGACTAACGGCTTCCAGAGGGCCTGCAACATAAGTCTCACACCACCGCTGCAGGATTGAAAGGTATAATTGTGCTAAAATATGATGCAAGGATTATTCCTGTGCTGCTCATTAGTGCTGGAAGTTCAAGGGCAAGGAAATGCAGCTCCATGCATGAGGGTCAAATGTTTTGTCACAGGTGTGCCAGAGCAGGAGAGCTGCCAGCTATTGCCTGACTGTGGCCACCAGCTCTGCACTGCTGCAATACCCAAATTGGTGTCCTTGAGGCGCCTTAGAAACCTGCCATTTATTGAGCCTATTGCAAGCCTAGAAACAACCTGCTGAGACATATTTGCTGCCTCATTTTTTGTCTTTTGTTACAGTGACTTTTGAGATGTGCTGGGCAGAAGTTTGTTTGCTGTACTTAAAATGCAAATTGTAAGTGGATGCTGTGTTTGAACATGTTGCAGCAACCCAGATCCTGGTTTCAGGTCTTCCAACAAACAGTGCTCAGGAGAAGTATGTTCATGGAACACAGGCACGTCCTCCTCCAACACCCTTGAGACAGAAACTCAGCTGCGTGCCATTTTTCAGTGAGCAATGTGTGTAAAAACCAATGTGGAATGATAATCCCGAAGAAAACGGTTGCCATGAACAGGCTTTGCTACCAGGAATGACAAGAAGCCTGAAAACACCTGTTTGGTTTTTTTTTTTTTGTGTGTGTATGGAAAGTGGTACCTAGGGTGTGGGCCATGAGGTTAGTTTCCACACATGTCAGAAACAGCAGCAGAGATGCTCAGGAGGTTAGACTGGCAGGGAGCCTGAGCATATCAGCTTTTAATCCTTGAGACAAATGCTGCTTGGAGCATTGCATCTACTTTAGCAAATGCATTCATCTGCAGCCAGCCCATGAGGCAGTATTAGGGGCACAACTCGTGCTTGGAGAGCCTCCAAAGCACATGAGACCACAAGGCATTAGCACAGCTGAGCAGAAGCCAAGGCAGGCAAAAGACCAACTAGGCCTTTCCAAAGGGGAATGGGGCCCCACTAGACAACAAGGGCTGGAGAAAACAGAATTGTGTTGGGCAGACTTGCATCTGCTCTCCCTGTGGGTCCTGTGGGTGGCACAGCTCATCATTCCCCAACACAGATGCATCCTTCTGGCTGGGACAGACTTGGAGCAGCCTGGGACTGTCTCCTATGGCTTGACCGAGGGCCCTGAGTCCCCCAAAATGCCTTTGGGGTTTTCAGTAACTTGTGCCATCCTTCACTTGGTGGCCCAAATATTTAGGTGGCAGTGAGCTCTGTTAGGCAGCTGCTGCCTGCCACCCTAGAGCCGGCTTGAACAATTACCCTGGTAAGCTGTCTGTTATCTGCCAGGATCAGCTGCTGAAATGGGAGGGTGTTGCAGCAGGGCTTGGCACCCTCATTTCCCTGAGGCTTACACTATTGGGGGATGAAAGTGCAGAGCGCTTTCCGATGCTATCACAGTTTGGAGGCTGTGGAAAGCACTGGGATGTGTCATCCCCTGCCATGCTGCTGGTTCCCACTCCCTTGCAAGGGGGCCCAGACACCCTTGATGGGCACACACAAATCACTGCTGTGGTGAGGCTGTGTTGCTCTTTTGGGAGTTTTTGCAAATGGATCCTTCCAAAGAAGCCCGTTGCAGAGCCATCTCTACCCCTGCCACCAAGAACACTGACCCATCATCATGTCCCACACAAGGGTCTGCTCTCCGTCACCTCTGGCTTCTCCAGGTTCCTTTGCACCCTGGGCAGAGAGCAGGTGCTGAAGTACCCCACTAAGACCCAAGCTGGGCTTTGCCAGCCTGCAGCACCTGGCAAGAGCTGACCTTTGGTGCTCAGCCCAGTCCAGGTGTCAGCTGTCCACATCTCATGCAAAAGATAGATTCACACTGGGGATCTCCTTGGTTCCCTCCTACAGATCCTTAGCTGGGGCAGGTTCACAGCAGCAGCTGGTGGGGTGGTAAGGCAGGTCATTTTGTCAGGAGCACGAGCTCACACACCCCCAACACTGGCAGCACAGACATACTCTCCTTCTCTTCTGCCTTGTGTTCCTGGGCAGAAGCTCCTTGGGTTCCTCAACCTTTCCTAAACAAAGATTGTGTTATTTTTCCAGAAGAAAGCCAAGGGCCAGCTCATGTCGCAGTAGAACTGGGTAACTTGTGAGAAGGGTGGGAAACATGTTGATGCACTTAGTGTCAAAATGAACCACAGGGCTTTGTTCTACAGGGCTGTAGCCTTGCTCTTGTGATGGACATGGAGGCCGAGCACTGACAAACTCCTGACTTTTGCGGGAGGGGTAAATC